>NW_005354291.1:8379710-8396386 GCF_000412655.1 Myotis brandtii
ATAAAAACATTTACAAAAAATAAAAAAAAATAAAAAAATAAAAAAAATAAAAAAAAATAAAAAAGGCGCCCAACGTGGGGCTGAGTATGCCATGGCCGTGCCGGCTCGCCACAGGTTCTGCCTTCAAAAATATGTCTAGAATCTGCTACTTCTTATCACTCCCTAATAACTGTCCTTACCAAGTATCTTGTTATCCTCTCAAAAATGTCCTAATTTGAGTAAATTCTAGCTCCACTAATAAATAGAAGGCTCTCCAAGGTCTCAACCCCATCACCACCTGTTACCTTGGACCTCACCTATTGCTCTCACTGGCCCTCACTCTCACTGTGCCCTTGCTGATCTTTGGTAAGCCAGCTGCACTCCTGCCTTGGGCCTTTGTTCTCCTTTGCCCCTCTGCCTGGAATGCTCTTCTCCTAGGTATCCATGTGGCAGGCTCCTCACCTTCTGCAAGTCTTTGCTCTACTTAATAGATGTCCATTAAAGACCCTGTTTCCTACTGCAATAAGCCTGTCCTCCTCTCTGGTCCCATTGCCTTGCTCATCTTTTTTCTGTCTCCATTGCACTTACACCCTTTCAACATACACATAATTTTATCTACTTATTAATACATTTTATTTTACTTATTATTTGTCTCCCTCCACTAGACTATAAGTTCTATCAGAGTTATTTTGCTCACTGATGTACCTCAAGGGTAGGCCATGCCTGGCACATATATATTGGTAACCAATTAATATTTGCTGAATAAAAAACAAACACACACACGTTTAAACTAAAATAAAGACAGAGGCCATTATGACCTCTATCCTAGACATCCCTCTTTTTCCCTTCCTGGTGCACTGTCTTTCCTCGTTATGATTCTTCTGCTTGAAATAGACATTGCCAAAATGTCTAATTCTCGCCCAGAAAAACTTCTTCTCCTTCTCCACTCAGCAGGTTAAGGATAAAAGCAGACTAATAGACTAAACATAGAAATTCTGAAATGAATTATAATTTACAATTTTCAGAATTAAAATGAGAGATCAAAATAAGAGATCCATGGTGTTCTTACCTGACCAGCACCGAATCTGAACAGCTTACCTTTGAACTCAAGTTCACTTTCAAAGCTTCCCAGTTTAGCCACAAAGGAAACCCTGACCAACACTGCCACCTACTGATCAGTAGGTGAGAAATCAGGACAATGAGGTTAAAATTGCAACCCAGTTTAAGGAAAAGAAGGAAAAGACAATAATGAAAAATCCCAGTAAGTCAGAAAATAAACTGCTTTTCCCAAAGAGTGCAGGGCAACCAGTTTTCTATAAATACTATCTCTCTACCTTTCATCAGAAACTCCCTTAAAAGTTAGGATGTTTGAGGCTCAAAGCAAATATAGTTGTTATTCCCATCACAGACAAGCAAATAAAAACTAATCTACTCTCAGTAAAATTTACTAGAAAAAAATAATTACAAAAAAGCATTTGGGCCCTGGCCAAGTTAGCTCAGTGGACAGAGCATCGGCCTGAGGACTGAAGGGTCTTGGGTTCGATTCTGGTCAAGGGCAGGTACCTAGGTTGCAGGCTCGATTCCCAGCCCAGTTTGGAGTACATGCAGGAGGCAACCAATTGATGTGTCTCTCTTACATCAATGTTTCTCTATCTCTGTCTCTCCCTTTCCCTTCCACTCTCTTAAAAAAAAAGCGTTTGGGTTAATTCTAAGGCAATAACATATGAGGCTCTACACTATCAAGTTTCTCCTCTTTAGAAGTGTAGCTAGACATCTATATTAATCATTTAAATGCAGTATTGTTCAGTGTCAATGAACGTGGGTCATGGGTCATGAGTTCTAAGAAAAATTCAAAATAAAATGACATTTTCATATTTATTTACCAAGATCTGGCACTTTGTCATTATCAAAAGCCTATTGCCGCCCACCCTCATCTGCCGGGGGTTGTAAATATGGTAAAAATTAGTTGACATACAATTTAGGACACCATTTATCTAAATCATGATATTCACTCCTGCCTTTTTTGAAGTTGTATACCTAAACTGTTTTAAGCCCTTGGTTTTGCTTTTATGTTGTTAAGTGCTTTCATAAAATTAAACCATTAAAACTGCTTGCCAACTGGGAAATTAATATAGATCATCAAAATCAGAACCAGAATACAGTGTATTTTGAAAAATTTTAAAGAACAGAAATTTGCTCAGAAAAAAAGCGAAAGAAGGAAACAGTTTCTATCTCCCTCAGGTCTTCCCATTTGGAAAATTCCACAGGAGCAATAGGGGCAATAAGAGGGTAGAAATGGCTTTTAACAAAAACAAAATTAGCCCATTAGTACACTCATGAACACGTAGGATTAAAAGTAATAATTCCAAGAGAAGATAATTTAGAAAAATGCATTTAATTATAAAAAAAATTTAAATAAAAAAGCAATGGCACAAATCACCAAAAAGTTAAATGATCATATATCCACAGGCTGTTCTTGTAATTATATGCTAAAAATTTATGACCGTTCTCATTAACAGCATTTTCCCTCCTAATTAGAGTGACATCGAGAGCTTCTGAGAATGTGTCATTTTTCCTAAAATACTACTAAAAGTATCATAAACACGGTTTGTGCAGCACTCATAGACATCACCTTTTATTTACTACACTCTACACTCATAAAATATTGAACATTTTTCTCTCACTTTATTCTTATTTACAGTACAGAGAGGCTCATCTCTTGTCGCACTATGGTTTGTGCAGTAAAATCCCTGGGAATAGTACTTGTCGCAGCATTTTAATAAATTTACTCTGATTATTTAAAATAAGTACACAAACAAAAGCTTGTTCATAGGACTGTGTCATACCCAGAGGAATAACTCTTCCCGCAGACTTACTTATGAGTTAAAAAAAAAAAAAATTCCCTCTTTGGGTAGAATACACTCTCAACCATTCCTGGATTAGACTCTCATGCATATTTATGTCCCTAGTATGACAATAGGTAAAGCTAGCTAGGACTTTTTAAATTTCTTTTAGAAGAGGGTGGCATACATGAAGTGATTTGGCTTTCACTCGCTTATTATCCATAATCCAGTTATTCCACGTGGACATATTTTATTTATTCTTAGTATGCAAGTCTTTAATGGTTCAGGGGTAATTGGCAGTTTCTGACAGTTCTATTTTCTTGGTAGTGGATACAGCTCTGTGCACATATGTCAGATGAACTGAAAAAAATGCAAATCACTTCATATGATACAGCAGGGAGAAGGAGAATGTTATCTTTTGAACAAATGATTCAAAGAGATGAATATTCAACATGTGATAGTCACAGGAATACTGTTGAATCTGGGCTGTTTTAAGGTGTCCTAATTTCACAACTTGCCATACCTGGCATTTGCTATCCTTTCCGTTAAAAAGCAGACTTAATCGGGGTCAGGCAGATGTGAGGAGGAGAGAAAAGTAAGAAAGCATATATTACTGTATACATGATTTTAGGAGAAAAAAAAGTGAGTGGGAAGAGGGTTTATTTCATATAAAAAAAACAACAACTATGTCACATCTGGGCACATTTCACAGAGTTTATGAAAACAGCCTACAAGTTCATTAAGCCTCTTTCCTCTCACTCCAGTGATATTTATTTTCTAGTAATAGTCAACATAATAATTAACATAATTCTGGCAGCAGCACAAATCTATAACTTCTTGAGGCTTGGGAGTGTCACTATCCAATGGTTGGGTGCATCAGAATAGCAAGAGTCCTGCAGTTCCTTTATTTACACTCTTGACCCAGCAAGTGTCACTGAGGAAGTCCGGGGGTTGTCTCAGCAGGTCTTCTACGATGGCTTGGACTTTATAACCCATTCAGCATTCGGGTTGAGCTGATATAAGTCCTTCATGTAAGTGTCATCATCGAGGCAGCGTTCCCCTATTAACGACATGTTGCATTTGTTTAATACAGTGGGGTGACTGGGATGCAATTTTAAACTTAAGCCTGTGTCTTAGACTTTAAATATTTTTCATCGTTTGATATCTCCCATAAAATTATACTAGTAAAACTGACCAAAAAACATTGGAGAAGCCAATTTTGTGGTCTTTCTATAAATGCACACGTTTCAAATTAATTTAGGAAGTTGAAAATACTTTGCATGATAGGCTTTTAAATGGTTCCCTAAAAGTGTATTCACCTTTACTAAGGGTGACAACAGTTTTGAATCCACCTAAGAAAGAAATCACACTTAATTCCCCAAAATCTAAGAGTAAAATACAAAATAAAATATTTAAATATTCCTTATGAATCAAGGTAACAATTCCAGGTTTCTACTGGAGTTGTGGCTTATTTAAATTTTAAAAATGAGCCTTCATGTCTCTGCATTCAACTTTTAACATTTACTAACATTTTTAAGTCCTAAAAAAAGAATTCTACAAAACTTACCTTAAAATATTTTCAATTACTATTTTGAAATAAATACCATTTCATTTATTTGTTAACAATTTTACCCTTACCATTATAAGGGTCAAAAAAATGGGGGAAACATTTATTTTAAATTTTAATAAAGACATGAGTACAAAAAGTAGGCAAATAAAATATAGGACATGGTCAAAATTAATCCATTTATCCTATTTCTGTTTCCTAAATTACTAACATATGTGTGTGTACTGTTTAGTAGGCAATCAGCAATGGCAAAAATAACTTCTGCTTTCACTAAAAATATCTAGTACTGTACTATAATAAATGTGTTATCTTGGTCTTAAATAAGCTCAACTACTTCCTTATTAAGATGTGACATAAGCATATAAAACAGAAAAAAAGTTTTGAAAAACTTTATTAACCATTCTAGAAATTATATCTATTTTAGGAAACTTGCCTTTGCCAAGATTCAACATGGATGGGAATTTGTACAGAAGGAGCTCAAAGTCGGAAGAGAAAGGCCAGACCCCTAAACAAATCCATAATACTCATCAACAATGTACACTGTGCTATATTTTACTTCTACTACCTTCCTTTCCCCACAAAGATATAAATAATAATCATTGGCAATGTCAAGTCGGCATATGAAATACAAAGAAAAAAAAATGTGCTTACCAATATTCCCTCCAACTTCATACAAAAAAACTTCCCCTTTCTTGAGTGTCTGGGCAATCCCACTATATGGGGCAAAACAAACGGATTAGTTATATCATCAGACAGCTTGCGAGTAAATCACTTTAATGTGCTCGGGGAATTCTAGCTTGTATGGAAAATTCATAACTTAGACACACTGTAATTATCTCCACATTTGTATTTTCCCATCTGTTAAATGTGCCTAATATGTAATAAAAATGTCACACCTGCAAATTAAAATAAACAAATGGCAGAGGAAAGGCAGGGGAGGGTGGATGCATGGGAAGAGATCAATCAAAAACTTATATGCATAACCCAGGATTACTGACAATAGGGTGGTGAAGGCCTGGGGAGGGGCGGGGAGTTGGCTAGAAGAAGTCATTGGGGGGGAGGGGGAAGGGGACAAATGTAATACTTTCAACAATAAAAGATGAAAAATAAATAAAAATGAACAAATGGAATCATACATCTAAAAGCAAGAATAAGTGAATATTTAAATTTGTAAAATTAAAAAGAAGGTACCATAACATTTTAGTTGCCAATAAAATAATATGATCGTCTACTTAGCATAGGGACCATAAAGGTCGTCCTAAAACTAGGAAAAGAAATATTTGCACCTTAGTTTTCCCAGTACATTTATTCCATAGTATTTATCAGGGGTTTGCTGTGCTGACAGGTCTAATGCTATGTAAAATAAATGTAAAAAATTGGACATGGCTCATAATCCTCCCCATTTTGGTCATCAAAATATGGGAGGTATATACACTCCAAGTAGAAGTGAATACTTTACCATAGGGTGCATTTACAGGGTTAAACTCTTCAAAGAATAAGCTATTCCAGACATTAGGTTCAAACAATAAAAACTGGTAAAATTTGGTGTTTTTCGAAACTCTGTATACTATTTACCTGCAAAACCTGCTAAAAATTCTGCCCCAGAGCTCTGAAAACTCTGGTTTAGTATGTCTAGATCAGTGATGGCGAACCTATGACATGTGTGTCAGAGGTGACACGTGAACTCATTTTTTTGGTTGATTTTTCTTTGTTAAATGGCATTTAAATATATAAAGTAAATATCAAAAATATAAGTCTTTGTTTTACTATGGTTGCAAATATTAAAAAATTTCTATATGTGACAGGGCAACAGAGTTAAGTTAGGGTTTTTCAAAATGCTGACACGCCGAGCTCAAAAGGTTCGCCATCACTTGTCTAGATGAAGCCCAAGAATCTTTTTAAATGCTCTGTAGTGGGTGCTGATGCATAGAAAAGTTTGTGAACCACTGATATAAGGCCCTGAAGACACATTCCCTGGAACTGAGAAGAGAAAACCAAGTCTGACTTTTATCCAAACTGTTATGAAAAATATGGTACGGCAGAAGCTTTCCTAACCAACCATGTAATGACTTAGCTGGTTATCCAACTCTGTCTACTCCACTCCGCTCAGGGACATATAATGTCCTCACGCGTAAGACCCACCTACTGACTTGTATCCTAACTAGAAGATTTTGTTTCCGAACTGGTCGAACTGGTGTATGCTTATTTTTAAAATTAAATAATTTAATAATTATATTTTTATTTATACTGTAGTATATTTCCTGGTAAACCATGAGTATACCAAGAGTCATTATTCCTATGAAAACAAAATTGAATGTTTTGGGAGACTAGATTTAAAAAAATCTCATCCAATATTGCTCTCAGATTGCTTCCCCATTATCTGTGTTCTTGTTCCAATTGAGAGAAACATAAACTAGATTTCCGGGTACACATAAACGTAATACTAATCAACAAGTCCATACACAAAGAAAAGGAAACAGCCTTTATCAAAGACTGGTGAGTGAATGTGATTTATTGTGCATCTATTTTATGTCATTCATGTGCTTTTGGCTTTGGTAGAAAAAGTAGGGGAGGACAAGGATGGACGAAAGTAGGGTTTTCAACTGCCCCCACACAAGTGGAATGCAAATGGGAGAAGGAGGGATTGTTTTTCTTAATTTTGTTTGAGTTGTTCATCGCTAGTGTATAGATATAATTGTATCTTGCAACTCATTTATTAGCTCTAATACTTTTATATATATTCCTTACGATATATATTATATATATATATATATAAACATTTATTGAGCATTTCAATTATTAGATGGCCCAGGCAGACAGTGCTGTGTGCTTCATGGTCATTTTCCTAGCTAATCATCATAAGACTATAATGTAAGTCCTATCATAGTTCACTTTTATAAATGAGGAACCTGAAATTTAAAGACATTCTAAAAACTAGCCTAAGATGAAAGAGGAAAAGCTGGCATTTTAATCTAAATCATCGGCCTCCAGCACCCCCGAGCATAAGGAAAGGGGCTGAAGACTTGGGGTGGGGGCGGGGGAAGGAGGCAAACGGGCAGAGTTCACTGGACTTGCCTCTGGGTGGAGCAGGATGGGGAAAGGGAGGAACTAGAAGGAGTCTGCCCAGTGGGTAGCAAATGCTTATTTAGTAAAAGCACCACCAGCAGAAAATCCAAATATACAGAGGGCAACTGTCACAAAGCTGGTGCTTTCTATAATGCCCTAAATATAGAAAGGCACAGTTGAATGCATTATACAACGTCATCGCCACATCTTGTATTATCTGCACGTAGAGGGACAAACGTGCCGACTACATTGAGCACTAGTGTCCTGAAAGCAAGCGCTCTGTAAATTAGCCAGATCCCGCCTGGAAGGGCGGCCTCCATCTGGAGTCTGGCCACACCTCCAGGTACACCCTCTGGGACGGGAAGAATTCTTCCCACAGTCTGGTGGGGACACTGGCAGCAGTTGGCATCTAAGCCATGGCAGGGGGTAGAGAGGAAGCGGATTGACTGCATTTTAGGTCAGAGACCCTTTGGGGAGCAAAGACATTTGAAAAATTCCAACTGCTCCCAGGACTTAATCCTGAGAAATTCTAACAGCCCCTGAACTTAATCTCCCCAAATTCCATCTGCTCCCAGACTCTGCACCAATGAGCCCCAGATCAGAGATGGTCTCTAGACCCTAGACCAGCGGTTCTCAACCTGTGGGTCGCGACGCTCCTGAACTTAATCCCCCCAAATTCCATCTGCTCCCAGACTCTGCACCAATGTGCCCCAGATCAGAGATGGTCTCTAGACCCTCTAGGCAAGCGGTTCTCAACCTGTGGGTCGCAACCCCTTTGGGGGTCGAACGACCCTTTCACAGGGGTCGCCTAAGGCCATCGGAAAACACATATATAATTACATTTCGTTTTTGTGATTAATCACTATGCTTTAATTATGTTCAATTTGTAACAATGAAAATACATCCTGCATATCAGATATTTACATTATGATTCATAACAGTAGCAAAATTACAGTTATGAAATAGCAACGAAAATAATTTTATGGTTGGGGGTCACCACAACATGAGGAACTGTATTAAAGGGTCACAGCATTAGGAAGGTTGAGAACCACTGCCCTAGCCCCTCTGGACAGTGGTTCAGGACTGTCTTTGGAGACAGAAACCACAGACTGAGAATTCAGCTCCACTGCCTACAAAATGCGTGGCCTTGGAAAGTCTCTCTCATCAGGAAAACAGAAGTAATGCGAGAACTTACTTTGGAGAGCTGCTGAGAGGGAAGTTCACGCTGGCTTACTGAAAGCCCAGATATTACCAATAAGCCTCTCTTTTATTTCATCACCATCTGCTCGCTATGCAGGCTCATCTCTTTTCCCACTTTATAAAGCCTGAGGGGAGATACTTTAAAATATATTTTTATACCCCTTCCAACATCAAACAGAGGGCCTTCCACGGAGCAGAGACATGGTACGGGCTGGTGGTAACTGTGTGACAATCGGAGAGCATTTGAAGAAAGCCCCATGGAGGCCCTGAATGTTAACTCGAGGAGATCGAAGTCTATGGGAGGCTAAGACAACTTTCCTGGGCTGAGATGGCAAGGCCCCAGTTTCCCTGGCTTCTTAAAAACGTAGATCAGTTCATTTTCAATGAGTGGACATGGGGAGGGGGAGGGCATTACAAATATAACCTTAGCTAAAAATAAGAATTCAAAGGCTAAAAACCGAAAACCCAGTACACTTGTTTGAACGTTGAAATTTCAAGAGAAGATAAGTGTAAGCTCTGATATCATCGGAGAGATGCCAATGGCTTTCAAAGGACTCCTGCCCCACCCGCCCCAGAACAGAGGGGCAGGCTGGGCAACTCAGTGAGGGCAGGAGCTCAAGGGGCTGGTTGTCCTCCCTGAATTCTTTACCTTCTGCTTTTAAATGTAAGCATTTTTATGCATCATATTTTATAGAATAAGATGTGTCTTTTGTTTGTTTTGATCCTACTGTATCCCAATTAGTGATCATCCTAACACACAGTAATTAACCTCCAATCACCACAGCCTGGAAGGACTACCACGTGGTCTCATGAGCCAAGCCCGGGCAGGCCGTTGAAGGGATGCTCGGACATCCCGCTTGAAACAGGCTCAATGCAAACACAAACTACATCAGGTGAACTCGACTCATTCCGACAGTCCAACTGTTAAGTCTGCTCCTCTTCTCTATTGAAAAGACAATTCTATGCACTTCACACCACCCATAGTTTTTTTTTAAAAAAAGGAGGGGCAAGGGAGGGAGGGAACACGTGAGCAAGTGAGTTATACCATGAAATAATTAAAACAAAACAGGCCTCTACCTTTCTTGGCTGAGAAACCTGGCAAGCACGTCACTGGCTTTCAGTTCTTCCGTTAGCTGTATCGCCATGGAAACTTTGGAAAGATGAGGAGCTTGCACTCGAATCACTCCCTGAGGAACGTCAGCCTGCAAGGCAATAATGACACTGGAACAAAGCTGGCGGCAGCTGGAACCTGGGACTCTGTGCGATGCATTACATGGTAAGTGTGCTTAACTACTCTGCATTTCACTTCACTACATAAAAACCTTAACTACTGTATAATGTAATTTGCTAAATTACATCAAACCTCAAATATCCTCTTAATGGTGATAGGGGAACTTTATAATGCCTGTGCAGTAATGCTTAATTATTTTTAAAGATGTAAAGAATGACAGCAATAACCATTACTGCCATATTAAGTGCCGACTTCGGAGGGTTATCTAGGGGAGGGTGCTTCTTCATGCAGCAATTGATGACATCGCATCAGAACAGGTATTTTGTGCACTCTTTCAATGTGTGCATTTTTTAAATCTTCCGGCACATTCGCAACATTTGACAAAAAATTCCTGTCCCTGCGAATATTAAAGTAAAATTAAAGAGAAACACACTCCTCTAACACATTGGCATTGTGTTTGATCCTCACTTAACTAATGAGCTCACAGGGTGACCACACACTTTGAATTTATGATATGTATTTGGAGGGATAGCAGGGAAATATTTTGAGGATTGTAATATCAAAATATCAGCTATGGCATTTGAAATATTAGGCTTAATTAATCCCTAATCATTCTGCTAAAATAAATAATGTATTACTTATAACCATATGTCTTAATGAAAAAACAATCTGCACAAATGTTTAAAAATAAGGCTTTAGACATTACAAATACCCTCAAATTTATTAAGCATCTACTAAGTACAAGGCATTGTGCTAAGTCTACTTGTCTAGCAGATAAATAATACACAAGTCCTTTATTGCACAATATTATTTTGGGGCTCACAATAGTTCTTTTCATGTACATGGGCTTGAATTGCTTTATTTTCCCCAAACATACAGCATGGATACAACACAGGAGGAATCAATGTGATTTCTAAGTTCATCAAAAATAATATGGCTTTGGAATTAGGCTGCATAAAAATGTAGGCGTCTCCAAGAGATTTAAAACTGCTCCTCAGTAACACCTGGGATGTAGTGTGGGAGTCAGGAAAGAAGCTACACTGCAAAAGACTGCACAAGGGAGCACGGGTTGTGTAAGACCTCCTCGCAGGGCTGCAAACACCTGTTACACCTGCAGAGAGACCCTGTCACGGTCACCTGACCACTCAGTGAAGGGCCACAGGTGTATCAGGTCCAACCCAGACAGAGACAAAGCGTTAGGGGCCGCCCACTCACTCCCCTGCCAGGTGAGGGACTGCCTTGCTAGCGTCCCTGTCTAACTTCTCTGCCTGGGGGTTTTATGCTCAACCTGATCCCTAAAAGACATCCCAACCCTAACCTGTGCCCAGATCCCTCACCTCCTGCGACCTCTGCCCCTCTGCACCAGGACCCCTGCCTTGGTTTGCTGCCTTCCAATTTTGGAGGCATGGAGTATGGCCTGATAGCTGGTCTAGTGTCTGACCTCCACCTTGCTTCTAGGATACAGGTCTGACTTCCCCTTTTCTTCAAGTCTGTGACAGATTTTATTTCCATTTGTAACATTTTGGAAAGTGAGCCACTTCGCACAATGAACTGGGCATTTCACATGGGAGTGTGGTTACCTTTTCCTTTCAAAGCAGTTATTACATCAATGCTGTATCTTATAACTCAGGGATTACGCTACATCTTCTTCTCCCTGGGGTTTCATCTCTACTTCTATCCTGTTGCGGCCGTGCTGCCTGCCGGCCTGGCCTCCACTGCGTGTTTCCTCAGAGGACATGGGAAACAGTGAGCTGGCCCCGGGACTCGAATGCCGGTGTGAACACCATAACAGCAACAGCTGAAGCACGGAGTCCATGTTCCCAAAACCCAACCTACCTCATCTACTCAGTTAGGGACACGAATATTGGTATTTTGGAAACTGTTAGTTTATTATTATTGAATTACAGAAGGCCTGGAATAGCAAGCTAGGGTTTGCAGACTGTGATCTACTCTATACCTGATTTAAAAGCCAGGGCGTTCTGCTTAAGTCATAGTGCCCAATATTCTTGGATATAGGTTTTCTTGGTGAAAGTAATAGTGACAAAAATTGTTCCAATAATTATATCTTATATGCTGACATTTAAAGTGAAGTAAGGTGCCCGGCCAGTGGGGCTCATTGGTTGAGTATCAACCTGTGAACCAGGAGGTCACAGTTCAACTTCTGGTCAGGACACATGCCCAGGTTGCGGGCTCGATCCCCAGTAGGGGGCATGCAGGAGGCAGCCGATCAATGATTCTCTTTCATCATTGATGTTTCTATCTCTCTCTCACTCTTCCTTCCTCTCAGAAAAAAGAAAAAGAAAATAAAGTGAAGTATGGTGATATGATTAAGCTTTCATATCTAGAAGGTTTACAGTAAGTGAGTTACAAAAGCAAAATAACCCAGAAAAATAATATATTGTCATAGAGAGTTTAGGGATACGGCAACCTTACTCTGCTCCTTGCTTTTCCCCCCATTAGTCCTTGTGGCACATTCTACGGTTTGAATGCAAAAGGCCAGTCAAAATTCACTATAAACACCACGCTTTCCAATTTTTATGTATGTTCTATTTCACCTCTGAAATATCCCACTATCAATTTTTAAGACCCAGCTCAAATACCTCAAACTCCATGGAACTTTCCATAGTCCACAGGGTCAAAGGGAATTCCTCCTTCCACTGAATCTCTTTTATTATGGAAACCCTAATACATGACACCAGCATCCCAGTCACATGCCACATGTCTGAGTCACATCTGTAGCCACCTATCAATGTTGATTGATTAAACAAATCATTCAAAAATATTTCTCACTAAAATTGGTATGCTAATAGTAGTAAACTGTCTCTAGAATAAAATAAAGTATAACAATGTGTACTTCCTTATTAGCAAAAAAATCGTTTTAGGAACATTGTTTAAAAGACACCAGTTCAGTTGCCTCTATCGACCACATGATATTCCCTCCCCTCCTGAGAACACACAGGAGGGGGAGAAGAGTGGGAACCGGAATTAAAGACGCTGCAGGGATAATTCAGTCATTTCCTCCTGCAGGGAGTCACCAGCAGTTGCCTGCATCTGCTTAAGGATGCAGCCCCTTTTTCTCCAAGAAGCTCATGGACAACTGAAGGCCCCATAATATGACCGCAGCCTACAGGTTCTCCATGAGTTCAGGGACCATCCTTTGGAGAGTATGGCCATCCTTCCCCATAAAACACAGCCCAGGGGTCCGGGTGGACTCAGTTCCATAGCTGACACAGGAACCCAGAGCCTCTCTGATAATTAGAGTTTGGAGGGAAGAGGCCCAGGTACCAGGTCCTGGGAGCACTCAAGAGTTCTCACGCATATGTAACTGCCATGTTATGGCTTTGGAAGTGGCATTGGTACAGGTTCCTTGTAGCTGTGGAATTAAACATTTCTCACACCCTTCCCCTCAGTGAGCAGGAGGTGTTGCCTGGCCAGCTCTGGATGAGTTTAACCCTTCCCAAATGACTAACTACAATTTGGATTCATTTCACATGGAAATGGAATATCATTGCCCTTGAAAATCTTTTTCCCAGGCCAATGGCACACAGCACCTTCCCAGGCTGACTGGCCACATTCCCTGACAACTAGGAACCTGTGTTCTACTAGGGAGGTGTGTGTCCGAGTGGGCATAGGAACAACTCTGAGTGTTCATTTCTGTGGTAGCATATCCCAACCAAATTCTCACAACAATATAAAGACTGAGAGTGACTCAGTTTGGACTCTACCGTGCCCTTTACAGTTGGAGAAGAAATGAGTTTAACTGATAGATGTAACCGTTAAAGATGAAGCGATTAAAAATTGTTTCTGCAAAGTTTTTCCTGGATATCTTGACAAGAGTGGCCAAATGATAGTTACTAAAGATGATAAACAATAGGCGATGCCAAAGCTCTCATTTAAATGGTGTATGACAATTACCATTAAGCTCCAGAATCATGCTGTACCAAACACTAAAGCTATTAGTATACTAATTACACTGAGCTGCCAAACTTTGAACATACACACATGCCTGATCATTAAGCCAAACAGTCTGTTCTTAACTTGAGCCATAATAATAACTGGATCTGTGAATAATATTATCGTTGTAACCTTCCTTGTGTGTGTGTGTGTGTGTGTGCGCGTGCTTGTGAGCTGAATTATATATGTACAGCAAGACTAGAAAAGAGCAATATTTGACTAATACCCCATTAAAATTGAGTCACAAAGGATTTTACAACTTACAAAACATTAGTTAATTTCTTATGCATGCAAAGACTATTATAATAGAGAAAATGATCTCCTAGGGTTGTTACATGTTTTACATTTTGAACTCAAGCATATTTCTAAAAATGTGATTTTATTTATTATTCTTTGGACAAATAAACAAAGATTTTGGTGTGTTTTTTTTCATAAGGTGTAGATAAACACTACATTGTTCATATTTTTGCACTCTAGAGATTAGAAATATAATGTCAGAGCTTTAGAAAAGGCATTCAATCATTTTTTTTAATTAACAGCTAATTTAAATTAAAAGCTGACATTTTTCATGCTACAGAGAAACCTTTTATTTTCAAAAGGGCAAATCAGGAATACAGCTATCTCAAAAAAACAGCCAGACAGCATAACACATATTTTAGAAAATTAAACAAGGACATTTTAGCAAGGTATCTTAAACTAAAATGGCATATTCATCATGTTAGTCTGATTGGAGGTAAAAATATAGAAGGCATTCTCTACTACCTTGAACTGTCTCTGTTCTGATTATAATTGGGCCTTGGTTATCCAAATGCTGAAACTTTTACCCAACTCACAGATTCGGAGAATTTTAAAGAAGGGTCTGAAAGAGCATTCAGAGTTAATAAGCATTTAATTTACAAAGAAATAAGCTCTGATAGTTTTCTCTTTTAATATGGTATTTTTATGCACTATAAAAAAAATCAAAGGCTATCTTTAAAAGAAACATGATTTTGTGCCTGGTATTGTAACCTGATTTTCCACATGGGTCCCCAAGTAGATCCAAACACTGTTTCCAGACCTAAAGCAGATGCTTGAAACAAGACCAGCCACAATGCCTGGGGCAGAGCTGTCAGTGAAACCAGAGATGGACTTCTAAATGGAGATGTGACTGAAGACACACAACCCATCACAAAGGACCCGGAGCCCGCACTGCACTGACCCCTCCAGGATTCTTCTGCATTTCTTTCCCATGTCCAAAGCCCTAGACCTTCAAATGTTACAACATTGTTCTGGAGCTATTGGCAAGTCATGCTAGCTCTCTGAAACTTGAGTTCCTCAACTATCACTGAAGAGTATGACACTAGATCATCCTGAGTTAACACTGAGATAACCATAGGAGAGAGGACTTTTGTTCCCTCTACCAGTGAGGACAGATGTGCTGAGCAGTTTGGCTTAGTTCACAGACTCTCACAGAGCCCCACTGTGTGCCCATATGCTCTCCTATACGTACAGCTTCCCTTTCCTTTGAGAGGTGAGCTTGACTGACAGAAAAAAAAAAAGCCTCCATGGACTGGAGGCTTGCAGGATCCAGTAATTCATGACTAGATGCTCTCCAGAGCTGCTCTGGATCCTTATCAGGCAAAGATGCAATCTAAGGCAATTATGGGGGAAAGGATGGGATATCTCTATTTTCCTTAAGAATACTAAAAGGAGAAAAAAGGTGTGAGAGACAAGATGGAATAAGATCAGAAAAATGAGTCTGATTCTTGGTGATGGGTTTATGGGGGTTCGTAGACTATTCTATTTTTGTGCATGTTAGGAAAATCTCGTAATAGTATATATAGAACTGTCCCGTACAAGATGCTGCTAGCCATACTTGTGTTTAAATCCTGTTAATCTGGCCTTACCCTCTCATTTTATAGAAGAAACTGAGGCCCAGAGATGTAAAATGACTTGTCACTACTGTCTCACGAATAGCAGAGCTGGGGCTATGTCTTCAAGCACATGCTTCGGATGTGTGATGGTGCATATATGCATGTGTGCGTGGTGTGTTTGTGTGTGGGAGGGTGTGATCTCAATCCCAACTATATAATTGAAGGCTATCATTACATGGTTATTTGTAATGGTCTGCCTTTTTGTTATTTTTCACAAAGTGTTTCCTCCTGAAGTAATTAAGAGATGAGTCTCATTAGTATTTAAGAAATTAAAAAATTTGCATTTGTACCAAACAATTAATATGCTGTAGTCATTAAAAATATGTCTTATTAAGTAGATTGAGGGTGTCTCTTACAACCTGGTTTATACTATTCATTTACCTAGTCAAGCATGTCTTAATAACATAAATGCTTGACTATATATAGTTAGCATTAACAGCATACAGAATGCTTTTAAAAATATGACCTTGAAGAATTTTCATGATCTACAACCTCCTGTCTTACATTCTTCAGTCACTGGCAATCTGGCTTCTCCCGTCAACACGTAATGACAATGCTTTGGAGAAAGTCACAACTGGCCTTTCAAATGCAAGCTCTGGTGGACCTCTATCCAATCAATGTTCACGGTACTCGGCTTCCCTGCAGAATTTGGTGCCACTAACCAAGCTCTTTCCCTGACTTCCCTCCATCTCCGAGCTTCTAAGACACTACAATCTTCAACTTTCTCTTACATCCTACCATCTGTGGGCCTCTTTTACCAGCTCCTCTTCCATGGCCAACCACTTAAATACAGGCACACATCAAATAGTAGCTTAACAAACAAATAAAATATCCCGGGCAGTTTCATGCCCTATAGTTTTGTGCTGCATATTCAATTGATTTGGGGAAAGAGTCAAGAAACATAAACTAACAAGACAGTGTGG
>NW_005354291.1:8396429-8404846 GCF_000412655.1 Myotis brandtii
GGCGCAGGCAGGGGGAGGCAGTGGCTTATTCAGAGTAGTCGGCCTATGTTCCACCCAAAAGCAACAGTTGCTGCTCAGATCCAGAAGATTGTTACCCTGCAGGGAAGGCCCCCTACCGAGAGGGGACACAGGGATGCTCCTACATACAATTTGTCAAGTTAAGATGGAAACCCAGACTTCGATGTTAAACCTTTTAGCTTTAAAGTTCTGGCAACTGATGGACACTTATGCAGAAAACTCTGATTATTTAGTGACTCACCACATACCCATACTATTGGATATGATCTTGGACTTTATTTCTTGCTCCGTAATTGTTTCCGATGTATATTTACTCCCCCTAATAAAATAATAGACACTTGAAAAAAAAATTGTGGCAACTGATTAAAATTTTTCAACCAAAGCGACAGGCTGAACAAACCTCCCTGGCCATGATCACATACAGCTACAACTCCGTGAGGAAGCTTGCTCTGCTAGCAACACCTGTCCCTTCAGTTTGCTGCCAGAGTAAAATTAGAGTTTTTCACATCTCAGCTCTACTCCCCAGTGAGGTCTCTCGGATGCCCATTTCCTGTTCTGTAGCCCGATATTCCCGATTCAGGCTTCCATCACACTCCCTTGCCCCTCTGAGGTCAATCCTCCCCTTGCTCCCTGTGGGTGAGGCCAGCCCCATCTACCTTTGAATACCTGGCAGGGAGTGTGGGCTTGGAACCAAGGAGGCTCTTAGCAGCATTTTGTTAAAAGAACTGCTGAATTTCACAGGCGAGAAACCCAAAACTTGGAGAAACTGAGTCACAGCTAATACATGATAAAACTGAGATTTAAATCCCAAGTCTTAAAATGACAAAATAGCTTCTAACAAGTACAGAGAAAATTCTCAGACCAGCTCACGCTGTAAAACTAAAGAAATCCAAGTGAATGCTGTTTTTCTGTAAATGACAATAGTATTTACATACTACCAAAATGTAACTCTTAATTTTTATTTAAAAATTTTATTATTACAAAGGTAAAGCACAAATTCTGATTCCTTAGCTATATACTGGGCCTCAGAATATCACGTTATATCTGCCGTACAAAAGGAAAAAAAAGGCTATAGAGTCACCTAAGTTAATATGAAAAGCAGGGGTACAAAACACAAAGACATTCAAATACTTTTAGTGGTTTTAGAAGAAGTAAACATCCTAAGTTAAATAGAAATGATATCTCAAAAATCCTTTCTAACCTATATCAAGCCCTTTTGCAAAAAGATAGGAATGCTATTTATAATTTCCCTTCATTAAATTCTGTTTTTTAAGATACATAAAAATTGACTAAAACTACTTAAAGACAAGAAATTTTATTTTGTAAGAGTAAGAGCTATCAATAAAGGAGGTTTTTGTTTGTTTCAATTACTGGATCCTTAAGTAGGCCAAAGCAGAAATATCAAAGGCTGGTAACTGCATTTCCACATTATGCCACAAGATGGCAGCATGTAACTGACTAACCTCAATGGTGGTGGTGGGGGGGGGGAGGTGTCATCACTCTATAGAACAATAGAAACCCTTTCATTTCATGTTAAGGTTTCAAGTTAGAGCTCTGTTAACTCTCTTCCCAAATGTGTTTTCATGTATATTTCATGATTTTAAACCCAGATTTTAATGTATTCTTACAGCAGTCTGTAAATATTTCTTTTTTGAAATATTTTCGTTTTCTCCAAATCCTTTTTATGATCCAGTGAAGAACCTTTAAATACTTACTGAAGCCCAGGAGCATCCCAGGCACAACACAAACATTGGCCTCTCTGTCTTTGTGGGTTAGTTCTTCTTCCCCATTTCACAGATGAGAACACTGAAGGAAAAAGACCCGAGTCCACACAAGGGACTCGACTCACTAGACATTCCACATTCCCTGGGCAGCTGGCGTCTCCAGGAAGTGCTTTGTTGTGTATGTGTGGGTGGGTGCGTGCTGAGACGTTCTGGTCTTATCTTCCTTTGTTACCAATTAACAGCTCACTCTCTGAATCCCCAACACCTGAGCAACTGTCCAGACGAGCATTACCAGCTGCAGGAGTACTCACCGCTACGGATGCCTTTCACTTTACACGTGGTGCTAGGACCTAGGAGTGTGTAGAAAGTCACACAACAAACACATGCAGACCTCTTTGCTGTGTGTGATACTAAAAACAACACTGAGATCCGTGCAAACACATATTCTTACATCATTTGTACTTCTGTCTTGCTTGTCATATTTGTCTCGGTCATAAGCCATTTTCTTCAGCAATTTCTTCATTGTTTTCCTATCTTTCTTCAGATTTTCGGTGTTTTGCTTCCTCACTTGGTTGACAAGAAACTTGGGGATCTGTAGGGAAATGAAATTAAGTTTGGGGAGGGAAGAGAAGTGGCAGCATTTTAAACTATGGAAATAATTATACTTAGTAAGGGCTTCATCTCTTTGATGAGACTATGCCATTTTGCATGCCCTCTGCACTAAATCGGTGAAACGTAATGCACTATATTATTCATTCACTATGTGCACAGCGTATCCGCAGGATGCAGCTCACCATCTACTGTGCAAAGTTCAAGGAGAGGCTTGGAGAGGCTCAAGGACATAGTGGCCGTCATCAATGCCTGGTATGCTAAGACGAGACAGCCTGAGGAGACTGGCATTAGGGGCTACCTCTCTACAGCCTCGCCTCCAGCTAACCTGCAGTCCCTGTCTAATGGCCAACCAGCTCTCCCATCAAGAGAGAAAGAAAAACTCACAAATACGTGAGAGCTGACGCGTATCTAGCAATAATCCCAGAACAACCAGTACTCAAAATATTTTAGAAGTGACCAAATTGAAATAATAAAATAATGCTAGCATTTTAAAATATTAAAAAGATTTAACACATGGATATTAATTTTTTTTAATCACATTTGAAATCACCTACTTTGGTTGGTTACCTTTTTATGGAGAAGATAACAATTAATAAAAAGACTTCAGAATCTAGATATCATCACTCATTAACAAAGCTTAAAAATATACACTTACTGTCCACAGAAGTTTTTGATACTTAATCATTAAGTGCATGGTATTAGCTGTCCCAGCTGCCATTGCAAATTCTTGCTGTTCGCTGGACTTCAAACCCAATGCATGACACATGAAGAGGTTGGGGGCCATGACCATGGCCACATTCTTGACGTTCATCTTATTTTCCTCTTTATTGTCTATTACTCTTTGGAGAAATTCAAGCAGGGCCTGAAAGAGAAATGACTCTTTGAGATTTGTGCTGTATGTGAAGATGAGAGATTAGAGCACTGTAGCATATGGGATTTTTATTTAGTTAAAAAAAATAAGTTGTGCCCAGCCAATATGCTTCAGTGGTTGAGAGTCAACAGTTCAATTCCTGGTCAGGGCACATGCCCAGGTTGTGGGCTTAATCCCCAATGTGGGGTGTTCAGGAGGCAGCTGATCAATGATTCTTTCTCATCATTGATGTTTCTATCTCTCTCTCCCTCTCCCTTCTTCTCTGAAATCAATAAAATATATTTTTTTAATTTAATAAAAAAGTTGTGCATGACCACAGCCCACTAGCCACACCCAGCAGGCCTGGCATGAAAGCTTCTCCATTTGGTGAACGCACCCCGAGGTGAGGCCTTGTGTCTGCTCAGGACGATGGCGCTGGGAATAGGGCAGAAAGGACACGTGTCTGAACCAGGTGGTGGGGACAGGAACAGAGACGTATCAGACCAAGAGCCTACCAGAGCTATGGAGCACTGGGGAGCAGTTTAAAATATCGTACAAATATTCACTTGCTTCAGGAAGTGTGTTCTTTTAACTTCGGGGATTAAAAACCAAAAAAAAGATCCCCTTAAAAAGCCTCATTTAATCTTAGTTCCATTTGCTCTAAGGTACTCAATAGCTGCCATGAAATCTAAAACAAATGGGGATTATGATGGGGAGAACAAGGGGAGGAAGGGAGACAAAGAAAAGAGGGTCTTAAAAAAACACACGAATGAATGAATGAAAAGGAACTTTTCACCAGAATGGGCTAGTTTATGCTCAGTTTGATGCCAGTCACTTCCCACCTCTATTGCCAACACCCAGGTGTCCTCTGGGCCTATCCTGCCCCAAAGCCACAGGAAGATGACCCTCCTCCTGAAAGGGCTTAGAGCTATAAGTTCTTCTTTTGCCTTCTTTCTTGATGAATGTTGCTCTAGAACAATAACAATCACTGCACAGGTATTCAGTGTTGTCTATGGGTGAGGTTGCTTTAAGTACATCAGAGAGCTCATCTCACTTAATCCTTGCTGGAGATTGATGCTGTAATTATCCCTACTTTACAAATGAGAAAACATTGGCTAAGAGAATGTAAGCCACTTGCCAGGGGTCATAGAGCTAGCAAATGGTGGAGAAGCAATGTAATGGCAGGTCTATTTGGCTTTTGTTTCTGTTTCCTTAACTACTAAAAGAAATCAGTTTCTTATTTAGCTTAAAATCCCTACCTGAAAAAGGTCAAATAAACTATACCAAAATGGGAAAGCGGGGTGGGGGGGGGAGGTATTCATCTCCCACAGAATTTCAGGAGGAAAACACTCCTAACAGGTTGATCTTGAATCAAATTTAGCTGCTATATAGATCTGAAAAATTTGAGACAAACTAAAGGCATAGCCTTAGTATCTAACAATGAGATTTATGTATTTAATTCCCAGTGGAGTGCTCAGAAAGTTAAATTGTAATCCAAGCATAAGATTTTATAGAAACAATACCTTCTCAAATGAGGACAAAAGATTAATCGGTGAGGTTTGGAAAAAAGTATTTAATTCTGTTCCACAGAGCAGAATAATTACTCAGGGATCAGTGTATCTCTTTCTTTAGGAGCATAAATTACAAAGATTAGGTAATGAGCCATTTTAATTGTGGTGTGCATATGCAATAAGGTTATTCAAAATATTACTGTCAGAATATTAGAATGTGTGTATGTGTAGATTTGAAATTAATAAAATATTAGCCTAGCCCTTGCTGAAAGAACTCATCTTCAGATGTACTTTCTCTTCATCTAAACTCTAAGAACTGCCCTTTAAAAAAGGTAGCTATCACCAGCCTGGTATTTTATAAGTATTACTGGACTCTTATAAAACAAGTTTAAAACCCAGTTTAAATTCCAGCAGTTACTTACTAGCTATGTGTGATTCTAGCAAAACCTTTTGATATCTCTACTCTTTGGTCTTCTCATTGGTAAAGTGGGAATACTAATCTTCTAGCCTGCCAGGATGAAGTGAGGCAGTGTATGTTAACAAACTGCCTAAAAAAATTAAGACTAGACCTACCACATGACCCAGTAATCCTCTTCTAAGTATCTACCCCCCAAATTTTAAAACACTTATTTGTAAAAATATATGCACCCCTACGTTCATTGCACCGCTATTCACAATAAGCCCAGAGATAGAAGGAGCCTAAGTGTCCTGGATGGATAAAGATGCGGCACATACACACAATGGAATACTACTCAGCTGTAAAATGGTGAAATATTGCCATTGGCGGAAACACGATGGATCTTGAGAGTGGGTATTATGGTAATCAGATGGAAAGAAAAGAACCATATGATTTCACTCAAATGTGGGATATAAAACAAAAAGCAACAAATGGACAAACAAAACAAAACAAACTCATAGACACAGACAACAGAATGGTGGTTACCAGAGAAGAAGCGGGGGTGAGAAGGAGGAAGAGGGTAAAGGGGTCAAATACATGGTGATGGAGGAGATCAGACACAATGGAGCCCACAGTTATTGTAAGATAAAGTTGTACACCTGCAATGTATATAATATTATTAGCTAATGTTACCCTAATACACTTAATATTTTTTTAAAACTACAAAAAGGATAAATAAATGCCAATAAATATATTCCTATGGATCCCTTATTGATATCTGAACATCAGTCTTTGTTATTCTTCCAAGTCAAAGAAAGGTATGATTATTGATCAAAATGCACAATAATCCAAGGTTAAAAAAAAAAAATCCTGGTCAAGCAACTTGCCCAGAGCTCTATGCTTAAACAAGAACATGGTGTTTAACCCAGTGCCCTCTCTCCTTTAAATATGCTGTAGAAATAGTCTACACAATCATACACTTCCCTCCAATGGCAACTGAGGGCGTGGTCCGAGGGCTGGAAAAATGGGAGAAGTTTGCATTAAGCTTCCTGAAATTACTTTCAGATGGAGTTCCCCTGATCCTTTATGGGACTAAATTTAAATGGCTTATTCTCTTGTACAAATGGTACTTGTTCCACTGTTTCTATGATTAGAAATCTTGTTTGAAACCTTCATCAGAGTTGGCTAGTTACACTACTAAAGCTTATGTGAAATCGTAAAATGACTTGTTGGCATTTTCCAACTTTTTTACCCCCCAAACGTATTTCCAACCTTACTTATAAAATTGTACTCCCAGTAATTGTGCATATAAAAATTAAAACCGCTCACATTTAAAAATATATATATATTCTTAAACAGAATTTTAAAAATCATGTGCCTCAGATTTTGCAGGCAAACTACAAAAATGAATTGTAGACCAGCCTTGCCCAGTAGTGACCATATTGGAAGCAGTGCTTCCTCCCACCACTGTTTGAACTCATTCGAATGCAGGCATAGTTTAAGTCCATTGTGTGTCTTTCGATTCCCGCCTTCTATTGGTCATTCGCAGGCCCACACACAGACAGGCACCTTCAGGTGAATAAGAAAAAGAAGGATTAAGCCCCCATTTCCGGGGAGTTGAAGCCTGTGTTATGGGCACAGCCAGCAAGCAGAGAACAGACTGGAATCAGTCCCACTTTGTCCTGAGCCCACTGTCCCTGCCTCAGCCACCATTGCACACCCCTACAACGCCGCCATGGTCACCCCTACAACGCCGCCGGGTCACACAACACTTGAATGTAACCCTGTCTGGAGTTGGCCTCTGCCTCCAAAACAAAACCAAACCTGATGCTCTCATGACTCATCTGACAATCTTTTAAGCACAGATTTTTTTCTGACTTCGTCATGGGATTAACTCTTTGGGAGTTCTCCTGTAGCCATGGAGTGTTTTCACTCCAGAATCCTCAAAAACTGCTTTAATCCAGACAAGCTGAGGATTAACATTCATTCATGGGCATGGAAGAACTACCCCTCACCTAGTGCCAGTTCAGGGAACCTTAATGAGATTCAGGGGGAAATTTCCAAAGATTTACCAACTGGTAGTTTTGTTTTCTTGACATGAAATTTCTTGACATGATATTTCATTTTAAATAGAAAGAAAAGTAGGAATGTAGGGGGTAAAAGGGCAAGGGTTCCACCCTTAACTGTATAAAAAAAAATCTTTTGAAGGCAATGGCAAAACTTAAGATAAATATTCTTTTTAAATTATACTTTTATTTGATTTTTTATTGATTTTTTTTTAAGAGAGAGAGGAAGGGAGGGGGAGAGAGAGAGAGAGAGAAACATTGGTGTGAGAAACATCGATTGGCTGCCAACCCTCTGCCCACTTCACACACACTTAACCCGGAATGGAACCCAAAATCGGGGTATGTGCCCTGACCAGGAATCAAATTGTTAACCTTTCAGTGCATGGGACAACATTCAACCAACTGACCAACTGAGCCACGCTGTCCACGGCTCTAAATTATACTTTTGAAGTTTTCTCTTTTTCTCTTATAAAAGTTTACTACCCTATGAACTCTCATCATTAAGGAAAATAAATTAATGTAGAGCAATCTACCAATTATTATAAAAGACTCTGACAACACTTCTAATAAATGGAATTAAATCATATAATATTAGACCAAAACATTTTGAAATCATGATAAACATCAGCAACTCAGGATAAGCCCTCAGGGAAATAACTAGAATTTCTTTGAGTTCATCTATCTTTTGGCTACTAATGGTTCTCAACCTGTGGGTCATGACCCCTGAAAATACACCCTACATATCAGATATTTACATTACGATTCATAACAGTAGCAAAATTACAGTTATGAAGTAGCAACAAAAATAATTTTATGTTTGGGGGTCACCACAACATGAGGAACTGTATTAAAGGGTCGCGGCATTAGGAAGGTTGAGAACCACTGGAAATCATCATTATAACTCAGTCCAAACTCCAAACAAATGTAATAACTTTAGGCAACAGTGGGTTATATGTGATGACTCTTAGGATTTTCTTTTTAAACACTCATTTTGCACCTTACTAACAGTAGTACATGCTCCTTAAATAAAATTTGAAAATGTAGAAAAATAGAAAGAAGAAAAAAAACAAAAAACACTCATGTTTCCATTAACAAATGAACCTCCCAAAGCATGGAGGCACAGAACAGACTGTCATACCTTGATGTGGGGGCATGGGGATGAGGAGAGATAAACCAAAGAACTTATATACTTACTAGAGGCCCGGTGCACAAAAATTTGTGCACTCGGGGGGCGGGGGG
>NW_005354291.1:8406042-8426611 GCF_000412655.1 Myotis brandtii
AGATATGCATAGCCCATGGACACAGACAATAGGGTGGTGAAGACCTGGGGGGAGGGGGGAAGGGGGAGGGGCTGGGCAGAGTGGGAATGGGAGATATCTACAATAAAAAATATAGGTTAAAAAAAAACCAAATAAATCTCAATTATCTGTTTTGGTAGAAGAAATGTCACAGCAAAATTTAAAACACAAACACCTAATAATGGCATTAACATGACTAACCTAGTAAATAAATAAATAGAGTTAGACTTCCCCATGTGTCCTTAAAAACAGGTCTTTTCTTTATGGGTTACTACTGATATTTCCATGACAACATCATATTGTTTTGCCACAAATAGTGGCTCTGAGGGATATTTCAGGGGAAGGAGCCCAGCTGACCTTCAGTGTGTCGCGATTCACATCCGGCAGGAGCAGGACCAGCAGGTTCAAAGCTTGTAGTTGCTGCTTCTTGGTTGGAAGATCTGCAGACAGATTATTAAATAAGTGGGCACTCTTTTCTTTGCTAAACGTTATCTGTACTTTCTTTTCTCGTGTTGTAAGGAAAAGGTTATTTAGCATAAACATCACTGTGAAATGTAAGACCACGACTGAGCAGCCTCCTTGGGGAGTGTTTGTGGGAGGGAGATCAGGGAACCGCCGCCCCAGAGCTTCTCTCTCAGATGCTCACTCCAACTGCGATCATTGGACAAGCGGCCCCCATTTGCTGACACACATTAGGGATTTGAAAACAATTTCAACGTCTACATGGAATTGTGTCCCCATAAAAGACATGGAGGACAGGACCCTGCATGTATGGTGTCAGGGTGAATCTGCAACAGTCAAGTTTGTTTCTTTTGATGAAAAGTGAACAGATTACGTGGTAAGAGTCCATCAGTTCCAACAGGAACATGTAACATGGAGACTGAGCTCAATAGGTGTTCAACAAACATTTGTGGAATGAATTGTAAACCAACCAGCAGGAAGAGTTGAACAGGTACATGCTCATCATTGACATTTATCACATTTGGTAGCCCATGTAACATTGAAGTGACAATCATGGATATTTGGAGTCATTCTGGCATTTGTTTGTCAGAGATAAATGTGGTCCTTAAATCCACATCTAAGGGATGTGTGTAAAAGAGCACAACTGAACCACTGAAAAATATATTTTAAGCAGAAGATGATTTCAGTCACGTCTGCCCTAGAAATTCTTAAGAAATGTTATGCTATGACCCACTGGAATCATCTCAATATTATTACATGCTTTAAGAATAGCTTGGACTACAACAGAATATTATTCAGTTGTTAAAAAGAATGAGATCTTGCCATTTGTGACAACATGGATGGACCTTGAGGGAAGTACACTAAGTGAAATAAGTAGACAGAAAAACAAGGAACATATGATTTCACTTATATGTAGACTCTATTAAAAAAAAAAAAAGCCAAGCTCATAGGTACAGGAAACAGATTGGTGGTGTTTTGCTGGGGTGGGAGCAAATGAGTGAAGGGGGTCCAAAGGTACAAACTTCCAGTTATAACAGAAATAAGTCAGGGGATGTAATATACAGCATATGTCCTAGTGACTCCACTTAATAATACTGTGCTGCATATGTGGCATATGTGAAAGATACTAAGAGAGTAGATCTTAAAATTTCTCAGCACAAGAAAAAAATATCCATAACTATGTATGGTGACATATATTAATTAAACTTATTGTGGTGATCATTTTACAACATAGATACTGAATCATTACGCTGTATACCTGAAACTAATATGATATTGTATGTCAATTATACCTCAAATATAATTTCAAAAAAAATAGCCTGGAATAGTTCTGGTTGACACTGTAGTTCACCATAATCGTTAACAGTTCCCCTTCTACTCTCAAACGTGAACACATTTGGAAGTGAAACAGGCGGTCACCAGGATGTGGCCTTGTCCCTTTTTTGTTGGCCTCTTGGCACTATAAGGCAGCGGTTCTCAACCTGTGGGTCGCGACCCTTTCACAGGGATCGCCTAAGACCATCGGAAAACACGTATATAATTACATATTGTTTTTGTGATTAATCACTATGCTTTAATTATGTTCAATTTGTAACAATGAAATTGGGGGTCACCTCAACATGAGGAACTGTATTAAAGGGTCGCGGCATTAGGAAGGTTGAGAACCACTGCTAGTATAAGGACTAATGATGCCAGTATATAAATCTCGTAAGATCTCTGTGTTCACTAGGAAGGAATTGAGAACTATTTGAGACATTCATTTGGAGCTTGCCCAAGAATGCAAAATGGCAAGACGTAAGAAGAAGCCCGTTGCCCTCCACCAATGCGGCCGTCACACGACTTGTTCCACGTTTCTGCATGACAATTTCAAAAAACTTGATTTTTCAGAAAATAACCGCAGACTCTGCCAGATCTCCTCCCGCTCTTATGATCTAACTGTTAATCCACAGCTTCTCCAATAAGTGTTGTTTTTAACACTTGGCAAGAAAAATGTATCAGAGATCTTACATGACTCATTCTATTCTAAGAGAAATGTGACGTTTCCAGGTTTTAACATGAAAATATATTGTATTGCTTAAAGGGCATGCAATTCGTCTGTACCCAAAGAGAACATTCTGTTTTCTATTTGCCCAGAGATGTGTAGTTATAAAGGAAAACGAGTGTGGCATTTGGGCGCCCGTTGACACCAGTGAGTCACCACATCTACCCAAACATATCTGGTCCTGTTTGTCATTAAAGCGAGGAACACGGGTGGCAGCCGCGAGAGACTGCTCCCGAGGGGCCAGCACTCACTCTGCACGGCCTGGAAGGCTTTGAGGTACTCGCCGCTGAGCAGCGGCTGGGGCAGCTCTCGGATGAACAGCTTCAGCAGGCTGGCTGCATCGTGCTGCTTGACACTTTCCCAGTTAAAAGTCCCTTCATAAAACTTTGCTTCCAGTTCTTGGCAAAGATTCTGAAAGGCAGAAGGAAAAAGAAAAAAAAAAAAAAAGGGCTATCGGTAAGTGCCTTCCTCTTTTCCTGCAGGGACTGTGATGCACTTCCCACTGGACAAGCGATTCTACTCCTTAGGAAAGACTTGTGAGAGTCCCCAAGTCCAACACTCCGTCATCAGGAAGCACCCCGCCCCCACCCGCAGGGAGCTTTCCCAAAGGAAAATTATACCTAAGCCAAGAGATTCAGAAACTTGACACGTTTTCCTGGACACGCTTCAGACCTCAAGCAGTAAAGGTTTAATGAAAAGATTAGTTAAAACAGTCTTTACATTCGGGGGCTTTATTTAGATACTGTAATTTTTCATTAAATTAACAAAAAATCATTTTTTTTAAAAAAAACACAACAGTCTGTGTTTCAAATGATTTAGAAGTACATTCCGTAACAAAATGGTAATCCACCTCTGGGCCTAGAGCACAAGGCTACCCTGATTAGTCACCTCTGGGAAATGGAAAGCCAAGTTCTATGGCTAATGAGGCATGAAAATACATCAATACACCTGTCCTCAATGCAGGGGCCTTAAGTGACACAGCCACCCTGCTGCCAGCTGCAGAAAATGGTTTGATCTGTGTGGAATGAGCAATACCTAGTTCATTTACCTCAAGGACTCTACAAATGTTGCTGAAGTATTAGTAATAAATCAACTTAGTTCCACAATTACTATTTTCTACATGCCTTTCCACTGTGGCGTACATCCTATTATGCTAGAAATCCCTCCACGTCCCTGACACTTTCTTCTATTATTTGAAACTGTTCTCCCAAATTAACGGTCCATAGAAGGTGAATTTATTACACTTGCTCTTCCCAATTCAACTCCTTTCTCTACCCTAATTATTTCTGTAATTGGTGAAATTACATAAAGGTAAACCCAGAAAAGGAAAGTTTTGGTTAGCAGTCATTGGAGGAAAGAGGTGAGGGAAGAGAGAGAATGAAAGAAGGGAGGATGATGGAGGAGGGAGGGGAAGAGCGAAACAGGGAGAAGAATAGGAGAAATGTTGTGGGGCAGGGGAGAAAGACAACCAATAATTGTGCATATTATCTTTATTTATAATGGACCAGCTGCTGCCTAGTTTGTATGTGACAACAGGCTGGGTTGAAGAGTAGAGCCAGCTGAATCCACCTCATTGACCTTCTTAGAAACTACATTTATTTGAAAGCATTCTTCTGCCAGCAATCCAGTCCAAATATCAAATACACATCCCATTGGGCGCTAAAGTAAATGTGTTTATGACCTGTGAGTTGGCCATCACATGCTGCTCATGAATGCTGTGGACAGTGAACTGGGAAGTAGTACTCTTGCTGATACGGGTCACAGGAAGTCCCAGTACCTGCTTCTGAGTCTTTCTCTGTCTGAGAACGTGCTTCTCCATAGAACATATCTCAGAATCTCACAGCGCAGCCATGATTGATTGGTGGTGAAATTGCCCCAGGTGTTCGCAAATGAACTGAGACAATGGCAACTTATCACACTCACAGGGGCACCAGAACAGTCCCAGGACCTCTGTGCACCAGACGCCAGACCCCGGGGACACAGGCTGAATGAAATTTGTGAGCAGGGAATATCAGGTGACTGGAATCCAATCAAACTGAGATCCCAATGCAGTAAGAGCCAAGTAGGCCAAAACTGGCCTCCTAACTTGAGGCGGTTTATCAAAGTGAACAGGTGATGGGAATGTGGAAGGTATGAATCTCAATCCCACTCCTGGCAGCACGACTGCCAGTCACAGGCGAGGAGGGTGTGCACCCACGGGGGTCCCTTCTTTCTGATCCAGCTCTAAAGGTTCCCTATGGGTGGGTCTTAAGGAAAGGAGCAGAGAAAATCTCTTCCTCTACCCCACGTTCTCTTGGATTTGCAAAGTCAGGAAGACAATACATTGGATGTGGGCAGTTTAGAGCTACAGCTGAGTTTGGAGAAGGTAAAGGAGGTTGTTAGTGACTGCTAACCAAAACTCTCCTAGATGAATTTTCCAGACGGAGCTACAATTCCAAGTACGAGGCCCCATACAGTGCAAATCCCCTGAGAGGCCTATGAATCATGCATCGTCCGTGGGGTAGTTGCACCTTGGCCATGCACTCATTGGATGTTTTAATCCCCAGATCAGGAGTTGGGTAACAGAGAGAAAGGGGGAAGATACACGGCATCCTAGGAGAGTGGGAAGGAAATATCATCTTGAGAGAAAAGAAAGCAAGGGATGGATAAAGAGAGGCTCCAACTGGGACCTCTGGAATGACCTCTCTCACAAGCCAGACTCTGGCTACCCGGAGTCCAGGGAGACTGGGAACTGTGAAAGTCAGGAAAGTGATGAGACAGAGGCTCATGTCGGCAGCTCACTAAGACTCATCATGTCAAGTTCCCTCCTCTGCTCACCTGGTGGAGCTTATCATCCTGCCTTTAAAAAACAAACAAACAAACAAACAAAAACTCAACTGCTCTTATTCATGCTGACTAAACCTATCACCAGTCCCCTATTAATATTTTGACTCATGGTGTTCCCTTCTCATCAGAAGGATGAAACTATTCATCCTTTGCCTGTTGACTTTTGTTCCTACGTTATGTTTGCACAGTAGAGAGATTATTTGCCTCTTTGTTGATCGTGATATTATTATTACATGTAACATGTTGCTTTTGAAAAAAGAATCAAAACTTACACAGAAGTCAGAGGAGACTACAGAAGAACTAAATATAAACTGAATGTCAAGAGGTTTTATTGCTATATTTAATCTACTTTGCTAACAAGGGGGAGAAGGGGCGAGAGGGCGGGTTAATTTTTAAAATGTAAAAGTATAATTAAACAATAAAGTTTGACATTGAGAGAACTGAGAGAGCACCTTGATTCGAATGGCAGCTCCAGGTATTCTTAAGAGGCCTTCGGTTTCCAAACCTCCCTCTTCAATTCGAGAAATCAGCTGTGTGTAAACAGAAGAACATTCTGATTTTGGTATTCAGAACAGGTACAACTCCAGATTTAACATCTGTTCCACATACAAATAAATGAAACTGATTACAAAGACATGTAAACAGGATTTCGTGAAGATCTGAATGAAACTGCACTACCACTAGGCTTTAACCAGTGAGTCCCAAAACTTTAATTATAATTTAGAATTTAGAAAGGTTGGGTCTCATACTCCTTTGTAACAGAAGTATATAATTTCTCAGCCGAATACCCTGGCGATCAATGGGGTGACAGATGTCGCAGCCAGATCGCCCTCACATCCCTCATACTCCTTTGTAACAGAAGTATATAATTTCACACAACAGCTGTGGGACTCCAAACAAACAGAAACTGAAATTTTTCATTGTTTACAAGCAACTAAAACCATCCATTTCTTCTGCTTTTCCCGAAACATACATTCCGCAATCAAATAAATCTTATGAAATTCTAGTATTTGCACATTTACATCTCGTTTTTAGCTTGTTCAAAGAAAGAATTATTTATCATATGAAGGCAAAAAACAAACTGTTTGCAAATATTCATTTTTAAGCCTTTAAGCTTTTCATGGCAAACGTAAATAAAAAATAGAAAAAAAAGAGAAGAAAATAGGGCTTCTAAATCATACCTCATACTCTATTATTAATGCATGTAGATCTCTCTACTTCCAGAACTCCATTAAAATAACAAAGTTTTATGCATATAAGCATAACCAATGGACATAAGACACTGGGGGGTAGGGGAGGCCAGGGGATTGTCAAGGGTGGGGAAAAAAAAGGACACATATGTAATACCCTTTGTAATACTTTAAGCAATAAAAAAATAAAAAAAAAAATAACAGTTTTGTGTGTTTTTTTTTAACAAGGCAGAGACCCACTATAAGAAGGCAAACAGAGAAATTGCAGTGACATACGTTGGAAGGTATAAAAGTGACCGTCCAATTGGAATATGCATTCCCTAGACAATACATGAAGGCTTTATAGGGGGCACTGTGCTATTTTAAATAAATCAATTTCCGTGTCCCTCGGTTTCAATATAAGGCATTTACTAGCCCTGAGTAGGTTTTCCTTCCTACCACTTACCCTCCTTGCACAATAGCTTCTCCTCCTTTATAAAAAGCAGACAGACTCTTCACTCATCCCTAATCCTACTACAGTACTCTCTGCAGACACTAAAGCAAAAAATCTCCCAGAGTGCCAAAAGAATGTAAAATTGTCATTTTTTCTTCTCATGGAAACCTCCTTTAATGATTAACCAAGGCTCTATAAACTACATACAGCTTACTGTTTCCCCCTGGGTTGTAAAAGTGTCTTAAGAGCAAAGCATGGCATCATAAATGAGGTCTTTTGACCTTTGTCTAGATGTTCTAAAATGAGATATCCTCTAGATATCCAGTGGACACTGGACAAGATGGCATTTTTCTTTAATGACCTTATCTCTTCTATCCCTGGATTATGGCCAAAGAATGAACTGATCTTGAGGGAGTCAGGTAAAAATAAAGCAAAGAGTAGCCTCAAAATTCTCCCAAAGATTTATTACAGTTGAAGAAAGAAGCATCTTTAAGCAATCAGTCAATGCAGTACATGATTTTTTGAAATTCAACTGGAATATTTTCCAAGCCGTATTTTTCCAATTACACTGGATAAAAAACCCACATCAAAATAATTTCCATAATTATTTTACATTAGACAGGCATTAGTCAATAAAGTGTTTAAAACCAAATGTATCAAATAATACCATGTAATAGTTATTCAATGTACAGCAATATGTGCTTTATTTACTCTTATACAATGTTTAAAATGTTCTATTAACAAAAGATAAAATTATATGCTAACAGCTATAGCAAATTAGTTTTTACCAACATAAGCCTTTTGCTTTCATTAAATACAAAGGAAAAATTGACCATGATTTCTAAATAACTGGATGAGAGTAATCTCTGAATTTTTATATATTAGTCTTTTTTTATTATTCTCTAAAGCTGAATACTAGCACTCAGTTGAGGTATGCATACATTGTCTAAAAGAATGTCATGTTTTCTTGTATTTTCCACTTAGAAAATACCATATTTTTAGCTCCCACATTATATTGCATTATTAAAACATACTAATAATTACAGCTTTCCTTTCATTTCCAAGACTTAATACAGACATGAAAAATAACTGTATTGATCTATATATTTTCATCATGCTGCTTTTAGTAATTCATCTTTCAGGATTTAGTCTGTAATTTACCAGCAATTTTCATGGCATTTCCCAAAATACATTCTATATAGTTAAATGAATTAAAAAATCAATTGAATATAAGTCAAACTTTTTGACAAAGAGTATGTTTGATTTGGCTGATTGGTTTGACAGTGAGAAAAGAATTTGCTCAATTCGGTCGAATTTTTCCACAGATAAAAATTAAGAATATTCCCCAAATCTTTCTGAAAATATGGTTTAAACAATGTGCCTCTGAGGAAAAACAAGAAACAGAGCTCACAGATAAGTTTTATTAAAGCCCTTTTAGGGTGTATTTCTCAATAACTGAGAAAATATAATCCTCTAAAGACTACTAACAAATCTTTTTTTGCAAATCAGTGGTTTCTAACTCTCTCCTTTCCACAAAATTGAGGTAATGCCTAATTATTCAGTTTTTAGCTGATAAATAAAAAACTATTTTTCATGATAAAACACTATGATTTTTTGTTTATAATGCAGAGAGGATGCAAACAGATAAGTGTTTGTCTAATAGTAAGCTCTTTATATGTCCTTTTTTTTTTTTAATGAATCAAAATACTTTAGGGCTATTATCCAATAACTTCAAACTGAGGGGCAGCCAGGGTCTCCAGAAGAAACCACAAATGTAAACTAACTAAATACATGAGAAAACAATTTCAAGAAAAGATGACAAGGGATTGGATGCAATCCGGACCCTAGTCAGGAGGTATCACTAAACTTTCGTGGAGACCTAGCCTTACCCTTCATCGGTATAGGGTGAACTTGATGTGTTAACTCGGCTACTATGCCCAGTTGTTTGGTCAAGTATGAGTCTAGATGCTCCTATGGGGCATTTTTGACATATAATTAACATTTAAGTCAGTAGACTCTGAATAAAGCAAATTACTCTCCATACTGTGGATGGGCCTGAGGTAGTCACTTGAAGGCCAGAGGAGCAAAGACTGAGGTTCTCAAAGCAAAAGCACTTCTGCCTCAAGACTGCAACATTAACTCTTACCCGAGTTTCCAGTCTGCTGGCCTGTTCTACATATTTCAGACTTGCCAGCCCACACACTCCCATAAGCCAATTCTTTAAAATAGGTCTCTTTCTCTGGAGAATCCTAATACACTTGGTAGAAAGGATGGTGCCGAGATCCGTGCTTTGTACAGTCATCTGTGTAGGGTAACTGACACCTTTAATTGACATTAAAAGAATTTGAATAGATGACTTACATTTGTTAGCACCTCTCTGTTATTCACAGGCAGTGTTGACAACTATTTAAACAGATACAGGTTCTACTGGCAGTGGCTAATAGAGGCTGTTGAGTAGGATTAACTGTACAGAGCAACATTTATCAGGAAAAACACCGAGAAACAGATTTGGATGTAATGCAGAACATGAGGAATAAAGGAATCCGAGGTTAGTAGGTAAGATGGGTAAACGTAAACGACTGGCTTGGAATAGCAGAAGAATAAGTGCCAAGTAGATTGAGCTTTAGAATTGATGGTTTTATGGAGTCCATCAATTGTGAAAGTTTCCATTGCCACTCCTGCCAGAACTCCCAGAAACTGTGATATGCCTGGTGCGTTGCTAAGAATCTAGAGTTTGGGTTGTCCATAACTGATTTGACCTGCCTTCTCCATGGTGCATTCCCTGGCTTTTGTCATATGTAATCTGTGTTTCTGAACAATGATGGCTCCGAGATTAGACTGAAATTCTTGTATTGCCATAGATAATCCCCTTGTGAATAACTGAGTGTTGACTAGACAAGTGACTTGACAGTTTAGCAATCATTTTCTAATTCTACTTTATGGTTTCTTTGCCTAGTTTGGAAGTAGAAACTGGTAAATTAAATTGAACGTCCTCACTGTAAATAAGGAAGCTTGGGATGAAATATTCATGAAGATTCAGTTCCCTAGAAATTTATAAGCAGTTTCCATTTCTATGTATTATAGAATTGAAATCTCAATTATACAAAGCCAGCTAATATAAGACAGGAAAATGATGCCAGGTAATCACAGTTACAATAGTAACACAAAATGCATCACCATGAAATAAAAATTATGAGCCCCTGAAACAAATTTGCTTCCTGAATAGAAAATCAAAGTACAAAATAAAAGAGCATATCAATTGGAAAACTATATTATAATAGTATGAATGCAAAAATAAAAATGAAAACACTGTTAATGCAAGTACGTTCTCTCCATGCTGACTCATTCAGGCCTACTTACTTTTTGAAATATCAAGGGTATTCGAGTTCCTGGTACTTTCCTCTGATCTTGTTCTAACAATACTGTCAATGGAACACAAAAAAGGCCAGAATCTGCAATGAAAAATAAAATAAAATTTCTTCACTTCCATCAATCCATAAAATGTTAATGCAAGATGTTAAGGCATAAGACTTCTAATATTGTCATTCAATCAGACAACTACTTATTGAGCACCTACTAAGTGAATGCCACTGTGTAGTCTTTAAGCATCTATATCCCCATAGTAAAATCCTGGCCTTGCCTTATAGAGTAATATAGCAAGGAAAGACAACTAGACAAATGAACGCAAATAATTTCCCGAAATAACTACAAAAGTATAAACTGCTGCATAAGAGAAATGAGTTCTGTGGGAATACATAAATATGCAAAAATTTACTAAATGTGATAAAATTGAAAGTTTTGGCTTAAAGCAAATGTCACTCATCTCTTCCATACTTAATTGACATAGAACATTCTACAATACAGCAAACTATAAACACTCACCTTTGAGAGATCAGCGAACAGTATGATCTTGTTCTACAAACATTTTTCTTTAGAAAATATAGTAGATACTTAGTATTCTTGAATTTAAATTTGTAGTTTATATATCTGGAAATAATTCCAGAAAGAATGACAAGTAATGATTTCTAATTTTTCTAAATTAAAATCATATGCCTTAAGTCTGGTATGAGCATAGCTTGTACCCAGTACCTCCCACCCCACCCCACCCCATCACCAAGTGAATGGCTAGCAAAGGCGTGTAACACACATCATCCGGGGAGGTATAAATCACTTGTGAACGTGGAAAGGGGGATTATCTTTGAGATATGAGCACAGACATTGCAAACTGTGACACTCAATAGAGATGCCATTCACAAGAATGCCAGTTATCCACTAAATAACTTTCAGTTTAAAAATTAAGAAAAGATGTAATCTTCAAGAATGTTCATCTAGCTTATAAGATAAATAGCTTAGATTAGATATAAAAATGCTTAAAAAGATGGAAAGAAAATCTGCTAATAGTGATACTCTTAATAAGAATGACAGTATTTCTCTTATCACTGGCTTCATACCAGTTAATAGTGCTAGGATGCAATTCTAAAACATAAAAACCTCCTCAAGCCACTTTTAAAGTCTTGAGCACAGCTATTTAAATTAGATTTTCATTTTATATTTGGAGAAGGCTTTGTGATAAACTTCTAAAAAAGCATGTGAGGTCTTCATTATCCACAAAGGACGTGTGGGAAACCAGAAGCATCGTTTAATTCAGAAATTCTCCGTGCCAAGCTTTAAGCTAAAATACTCAAAGGAACTGAGCACAGAATGAGGTCTTCTGGGGCCCAGCATGGAAGAGGGCCTGAAGGGAAGGCACACTTCAGTCCTACAGAGAAATTGCCTCTAAAACTTAAATCAGGTGAATACTTGTCTTTGCTAATGTTACCATGGCAACTCAATAATCCTTATTCTTGGTTTCTCTTTAGGAGATGCCGTTAAGGTAAAACAAGAGGTCTGAATTTCCTAAACAGTAAAGCTTTGTCAACAGAGAATTTTCTGGATTTCCAAGCCAATAAAGTCTTGGAAAAACAAATATCGAGAAGCTGTTATTCTCTAGTATATTATTTAAAATACTGTAAGTTTATAAAATGGGTAAAGCTGCATACAAAAGAAAAATGACACATATCCCTGATGAATACAATTTAGCGGTATTATGCACCACATGGCATATTTTTTTAAGGGAGTAAAGAATGTGTTTGCAAAATATTTAGAAGTAGAATGTTAATGAACAAAAGGACTGCTCACTACCCTATGTATTTTCCATCAAATAATTAAGCAAAAATAATTGATCAGAATCAACCATCTTCAAGTCATTTTTCAAGATCTTATTTTGGAAATAAATAAGTATATGTAACAAATGCATTATTTAGTTTTAAACGAGAGAGCATGGGAATTAAGATCTGACTCATAATTTTCTTCTATGGTAAATTAAATTTTTGATTATGCCTTTATTTGAATTAAGATTCCTTGACTCATAATTTCCTTCTATGGTAAATTAAATTTTTGATTATGCCTTTATTTTCTACATTTTAGGAAACAGTGCATTTTTATCAAGATACAAATTTTTGAAGGCGATGTTTTAGCATCTACATTTTGGATGTCTTGTAGACGTGGTTTGTTTTGTAGATGTTTTGCCCCTAAAAATACGGTTTAAAAAGCCAAGCTCATCCTTGCTACTTTAGAAGTAAATCCAACCGTTTTTCCTTTTCCAATTACCTTTTGTTTTGATCTTCACAGCTTTTTGTTGTTTCAGTTCAACACCCAGTACATCATAGAGGGCAGTCAGTTCAATCAGGGCTAAATGGCAAACCTTCTTCATGTCCTGGGGCGCTAGGTCACCAATCTTGGTGGTGCCGGTTTTGTCTTTTGGCAATCTGAAACTCTACAATGAACACAGTGAATATAGTCAAGGTGTGCAGTGTCAACCTTTTCCTTGGGAAAGTTAAAACTGCTGGTATAGAATAAAGACAATGAAAGCTATGGCACAATTTCTCCAGTCAGAATAGAGAGCGAAACTCTCCCGATGATGCTCCCTAAGCCTGTGGGGAGTTCAGGAGTCAGTACCTGAAGTCTGACAAAGGATGGAACCAGACCATGGCTAAGAGAAGAAAAAGACCGTAAACCCAAAGGAGAAAAAGAACTCTAGTTAACTGACCTTCAAGAACCAGAGAAGATTAGGAGTTCAGCACAAACCAGGAGAAGGAAAAAGGAGGGAAAGTGAAAGAGAAGGAGAAAGAAGAATAGTAACCACTAATGAGTGCTTACAATGTGCCAGGTACCCTTTACCTACCTTTGATATGATATGATATATGATATGACATGATATGATATACGATATGACATAATGTAATTGTCATTAAAACCCAAATAAAGTAGGTACAGAGGAGCTGTACAGAGTGGGGGAGGGAAGAGCAGAGGGGAGACTTAAGAGCATGGACTTTACAGCCAGAAGGCCTACGGCTACTGACTAAGCTGCGTGTCACTTCTGGCAATCACTTAACCATTCTTTCTGTAAAATGGGAGGAGGGGATGGAGGAGGAGATGGAGAAGGGGATGGAGAAGGGGGAGGGGAGGAGGAAAGAGAGGAAGGAGGAGGATGAGAGGGAGGGGAGAAGACCACCCAATTCAAAGGGCTGATGTGAGGTTTAATGGCCTGGCACTTTCCAAGCACTTTTATGTGGTTGCTATTATTATTATTACCTTCACCGCTGAATAACTAAATCGAGGCTTAGAGATACTACTATCACTGGCAAGTAAGTGGTGTTTTTGTCGTATCCTGTCTTTCTCAAATATCATCTATTAACTATTCTGCCTCTTTTAATACTAAATACCTTAAATATAAGAAGGCAAACCACAAGATAGAAGCATGAATTTCTCTAACATATTAATACAAATCACAGTCCACTGTATTTACTGATTACTAAAAGAATAACTATTTTTAAACAGTTTGTTAAAAATCTTATCAAGTTGTATCTTTCAGGTTTATCCTTGACTTTCTAATTTAATAGCTAAGGATGCTCAACTGATTCCTTTTTATTCACTTTGCTTTGCTCATTTTTGCACCATATTATTAATACTTCATAATCTAAAAACTATTGCAAAAGACATGTTCTAAAGTGGCAGTTCTCAAAGTGTAATCCAAGGAACTTTGGGAGAACCCAATACCCTTTTAAGGAGTCCAAGAGGTCTAAACTATTTTAATAATAAATATTAAGACATTATTTGCTTTTTTCACTCATCCTCCCCGATTGTACAGTGCAGTTTCCCAGAGGTGCAATGCACGTGCAACAGATAGCACAGAAGTAGATACGGGAATCAAGTCTAAAATGTGAAACCATGCTATAGTGCTTAATAATTTTTATTTTATAAATATGGCTATTTTTCATAAAAATGTTGTTAACTGTAATATTGTGCTTTAAATGGAATAATAAATGTTTTTTTTAATTTCTCAATTTTAATTTCTAAGGTAAATATCCATAGGTATAACTGCCATAAATGATAGTCCTCCTCCCAATTTTTTTTTTTTAATCCTCACCTGAGGATATTTTTTCCATTGGTTTTTAGAGAGAATGGAAGAGAGGGGGAGAGACAGAGAGAGAGAGAAACATCGATGTGAGAGAGACACATCCACTGGTTGCCTCCCACATGTGCCTCGACCAGGGCCAGGGATCGAACCTGCAACCGAGGTATATGCCCCTGATCAGACTCTAACCTACAACCTTTCAGTCCACTGAGCCAAACTAGCCAGGGCTCCCCTCCCATTTTTCAAATTGTTTATTTATTAAAAGAACTATTCCTTTGTCTACATATTCATGTTTCATAGTTCAGGAACACAGGTTAGTGACAAACTTCCATGGAACTCAATCCAAAGAAATTCTTTACATTCCAAAATCACTTTGAACCAGCCTTGTTCATCTCAAAACCTTTCATGGAACCATAATTTCTGTAGAAATCTTCATACCCCTTTGTTCTGGGTTCAGTCACAGCAATCTCAGAGAGCAGCAAGTCTCAGGGAGATAGCCAACCCTCTAACAACATGAATTTGGAGATGCCTGGCCTAAGGCCATACATCTGAGGGTTCATCAAATCCATTCTCAACACCAACGTCTTCCTGACTTATAAACCAAAAGCTTTTTGAGGACCTCAATAATTTTTAAGAGCCTGAAGGGTTATAGGACCAAAATGATTGAGAGTCACTGCCCTAGAGCACTTCCTAAAACCCACCACTTTTGGTAATGGAGGAGCTAATTCCTTTCAACCAAACTCAACTCCAAGAAAAAAACCTTCAAGTTCACTATAGGGGAAAGAAGCAATTTCTTAACTTTTTGTAGTACAGTTGTTTTTCCTATGAGAACATTCAATAAAGCAGTAACAGACATGATTAAATATGCATCCTAAGTGAACGTCCAGCGTCAGGGTTAATGGCCTCCATGATGCAGTGCACAGGGTTGAGAAAGTGGGGCCAGACTACAGGTAGCAAACCTTGTCTCCATCACTTACAAGCTATGTGACCTTTGGCAAATCCCATCATCTCTGTGTCTCAGCCACATTATCTCTAAAATGGGGATAATAACAGAAACTACCTTATAAGGTTGTGGTGGGGCTCAAATGACAAATAGTAAGTTCTCAAAAAGTATTATGACTCCATTTTTTTCACAGGACTTTTTCAATAATTTCAAGATTTCATGGTTTTCCCTTTTTCCTAAATATTACTGCAAGGTAAGAAAAAAATGATAAGGATACTACTAATATTTGATAATTGACTTTTCATTCTATCCTGCGAAAGTCCCCATATGATAAGAATTATTACAGCATATTCTAAGGAGGGAAACCGAGGCTCAGTAAAGGGGCTTAAATAGCAGCCAGTGATGTAATAAGGATGTCGGTTCAGATCTCCTAAATCAGTGATGGCGAACCTTTTGAGCTCGGCGTGTCAGCATTTTGAAAAACCCTAACTTAACTCTGGTGCCGTGTCACATATAGAAATTTTTTGATATTTGCAACCATAGTAAAACAAAGACTTATATTTTTGATATTTATTTTACATATTTAAATGCCATTTAACAAAGAAAAAATCAACCAAAAAAATGAGTTCGCGTGTCACCTCTGACACGCGTGTCATAGGTTCGCCATCACTGTCCTAAATCCTCAGTTCAGTAATCATTCTGTTCTGCTCCAGTTTTCCACCCACCACAGCATGCAGGAAGGTGTCTAGGTTGATGGTGTTCATTTAGGACTGTGAGGCCCTCAAGGAGAGGAGTCATGTCTTAATTAGCCTGTAACCCTCATGCACCACAGGCCCGGCACACTGCAGGTGCTCGGTCCGTCTCTTCAATGAATGAAGACACACATCCTACAGGCAGAACACACAGAATCAAACCCAATGAGGGGCAGGACCACTGGTTTGATGCTCCCCTCATTTCCTGTGATATGTACTGAGCTTCACCTTTAAAATCACACAAGACTCATCACCGTTTCCTCGTGCTTGGTCCCAGAGTTCTGCTAATGGCTTTGTTTCTGAAGGACTGAACCCCATCCTACTTAACAACTCTTTGTTTTTTTGTAAGTCCTAAATGTTTCATTAAAATCAGTTGCTTTTGGTCTAATAAGCCAAACACACGTAATATAATTATTCAAAGCATTACCCGAGGTAAATGTTTAAAGAAACCTGAAGTATTATCAATTCAAACATTTGATTTACCCTAGCAATACAAGTCATGCGCTTTATTTATTTACTTATTTGTTTAACATTGTGCTTAATGAAAGGACTTAGTTTCTTTATCCCAATGTTTAATTCATGGCAGCTGCTTTAAATATTTATGAAGTTTCCTGTCGTTCCGTTTAGTTAATAGACTGGATGGCTCAGTTCGTTGGCTAAGACAAGGCAGTGCAATGTCAGCAAAGGAAAGCTCTTTACTTTTTGAAAAATGTGCTTAAAGAAAAGAGTGAAATACAATTTTGTTTTTGAAAAATATAAGGTCTTTGGATCTCGTGTGTTACCATAAATTAATCAGATAGCTCTTTGGTGCTGCACCCCTCCTTTGTAGGCCTTGCAATACGAGAGGTCCCGTAGGCACTTCATCAGTTATGATGGAGTAGACTCTTTTACTCATCAAGTCACTTGAACTTAAACTTGGAAAGCAAGGGAATTCACTCTCTCCTGGTCAATTTCCACAAGATAACTTTTTTATATCCTCTACTAGGAGATTCATTTCCTAAGATTTTTTTTCATGTGTAAAATGTGATTTCATTATAGTACTAGAGGCCTGGTGCACAAAATTAGTGCATGGGCAGGGTTCCTAGGTCTGGCCGGCAATAAGGGCTGATCTGTGGGGTGACTGGCGAGGCTATCAGGGTCCACTGTTGTTAGCACCCACCTTGGCTGGCCTGGCGCCACCCGCTTGCCAGCCCCGCCCCCCACCACCAGTCACCTCCCTCTGTTTTTAGTCTTCAAGAGTGATATTAAATTTCTATTTTATATGCCAGATCCAGCAAACCAGAATCATTTTATGTCACATCCCAAGCTATCCTAAACAAGTTGTCTGTAGCACCAATAAAATAACACAAAGTGATCCTCCCGATATTTCCAATACCCAACTGGCATCATTATTATTAACTATACTAGCATTCCCTATGTTGTACTTTACATCCCATGACTATTCTATAACTACCACTTTGTACTTAATCCCTTCACTTTTTTTTCCCAGTACCCAAACTGCCCACCCCTCTGGCAAATATCAGTCTGTTCTCTATATCTATGAGTCTGTTTTAATTTTGTTTGTTTATTTTGTTTTTTAGATTCCACATATAAGTGAAATCATACGATATTTGTTTTTCTCTGACTGCCTTATTTTACTTAGCATAATACCCTCTAGGTTTATACACACTGTTGCAAATGACAAGTATAATTGAAAAATTATATATATTTTAAAAAGGACATAAACTCACACTTAAATTCAATGTATTAAATGGAATCAGCATGGTCTTCCAGGAAAGACTGGCTCCAAAAGCTTAGTCACTGAAGCCAAGCCTTGGCACACCATGTAATCTCTTAAACTATTTCCTTGTATGAAAAATAGGAATTGGAATAGCAACCTCATAGAGATCATTTGATAAATGAATGAAATAATTACAGAGCGTACTTCCTGAGATACGGTGGGTACACAATAACACAATTAGCAGTTAAATTTTCAAACTAAAGCACATTAAAGGTTATAAAACCTGATCTCCAAATTTAAAAGGAGACATTGGAATCCACTGTGACATCATAAAGAATTAACAAAGACTGTTTGATGCAGTAAGAAAAAGGAAGTGAATATAAAATGAGGTCAACAGAGAACAATGTATTACATTAAGCCTACTGCTTATTTACCAGTTAATAAAGGTGGATTTTTGTAATCAAAGAAAACACGATAATTTCAAGAGGAACATCAAAAGTGCTTAATTCAAAGTAATATCCATCGCTAGCTACACATTTCCCCCATCTTCCAGGTAATTTGTGGATACTGGTCCAACAGAACTTTTCTTGTTTTGAAGCAAACCATTCAGAGACCCAATTTTCCACTTCTTCGTACGTTTTGAAGTGCTGCTCAGAAAGTGTGTGGGCCATCGATTGAAACAAGTGGTAATCTGAAGGAGCAATGTCTGGTGAATATGGTGGGTGGGTCAATACTTCCCAGGCAAGATCTTTTAACATGTCTATAACTGGTTTTGAAGTGTGTGATGGTGCGTTATCATGAAGCGAAATTACTTTGCTGTGTCTTCTGGCACATTCTGGTCATTTCACGATCAAAGCGTGGTTCAAATTGATTATTTGTTGCCGGTAGCGATCAGTATTAATGTTTTCACCTGGTTTTAGAAGCTCATAATACACCACACCTTTCTGATCCCACCAAACGCAGAGCATTGTCTTCTTTCCAAAGCGATTTGGCCTTGCAGTCGATGTTGATAGTTGACCTGGATCAACCCATGATTTTGTGCATTTGGGATTCTCAAAATAAATCTACTTTTCATCGCCAGTCACAGTTCAATGCAAAAAAGACTTTCTTTCGTGCCATTGAAGCAACATTTTACTGATGACTTTTCAGTTTTCTATTTGTCTTTCATTCAGTTGATGTGGCACCCATTTTCCTTCCTTTAAAATCTTTCCCATTGCTTGTAAACAATTGGAAATGGTTTGCTGAGCAACATTTAATCTTTTTGCAAGTTGTTTTTGAGTTTGACACACATCTTCATCCAATAATGCTTGTAATTGTTGGTCTTCAAACTTTTTCGTTTGACCTGGACGTTCTTTGTCTTTCACATCAAAATCATAACTTTTAAAGCGTTTAAAACAGCGTTCACAAGTATCTTGAGATGGAGCATGTTCACCATAAGCTTCCCGAAGTATACAATTACTTTTTCTTCAAAATAAAGTATTGAATTAAAACTTCCAGCAAATGTTCTTTTTTTTTGGAATAAAATTTGACATTTTTAAAGCGTCATTTGGCCTAAAGAGATGATCCACACTCCCAGACTATTCTTAGCAGTTAGTCTATGATGTTAACATCTATGATGTTAACACCTTCAGCAAATTTAACATACAAAGTTTTGAAGCTTGCTGTCAATACAACAAAATAGCATACATATCAAATCGTATATATATATCAACATATGCGTAACTCCATCTATTGAAAAAAATCCGCATTATTAACTAGTATACCTAGTACAGAAGCAGAGGAGCATGGAGTAGAAATGGAATGTGAGGTTTTCCCTGCTTACACACCTGCCTCAGAGTGGTGGATATAAGTATTCACTTCATCAACCATGCTGAGGACTTGTGGAAAGCTTACATGTCCATGCCTTCTAGCAGACACATGGATAAATGACTGGTAGAGAAGAACAGATGCATAAATACACACATGCTTGATTGGAAATAATTATCAAAAACATGGCCTCTAACAATTTCAAGGATGATTTTATATATTTTATCTAATGTAAGTTCAGTCAGAAAAGACTTTTAACAGTAAAGTCAAATGCTAGGCTAGACCCTAAAGGACTGGCTAAGGTGTCCTTGGTAAGCATGGAACAGCAGAGTGGTAAAAATGGGAAGGTCAGTTTAAGCTTGGGGCTCCACATGAATAAAATCAAGAAGGTCTAGGAGCACTAATCAGTTTATTAAATTGGAGACTAAAATGAGAGAGGAAGTTTGTTTTTACATCTATCAAGTAGAGATTAATTTATTTTATTCCATTATTTGAATCGACAACATAAAAATCAACAATGTCTTCATTTTGTTTAATTAGACTCTATTATCTGTCACTTTAAACCCTTCCCATCTGTTGAGATGAAGACTGTCACTTTTAAAAGGTGCTTCTGCTAAGAATAGTCTGGGAGTGTGGATCATCTCTTTAGGACAAATGATGCGTACTCCTTTACTTTCCCCCCTAGGCATATAAATTCTTAAAAATATATGATAAAGCCTGGAAACAACCCAGATGCCCACCATTAGGAAACTGGTTGAATAAATTATAACTGTAATACATTCTCTCAATGAGTACAATCCTACCTAATAATAGACAAACATGGTAATTAACTGTACCTCCGACATGCTTCCCATTGGCTAATCAGGGCGATATGCAAATTAACTGCCAACCAAGATGGCGGCTGGCAGCCAGGCAGCTGAAG
>NW_005354291.1:8426787-8427140 GCF_000412655.1 Myotis brandtii
ATAGAAGCCAAACCCCAGATACCTGCTTTCAGCAGCCGAGGTCTCAGAGCTGGAGCCGAGCCTCAGAGCTAAAGCCGGCTCTCAGCTCCACCAACGGCTATAGAAGATAAATAAATCCCAGAATAAAAAAAAAAAAAGAAAAAAAGGAGAGGTTGGGAGCTTCAGTCACCCGCCAGCCTGAAAACGGCCCTCAGCCCCTCACCCAGACTGGCCAGGCACCCCAGTGGGGACCCCCACCCTGAAGGGGGTGTGACCAGCTGCAAACAGCCATCATCCCCTCATCCAGGCTGACCAGGCACCCCAGTGGGGACCCCAACCCTGAAGGGTGTGTGACCAGCTACAAACAGCCATCA
>NW_005354291.1:8429003-8432956 GCF_000412655.1 Myotis brandtii
GGCATCGCACCCTCCCGATCTGCCCTGCTCTGTGCATGACGGGGCGGCGCCCCAACTCCCCAATCGGCCCTGCTCTGAGCCTGACCAGGGGCTGCACTTAGGGATTGGGCCTTCCCTCTGCCACCCGGGAGCAGGCCTAAGCCAGCAGGTCATTATCTCCCGAGGGGTCCCAGACTGCGAGAGGGCACAGGCCGGGCTGGGGGACCTCCCCTCCCCCCACCCCCCGAGTGCACAAATTTTTGTGCACCGGGCCTCTAGTACTATATAATAAAAGGCTAATATGCAAATTGTCCCCACGGGTGGGAGTTCAACCGACCGAGAGGTAGACGTGTGCTCACCACCAGGGGGTGGTGCGGAACATAGTGGGCATTGGTGATGGGGCGCTGGCAGCAGGCAGCAGTGGAGGCTCTGCTGGCCCCGATGGGCCCTGACGAGAAAGGAACCACAGTGGGATGGTGGAGCAGATAAGCAAGTGGCGCCAGGCCAAGGTGGATGCAAGCAGGGGCCCCAATCACCCCACTGGTCGCCTTACAGATCAGCCTTGATCACTGGTCAGGCCTAGGAACCCCTACCCATGCAGGAAATCTATAAAAAGGAACGAGAAATATTGTTCTATACTACTATGGAGTAATCTCCAAAATATACCACTAATTAAAATCAAACAAACAAACAAAAAACCCTCAAGGTGGAGAAAAGTATGTATAGTGAGGTACCATTTATCTAAGAACAGAAGGATAAACCATAAAATTAAAATAAGAAATTTACCTGTGAGGAGAGGGAGAGAACAGAGTGATGGCTCAAGGATAGAAGTCAGACTTTTAATACACCTTGGTTTTACATTTGACTTTTGGACCATGTAAATATTTTACATGCTTATAAAACAAAATCAATTTCAAAAAAATCTATGCTTAAAAATTAAAAATAAAATGAAACCAATCAACCCAACCAGGTATGCAGTTGGTGATTTAACCACATGGAGAATAACCTAAGCAAGCTAAAACAGTAATTTTATGGTTGTATTCCTTTTAAGATATACCCCCAAGGATACAAACAGCTAAAGAAAAAAACAAATGTAAACTCTTTTCTGGTAACCATATTATTGTTGGTGGTGTTGGTATTGTTAGCTGAGAATGCTGTGATTAATGGTGGATAAAATAAACAAGTAATTATGTGATACTCTAATCAGATTATCTGATGCATCCTAAGAACCACTATTCTCAGCGTGGAAAAGAGAAGCCACAGCCACACTCTGCCCTCTGAAAAGGCTGTAAGCAATAACCACCCCAGAGTCAGGCGTACTCCTGGTGTCTCAATCAGTCATAAAAGTTTATTTCTGCTAAACGAAACAAACGCTTCTTGAAACAGATAATTTTAGGTCTGCAGCATAAAATATGCCAGAAAAAGATGGGAAATTTTTTCTAACATCATGTCATATGTCTAAATCCATGAGTTAGATGCTATTTTTACAAGAAAATTAAAAGAAAACAACACTAATTAGTCACTAGTGAAAGATGCTAGGAAACAAAAAGGAAAACTGGTAAAGAAAAGGAAGCAACCACTTTAAGAATATCTTCCTTAAAAGATTTATTCCAATTAATAAATTTTAAAAAGAAGTTAGAACATCATCCTGGAACTGATAATAAGCTTATAGATCCAAGCATTGATCAAAAAGAGCTGCTATTTTACAAAAAGGGGAAGACAACCAGACATTGTGTGTCTCTTGATATAGTCACACTTGAAATAGTTCCCACAAAAAAAATGAACCTAAATATGATAAATCTAGAGAAAACCAAATAACAAGAAACAGAAAAACATGGAAATAAAATTAGTCAGAGGGGGGACTTCTCTATGACTTAATAACTACGTTTCTTTACGGAAGAAATTTCAAAGAAGAGAGAGGGAGGAGAAAAGAAAGAATAGGGGATAAGAGGGAATGTAATGAAAGAAGGGAGAGAGGAAGAAAGTGAAGGATAGAGAGACAGAGAGACAAAGGAGAGAGAAGGAAAGGGAGGGAGAGAGTTAAAAAGTCTTAAACGATATATCAACCAACTGCAATGCATAAACCTTATTTAAATCCTAATTTAAACAAACTGTAAAAACATTATGAAATTTGTGATACAATTTGAAATCTGAACACAGTATTTGAAATCCAGAATTGTTAGCATTTTTAGATACAATAATGGTAATATGAATATGTTCTAAAAACCCCTCTTTAGCATTTAGAAATAAATACTGAAATATTTATAGAAAACAAATATAATTCAGAGATGTGTTTCAAAATAATAGAAAATAGGAAACTGATTATGGGTATGGATAGGGCAGGACTAGCCAGGTGTTAATAAATGTCAGGGTAGGTGATGAGTATGCGGGGGTTCATCACACTATTCTTTTTAATGTTTGCATATGGGAAATTTTACAAAATAAATACTTAAAAAAACTAAGGCATTCAGTAGCATTGTGAACACTTAGTACCTGCAGCTTGGTTTTGAAATACAATCTATCAATAAAAGGAACCAGTCCTCCTTGAAGAAATGGATTCTGTCAACTCTGAGGGGAGAAGACTACAGGGTGCGCCTGGGACATCTTGTACGAGAAAGAAAGTCATAAATGAATGATGAGGGCAGGTTAAAATGACATAGGAACCAGCTCAAAGGGCTCCTATTGGTCAAAGTTGGGTAAATTTGGACAGCAAAGAAAAGTAGTGATTTATAAAACACTGAATAAAAACGGGAACCTTCAGCCCATAGTGATATCCAATAACAAAAAGAAAAAAAAGGAGACCAATTATTATAGTAGATTGCCAGCCAATCAATGTGGAATTGTCACAGAATTAGAAAACGAGTGTTTCTCAAACACCAGTTTTGTTATTGTCTCAGGCAAGGATGACAAATGTATGGTGAGACCTCTGGGGGATAGCTTATCACTGACAAATAGGATATTCACACAGTCTCAAGGACCATACATTAATATTGACTGCACATAGGCAAAGTTATCTTCCATCCCCAATAAAGGAACCATCTAACATCATGCCCTTGTGATGATGCAATAGGAGGCATAAACATCATCGAAGCAGAAGTGTAGTCAAAAATGTTTAAACAGAAGTTAATCATAAAAAAAAAACAACCAGACAAAAATCAGAAATCTGACTTGGGCTCTTCAAAAATATTAAAACAAAAAACAGGTCACCTGATTTAGATTAAAGTGCGCGCACACACACACACACACACACACACACACACAAAATGGCACCAAGTGCAACATATAACCTTTGTTTGAATCCAGATGGGGGTGGGGAAGGGAGAAACTATAAAGGAAAATGGAAATGTGATAATTAGGAAAATTTTATAATTTTGTTTCATCATTCAATTTCTTAAGTATTTTGAAATTGTGTTTTGTTAAGCTTTAAAAAAGTTAGTGTTTATCTTACCAGATAAACACAACCAATACCTAGGTAGATGCAGAAAGAGAGAAAGCCAAGGTTATAAAATGTTAACTGTTGAATGAATCTACATGAAGGCTGTTTGGGTATTTGCTATACCATTCTTGCAACTTTTCTATAGGCTTGAAATTTTCAAAATAAAAGGCTAATTAAAAACAAACTCTGTTTAGTGACATCTGAATAGTGTATACGTACAAGTAACGGCACATCGTTGCCTTTGCTCTTCTGGGTCCTATCCTTGGAGCTCTCTTTCTGATTGACAGCTTGCTCTGCAAATGACACCTCCAGGTTGATATCTGTTTCAGAGGCAGGTGCCTCCTCGGGCACCAGTGGCATCAGCTTCTTTTCACCAACAACTAGGCTAGATGCCTGGTCTGGGGGTAAAAACAAAAGACCCAAATCATATGCTTTATGTATTGATTGATTGATTTTTACTTCTAATACATTGACTATATAAAAACCTTTGGGAAAAGTACAATTTACTACAGGCAATAATTAATGGCTATTTTAATAC
>NW_005354291.1:8433047-8506584 GCF_000412655.1 Myotis brandtii
GTAGAAATGGGGTGGCCAGAAATTCACAGTTCAGTTGAGAAATCTTTCTTTGAAGTGCCAGTTTGTAGCCTGAGTTCACTTCCAAAACATTGCTGGACAATCTCAAATTCTGAATGAAAAACCTCACAAAAATTGAACGGACTTCATCATTGTTTTATTTAGGTTAGTTGTAATCTGTCTTAGAACTAGCAAGATGCTATTTAATTTCCTCACAGTAGAACAGATTCCTGGAATAAGACCACTTCCACGCCCTGCATTTTTTCATTCTGGAATGTTATCTATCTATCATAGTAAAAATTTCAAAACAATAAATACTGCCAAAAGCTTATCTCTGTGGGAGTCAGGCCTAGAGGCTCCTGGTACAGGAATCAATAGGTTTTTGCATCTGATTCTATGAAAGACTAAAAGGTCCTACAACTATAAACCTAGTCAAATAACTTCAGACATTTACATCAACATTGCAAAGTATAATAAGCTTAACATTTTTGTTTGTTTGCTGTTAATTCTACAGGGAAAAAAATATATTTTAAAGCCTCTTTGTTGAAAACACCAGCTTTAAACTTTGGAGAAAACATTTCTAAATTTTACTATTTTATAAGTTTTTGGTTTTAATGCAACTCACATTTTAAAAACCCTAGAACCAATGACAGGATTGCTTTTATTTTCTCATTGCAGACCTTTAATTCATGGGGAGCAGAACTGAATTACAAAACAAACTTACACAGTACATTTACATATTACATACTAATATAACAAGGTGATAAAAGTTAAAGTTAATGTTAAAACATAATAAATATGTCATATGTACATTTTATTAAAAGTATTCTACCTTCAGAAAAATATATTTATAGTCTTTAAATTTTTTAAAAAAAAATTGTTTTACTCAAAAGAAAATGAAGAATAAATGTACATCTAGTCTGATTCACTCCCACTCAACAAGCTGGCTGGCTTCATGGTCATGTGACCTGAGCCCTCACACAGAAGGCCCCTGCGCTGGGATTGATGCTCTTGCTCTTGAAATTTGAACAAGAAGCCCTTCATTTTCAGTTTGCACTGGGCCCCACAAATTATATACCTGGTCCAGGTGGCCTCTCACAGCTAAGAAAGTAACTAAACATTTACCTATATCAATTCCAAAAATAAGAATAAACGTGAAGCTCCATGATAGTATTTATCTGCTGTCATCTATGCCACATTTTATGCTTTTCAATAGCCTGTGACAATTTTTTTTTTTAATTTGAATAACCGGATCTTCATTTAATTAATTTCTAAAGTGAGTTAAATGTCAAAGCCCAATTTTATTTCCCCTCTGGTTTAGACTGCTTTATGTTTTGCTGTGACTATATAGGTTGGTTTCTTAGGAAACCATTTTAAGAGGAAAAAGATTAGCCATTTTCTTAAATTAGAAGCTGCTTTTCCAGAATGTGACATTTATGGGCAAGAATTTTAAAACTATTCCCTTTTCTCTTCAATACCCCCAGGTCAGAGTTACAACAAATACCGCCTCCCAACCATGAAATCACCTGTACTGAATTCAAAACTGAGTAGAAATTTTATAATTAAGTTATAATACAGTTAAAACATAAATTTCCTCTAAAACATGGCAAAAAAATCCATACATAAAAGCATAAAGGTTAAAATGGTAAATCAATATAGGGAAGATAGTAGGAAAAACAGTTGCAGGGGTAATGTAAGGATGCCGCTACAAGAAATGAATAATTAATTGGTTGACAAAAGTATCTATGAATCAATTATCTATTCTCAAAAAGAAAAGTTAAGCCCGGCCAGCATGGCTCAGTGGTTGAGCATTGACCTATGAACCAGGAGGTTATGGTTCAATTCCTAGTCAGGGCACATGGCCGGGTTGCGGGCTCGATCCCCAGTGGTGGGGCGTGTAGGAGGCAGCTGATCAATGATTTTCTTTCATCATTGATGTTTCTATCTCTCTCTCCCTCTCGCTTCCTCTCTGAAATCAATAAAAATTTAAAAGTTAAGAGAATGCTGAGATAAACCTCTGGCTCTTCAAGTCCTCAGTGTAAATACTATAATTTCTTTAACCTATTCCCCTTTGGCTTTGAAGTGGTCAATTGCACTGGGTTACAAACATTTTACAAAACTCCTTGAAGTTTTTTAATTTTCCAAAATATCCCAAGTGCCTTTATTTTTAAAAAGAATTTACCTTCCTCTATGGAAATAAAAAAATGAAAATAAGAAAATCTACATATTAATATGAAAGTTTAAAAATTATTAGGGCATTATGAATATATCTAAATGCATGTATTAAACACTGGGTCTTTCATATACATAGAGTTGTATAATTTGATGTGATGTTAAGATTGATACTTAGCAGTAGATTAATTTGAAATGTGACAACCCTTGCAACATTACCACTTTATAACTTTCTCATTTAGAATAAGTATCTTTGATTGAACATGTTTTTATAAAAGCCCAAGTGTAGCGAAAACATTTACAATAGACTGTGTCATACACGCCTTCAGATTTCAAGCAGAAAGAGCTCCACGTTCGAACTCTAGACAATGTTTTCTATGCATTTCATCTAGAACCTTTCAATGTTTGCATAACACTGGCTAATGCACTGGCTAGCGAAGGAGCATGGCACTGCCCAGAACAGGTGCAGTAGTAAATACTCAGTGACTTGGATGGCATTGCACCCGGTCTCTTATTATCCTGATTGGAGGCTCTCTGCCCACTTCATCACATTCCAGCAAAAGCAGATGTAAATCAGGCAGCAAGTTTGCCACACTTCACCCGCCTGCTGCAAGCCAGGCTGGAAAGTGCTCCTATAATGAACTTGGCCTCCAGGACTTCTGTGTACATAGCCTACATCACCATCTCTGGCAAGGGAGGAAAACATCAAGAAAAGACAATATTTTCCTCAGTGTTCATTTAGCGATCGCCAGTCACTGTTGCCCAAAGCCTAAAGCATATTGACATTGGCACAAAGGTTCATCTGTCTCTCTTCATGACCAAGCTCTCTAGCCAGCCAGCACTGGGGATTCCAGTTTGTTTGCCATTTCAATGTTTGCTGGTATGTAGACTTGGGGAAACATCTAGTAATTCAATCTGATAAAAAAAAAAACAAAAAAAAAACACACACACAAAAAACGAAACACATTGTGTGTGAGAGACCTCCACACAACAGTAAAAGCAAGTGTTTTTATAGATATAAATATAAAGACATGTTTGTGTGCAAACACACATTTACATATATACAGATATGTGTGTGTGTGTGTGTGTGTGTGTGTGTGAGAGAGAGAGAGAGAGAGAGAGAGAGAGCGAGAGAGAGAGACAGCGGCCTAGAAGAGTTCTCAGAAAAGTATGGGAGAATGAAAAAATACAGACACTGGATGCTCCAAGATTTCAAAATGCCTCATATAATCTTGGACTAACTCCTGATTTTTACAGGACATTTGGGAACCCTTCCCAGTCTTCCACAGTCTACCTGATACTGCTGCCCAACTATTTCCAATCCAAACACAACACTACTAATGGCATGAACATTTCAGATCCCAGGTCTTAAGAACATAAACGAAAGAAAAGATCAAGCCCTGAGTTAGAATCCGCAGCCACAGACCACCTTTGTTAAGTTTTTAAATAACAACACATTAAAAATCAAATGTTTAAGTTTAAGTCCGTTACTTTAATTTAGAACATTTTTCCTTTTTTTGCAAATAAATGAAATTGCTATAAATTCTTTCTTGATAAGTACTATTAAAGTCTTAATATTCATTTTCATCCATTCCTTGAATTTCTAATCCACTTTTCAAATAACAGATATAAAAGAGGAAAAGTATAAAGGAGAATTATAATCAATTATCCAAAATATCTTAAATATTTTTTAAATATTCTCTAAACTTTCTGGAAAGTAATCCATTCATGAATTAAGAACTTATGATTTGAAAACAAGGCTTCAAATTCACTGCTCCACCTGTTAGCTGTATAGCTTTGGGAAAGTGACTTTACCAGTTCTCTCATCTGTAAAATGGGTTAAAAACAATACCTACTGCATAGAGTTCTTGAGTGTATTAAATTAGGTAAACATCTCCATACAGTACCTGGCACATGGTAAGCTTTCAGGGAAAGTGACTAAGTATGGAGATGTTAGAAGAGAAAAACACACCAACATTAACCAATCAGCATCACAATCATCATCATCAAAGGCTCACTATGTGATAGCCTTCTGTAACTAACTACTTGGGTACTTTATATCACTACTTTACTAAAATATTCTTACTAGAACTGAAAGTGAATGTTTTAAAAGGCTGTCTCTGTTTGTTATACTAATAAATGGGAAAATACAAGCGAACAGGTCCAACATACCATCTTTTCCTTGGTATTTGTTTTCATTTGTTCTGGCTGACTGTGATTCAGTGCCATCTGGAGCCTAAAGATAGAAAATGGGCCATTTAGTCATCTCCAACTCACAACCAGAAAACTGGTATTGTAAATAATTCCATTACTAACCTTTAGAAATAAGAAATGTATTCAGAATTATAGCAATCACAGGGAAAAATGTACTATGGTTATAATCAATAAATATTCGATTACCCACAACTTGTAAGACACAATACTAAGCAACATAGGGAACATGAGGAATGTCAAGAATGTCCTTGCTATCAAGGAGGCCATTGTTTAGTTGAGGGAAAAAGACAAACAAATCAAAAAGCCAGTGATATCCATCAGTTGATGAGTACACAAATGAAATGGTCTATCCACACGATGGGATATTATTCGATGGAGTACCGATGCACGCTACAGCATAGATGAACCTTGAAAACATTGTGAAAGTTACCAGCCATAAAGGCCATATATTATATGATTCCATTTCTATGAAATATCCAGAAAAAGTAAACCAGAGAGACAGAAAACAGATAAGTGGTTGCCTAGGGGCAAAGGGGGAAATATAAGGAAAGACTGCTAAAGGTACTAGGCTTTCTTTGGGGAATGATGGAAATGTACTAAAATTGATGGTGGTGATGGCTGCAAATATGTGAATATACTAAAAAGCACTGAATTGTAGACTTCACTAGTAAATGGATGGATGGGATGGGATGTGCACTATATCTCAATAAGGCTATTATTATGAAACAAAATTACAAGGTGACAGGTGGGTAATAAAATAGAAATCTTCTAATTTATAAAGAGCTAGCGATAAATGTGAGGTAAATTAAAACTAAATTACCAAACGGGTATTAAGAGCACAGATATTCACAGGAACCCCTTTTTGTAAGGGGTTGGGGCAGTGATATCTGAGGAATGCAGCCCTCCAAGGGCTTACGACACAGTCAAACCTGCTGACCCTCCTCACCAGTGAGTGTGGCCACGGCGGCTCCAGAAGGAGCTCAGAATCAGGAAGAGGGGTCCATCAATCACACACAGATGTCTAATTGAATGAATTATTTCTAAAATAATCATTCGATCAGATTTTCATCTCTACACAAAAGAAGGTGGCCTTTGGGGTCATCCTCACCATACATTTCTCCTCAAGCTGTGAGCCAAGGAGCCTCCCTTCCTACAGGCTAAAGAGTCTAGAAACGCACTGGTTCAGGTGCATTGAGACCGTTCCTGCAGGACTTAGAGGCCGGGGCACCCAGGAGAGTGTATGACAACTACCAAATCCCAGACGTGGGACGGGGTCATAGCCCACTCCAGTTCCCCTCGGGACTGGGCAATACCACCCGCCTCCCTCCGCCCACAAGCCCTCCACAGCACAGTGAACACAGTGAGTGATCTTAATCGTACATACGAACACACATTTTAGAGCATGTGGTCGGAATTGTTTTCCTCAGCAATTGAAGATGACAGTGCAGATGGTACTCATTTCTGTATTATGTTTCCTGGTGTCAGCAAGGGCTTCATGAGGAAGCATTTAAAATGGAAGAGCTGAACATGGACTTATTTGAGAACAGAGGGACCGAGGTGAAGATGGCTGGCTCACGTTTGCTTGAGGGGAGGAGGATATGGTTCTAATGGGCGGCAGTTTCAATTAAAGACATGCCGTGTAAGCAAGTTAATGTTATCTTAAATTACATGACTCCCTCAGATGATACAATCTACCAATTACCTTGAACTCAAACCATGTCATTTAGGCATTACCAGGGATTTGCTGAAAAATCCTGCTTCTGCCCTAGCCAATTTGGCTCAGTGGATAGAGCGTCGGCCTGCAAACTAAAAGGTCCCAGGTTCAATTCCGGTCAAGGGCACATGCTCAGGTTGTGGGCTTGATCCCCAGTGGGGGACTTGCAGGAGGCAGCCGATCCATGATTCTCTCTCATCATGGATGTTTCTATCTCTCTCCCTCTTCCTTCCTCTCTGAAAACAATAAAAATATATTTTTAAAAAAATCCTGCTTCTAGCACTGGGTAGCAACAGCCTCTTGGAAACTGGCATGAATACCACAGTATGTATTTTGCTCAGGCTCAGCTCTCTGTCCCCTCCCCGCTTTGACTTCCTCTTACTTTTGTTGGTGATACTATAGTTCCTTACCATTTATTTTTCTAAGAGCTGGAAACCTAGTTACGTTGTTCAATTCCAGTGGATGCCCCAAATAACCAGTGGGGGATAAGCAAGTGCTTGACTACCTCGGCCCCAAGACTCCTGCCTGGAACAATCCAGTGACCCCAAAACTGTAAAATGGACTGGATTTGCCTGGCTGGCGTGGCTCAGTGGTTGAGCGTCGACCTATGAGCCAGGAGATCAGGGTTTGATTCCCAGGCAGGACACATGCCTGGTTGTGGGCTCCATCCCCAGTGTGGGGCATGCAGGAGGAGGCAGCTGGTCAATATGTTTCTATCTCTCCTTCTCCCTACCTCTCTGATATCAATAAAAGTATTTTTTTAATTTTTTTTTTAAAAGGACTGGATTTGATTCACAATTGACCATGTAAATGGAGAAGAAATTTGCAGCTGTCAAAGATTTCTTAGAAGAATGAAATGTCTACCAAAAGCAAAAAACCTCTACATGACAGAAAACTACCTTAAATATAAGCCTTTTCATCCCCTATCAAGAATCAGAAATTTTTGTTAATTTTTATTTATAGTGTAAATAGTCTCAGGTTCTGATTACTTACTATCAGAAGCATGTATGGTAACCCAAATATAGCAGGAGGCATAGTGGTTAAAAACACATACTAGAGTCAAACAAATTTGGGTTTACTATCTACGGGACATTGAGCAAGTTACTTAAAGTTTATGAGCCTCAGCCGTAGAAGGAAAACGGTAAATTTATCCAAAAGACAGCTGTAAGGATAAATTAGTTTAAGGCAAGGAAAGTAGTCAGCACAGTGAGTGTTCGGTAGTGGCAGCAATTATTATTGCTATTATCATTGCAATCATTGTTCACGATGCCTTTTGTTTGCGCTCATTCCAATCGCACCACTGGGTTTTCTAGGCCGGAGCGATTCAGTGTCATTGAGAATAGGCATCATTTAGTTCAGTGACTTTTTTGGGGGGGCGGCGGGGAAGGAGGGAGAAGCGGGTACTAAGACTTTCCTGATGAAAGAACAGATATTATTTTCTACATAGTCCACCAACTGGCTGTTTTGCGTAGCACTGCTCTAAGCAATATAGGTCTCCTACTTTACCATGTCTTCCCTGACATCTTTTCATTCACGAGTCCCACAGCTTCTACCAGACGCCAACAGCTTCCACCAATAAATTCATCACCTTGACAAATTTTTAATCAAATCTTCCATGTGCTGGGCACCGTGCTAAGGGCTAGCTACAAAAGGGAAGTTATTTCATGTTTCGGGGTCCCCGCTTTCTAATTCCACTACAGTTAGCTCCCTCACGCCTCACTAACAATCATCAGCAAATGAGTCTAGGAAAGAGCAAACATTCCTATAAGAGTTAACAGATAAGGGAGAATTCACTGCCTACCTCCTACTTTTCTGTAAGTAACAATTAGTAGTCAGGTTGCCTGGTGTGGGCGGGGGTGTAGGGCCACTCCTAATGCTCCAAGGACACCTCGCACAAAGATGATCAGACCGAATTGTAACTTGTTTAATTTTCTGCCCCATCAGCATTCACTCCTAGAAGAAGGACAGGGATCAAGTCCCTCTTGATCCCTGCCAACACAGAGCTCCCGTGCCTGGCATGTAATGTGCTCATTCTGTTTTCCATGATTTAAATTAAACTGGATCAGTCTAGTTGATTCTAAGCAGTTATTCCTTTGCTTTAACATAAAAACAAAACAACAACAAAAAACCAACACCACCTACTTTTTCCTTGGACTCTGCCTGTTGAGCAAATATGTCTCTGACGTCAGGAATGTGGTACTGTTTGTTCTTTTTCCTTAAGGTCTGGGAGACCGTCTCTACCCGTTTCTGAACAGCTGCTGCCTGGGTCCGGGTTAATGTTGATAGAAACACCATGCTTTCTTGGGAATCTCCAGCAGACTCTCCAAAGAGATTAGACAAACCAGCCTCCTTCAGCCACTCTTCTTCCAGCTCGCCCTCTGAGACAGTCGAGAAAAATGATATTTGTGATCCCAAAATATGAGAACTTGTACATTTTTTTAAGCTTAAAAAAAAACACAAAAAAAAAACTCTTACTGAAACTATTCTATTGCAACCAAACCACAGTGCTAACAATCATTATCTGAAACTTGGACAACTGCCATAGACTCCAGCTACAAAGATATCAAGTTTTAGATCCATTTCATACATACTCAATTAAAAAATTTAAATGGCTTCACATGTAATTAACCTCCATAACTTCTCTGCAGATTAACTATGGGAAGATAATACTGTTCCCTTTCCAGAGAGGAGCAAGCAATGAAAATATAACTTATTTCCATCAAGGTATAGAAGGAAGTCAATACTGGGGATATCCATTAAAGCCCTGCTTCTTGGCTTAAATTCAGCACCACCCCGAGGTCAAGGCTAATTGATGGGAAGGTTTGTTTTCTCTGTTCACTGTTGCTGACAGGGAGTGTGACGAAGAAGTAAAGAGCATCTGGACATCAGGGACCAATCCATTTCAAATTAAAATTTTAATTCCCCTAGTCAGCACATCAGACTCGTGTTTTCTACAAATTAAAAATAAAAGCACACTCTTTTAAGAAGAAACAAACAAACAAACAAAAATACCTTATAGGCAACAAATTACATAACTAGATCAACTTAAACCACTAAACGCAGGATGTAAACAGTAACGCAAATATTGTCTGAGAGCTAATAAAAATGACAGAAAAACAGAATAGATTCACACCAAACACGAAGTGTATAGAGGAAAGTGAAAGACTGACTACTTGGGACACAAAAAAACTGCATCCATACCCATGTCTGCACCTCAGTAGCCACATCACTTTGGACCAGTCACTTAGCCTCACGCTGACTTCGTTTTCTCATCTGTAACCTACAGCACAGCTGTCCTGGCTGCCTCCTAAGCAAACGTGAGAATGTTATATGGGACGAGCTTTGCAGGGCTCCATTATAGCTTGTATCACATGATGTAGCACTGACTAGTTTCGCCTGTCTATCCTTCTACACTATGTAAACTCCTTGAGGGTAGAAATCAAGTATTAATAACCTTGGCTTCAAGAAACATAATGTAATGCCAGACATTTTGCATGCCCAGCAACAAAAACTCTTTACTACTGACATAAAGTCAGCCGTTATTATTAATGCTGTTAAGGTAGAACTCAGGAAGGTGTATAAAACCAAATTGCCAGGGGAAAAGCTGATACTGCCATGATAAACAATATTACGATATTGAATCATTTGTTCCACTAAAAAGTAGAGGTAAAACTCAATTTAAAGTCAAAGAAAAGGCACGGGCATGTAAAAGCATTCCTAGTTTTTCTTGTTAATCACATAATGAACAACAATCTATGAATTTATTTTCATCTTGGAAAAAGATGTGGAATCTAAGGAACAAAATAAACTGATGAACAAAATAGATCCAGAGACATGGAAGTATGGAGCAGACTGGTGAATTTCAGAGGGAGGCAGGGAGGGAGTGGACGGGAAGAGATTCATCAAAAATGTATATGCATATATGCATAACCCATAGACACAAACAATACTGCAGTGAAGGCCTGTGGGGGGTATGGGGGGGCGGGGGCTGGAGGCCAGGTAGAGGAGGTCAATGGGAGGAAGAAAGGGGACATTTGTAATACTTTTAATAATAAAGATAAAATTTTAAAAAGAATTCTCTCACTGTAAAAAGAAAAATTGTTAAATAGCTAATGACCCATGGGAACGTATCAGGCCTGAATGCTGTTTCCTGTAGAATGTTTTCTCCTTATTCAGCAGGTCGGAAAGGTTGAGATACTGTTATCACAAATAAGTCTGACTTTACTGGTAAAGTGAGAAAAAAAAATGAAAGAAAACCCAAACAAAAGAATGAATGGATTATAATTTTCTTTTACAAATCTAAGAAATGTAAAGAAAAGTCTCCAATTTTTCTGTTAAAAATATTATTGGTAAATTTTTCAAGCAATATTATAACAAAGGAGAAAGACCTGTTAAGGTAGATTTCTCTGCTTAAACAAATCAATACTTAGTCATTTAGTTAAAAAGTCTTCCATTGAAAAGAAGATCACTATTAGTAGGTCATGAGGCACTGACTGTGGCTCTTACTTTTTTGGCATTTATATCAACTTATATACCAAAGGCATAGGTACTTACAAACTTATGGATGGCCCAAGGCCTAGAAAAAAAACTTCTATATAATAGATGTCAAAATTGGACATTAAAATGTAATGACTGCTTGAATTTAAAAGATTAAAAGACGTAGTATGATGTCTCGGTGTCCCTTGCACCAAAAGGTTGCAGGTTCGATTCCCAGTCAGGGCACATGCCCAGGTTGCCAGTTCGGTCCCCTATGGGGGTGCATACAGAGGCAACCAATTGATGTTTCTCACATGGATTTTTCTTTCTCTCCCTCTCTCTTTTTCTCGCTATAAAGTGAATAAAAACATATTTCTAAAAATAGTGTGAAACTTAAGTGGGGGGAGTAAAGTTTTACATGTTTCTTTCAGAATATCAAGTGTAGTAATGAAGACTGTGGGAAATATGGCTGGAAAGAGACTTGAGAGAAATTATGGATCAAATATGAAAAAGAAACAAATACAGAGGCTAAAAAACAAACAAACAAACAAACAACGCTAATTCCATAGCCCCCTGTCCAAATCTATGCTCTTAGTTTAGCTGGCTAAACCTATGGCATTGCATCCAATCTGAGGCACTATACTTTGAAAGGTAAGATGATCAGGACTAAGATAGACCCACAAGGAATAATTCATGTGAATCTCTTTTCCTTCTAGAAAGGACGTGGTGAGCAACAAGATAGCTATCTTCCAACATTGGAAAGGCTATCATGTAAAAATAGAATAGACTTGTTCTACTCTCCCAAAAAAAGCAAAACTACAGCATGTGAGGCAAAGGGAGTATAGCAGATTGTAATCAATGAAATAGAGAACATCAAAACAACTCAAGCTGACTGACGGGAGGAAAGCAATACCACTGCAAAGCAGTGAGTTTTCCGTGAGCATCTACCCTCACTACAAGCCATGTGACCATTTGGCTAGGATACCACAGAAGGAATTCAAAGGGAGGTTAGATGATTGCAGAGATCAAGTCTAACGTTAAAATTCTATGACACAGTGAGCTCAGCCAACAAGATTGTGGCCTTATAAGCCGAAAGGAATTTACTGATGCCACTTGCATTTGGCAGCTGCATCCACAAATCTGTCACAGATGGTAATTCTCAAGTGGAAAGGCAACCTGCATTATGTTTCTTGGGTTGCCCTCTCTTTAATTGTTTATTGTTGTCCTCCCCTTCCTTCCCATGTATTCTCCCATAAATGCATACACAAACCAAAAAAGTTTTATTTCGTTTGTTATTACCATCAGGCTCTTTGACAACCACCACCTCTTGCTCTTGTCTGTTCTCACTAGATTTCTTGATATTGTCTATTTCATTCCAATAGTCCTCCATAGATAGTTCATCCACAGAATCCTGGGAATTCGATCGATCAAATGGAGGCTTCTCCTTCGCTTTGGTGGTTTCTTGGTTCATGGTGTACTGGCCATATCTGCGACTATAAATTCAAAAGAAAACATGGTTCATTTTAGTGCATGAGGAAGTAGTACAGTTTCTAAAATACCATAGCACTGAGCTGAAAATTTGGAAACTCCTTAAATTCTCCTTAATAAAACCGGAGATATATATTTTGAAGCTATTTATCGTGAGATGCTACTAATTATAATATGCTTGTAGAAGGAACTGTCTCATTCTTTACCTCCCAAAAAAGTATGGTGAAGAACAAATAGCAATGTGAGAAATCATTTTTTTCATTTCCATTTCACTTAAATTATTTTGACTTCTTTGTACCTGAAACTTTGTTCTTAGAAAACAACAGGTTAAATATTTACTAGAGGCTATTAGTTAATTAAATTGGAATTGAATTTGTACACAATATTTCATGTTTATCATTTATATCTGTCAATCAAACTTGGCCCACCTTTATATAGCAAATATCTGAAATCAATTAATTAGGTACTATTTGAATTTACATTTTACTTTGGAACCAAAACATAAATAGAAGAATGACATATTAAGTTCATTTTTCTATAGAAAGCAACCTTTTTTTAAAAATATGGTTTTATTGATTTCAGAGACAGAGAGATAGAAACATCAATTATGAGAGAGAATCATTGATCCCCTGCCTCCTGCACACTCAATCCTATTGGGGATTGAGCCAGAAACCCGGGCATGTGCCCTGACCAGGAATTGAACCATGACCTCCTGGTTCCTAGGTCAATGCTCAATCACTGAACCACACTGGCTGGGCTAGAAAGCAACTTTTTTGTACCCATTACTGATATGTATTTTTTAAAGTGGTGAAACTTCATTTTTTGGAAAAATTAACTTATGGGCAATTCTGAATGAATATCTAGGATTACCACTTAAACATTTATTTCAAATATCATCTATGGAGAAAAGGATAAATTGAATAAGTAAAGGTATTTTTATGACTTTAAGTTAATTATATTTTTCTTTATAATTCACATGTCACCTTCTACTAAAATTTAATTAAAGGACCTTATAATAAAAACCCACATATAACAGAAATTTTAAATTCTTGTTTCATACTACTTATATTGAGATAAAGGGACAAAGCCTAATTACTTAAAAGAGGAAAATTATCATTTATGGTGCCTGTCCTTTATATTCAATAATTTTTAAAAAGTACAATTTGAGTGGGGACAATAATTGGTAAACTGGTGTTTTGTTATTCTAATTTCATATTGCTCTTTTATCTCCCAAGATGATGTTAGGAAGCAATACTTTGCTAGACTGGTTTTACTTACTGCACATACAGAAAATAAAAAGAAATGCGATAAAATGAAATTCTTTAATAGCGTGTGAACATTTTTACATTTAAACTGGCCTTTCCTATAATTATTTTAAATAGTCAGATTTAATACTACATAAGGGAGAGAGGGGTCACTAAACTCTAATCAAAGCTACACACCCATTAAATTTGAACGGTTTCTTAGAAAAAGTCAAAGAATTTAATTGCCTATTGATGCAAATAAATGCACTATAACTGACTACTTACATGTAATACGCTAATAGTCTAGTTTTATTCCTTGAGAGATGGTTCTCTCTGCCGTGATTATGCACTGGTTGCATTAATGAGTGAACAATCACTATAATCTCAGCTCAGAAGCCATGGAGGGTGGTGATGGATGAGTGTTAGGACGAGGGCCAACAGGAGGAAGTCTGGGCATGTTTTCTGTGAATCTCTTTCCTCCAGTCTCTATTGTCCATTGTTTGCCTCCCCCATCCCTTAATTCAAGGACCACTTCCTCCCCCCACTGCCCCAACCGTCCTGTTTACATCCCTGTATCCCAGCCTCTTCCCCTTCTCTCACCCAAGTGGCCTCGATAAAGTCACTGTTCTCATTTGAGAGTTCACACTGCTTCTTGAATGAAAATGTGAATGAGAAAGCTCTCTCATTCTCTTTAAAACAAATAATTGTTTTTAAATTTCTGTGATCATCAGCTGAACTTCTTTATGCGTCACTCATATTCCTTAATTCTGCTCCATCGAGGTAGCTAAAGGTAATTTACAGAATGTCTGCCACATTCATTTTGGGTTTATTTCATGTCCAACAGGGACATTATCCTTGCTTTTGTTTTATCTTTCACTGTAACATAAGATTGTCTACCTTGCCCTAGCTGGCTTGGCTCAGTGGATAGAGCGTCAGCCTGCGGACTGAAGGGTCCTAGGTTCGATTCTGGCCAAGGGCACATGCCTGGGTTGCGGGCTCAATCTCTAGTGGAGTGCGTGCAGGAGGCAACCGATCAATGATTCTCTCTCATCATTGATGTTTCTATCTCTCTCTCCTTCTCCCTTCCTCTCTGAAACAATAAAGAAATATATATTTAAAAAAAGATTGTCTACCTTATTCCTATCTTCTACAACCCTTAGCACATGGTAGACTACAAGTACTGTGGAATGTGTGAAGTATAATGACTAATGCCAAATAATTTGGTTTATCTGCTCACAGGAAGGAGGTGCAGTTGAACTTAAACTACATTAAGTCTCATTCCTGAAAGAATGTGTTTATTCTGGCAAGAACTTTCCAGTAAATTTCCATTAAGATAGCATGTGCAGAAAAATGCAAGAGCATTGAGCAACAGCACTGTTACATAAATACACCTTCTATATCAAGCCCTGCTTTCACAACAGACACAAAGCAAAAATCTAATCGCTTAGTGCTGATGAATCCACTCAATATTTGGACTTTAATAAGATTCAAAAGCTGAATGAATAGGTTTGCTGTGAAAACCTGAAGAAGATACTGAGTCATGGAAAGATTGATTTTTTTTTAATCATTGGTAAATGTTACAAGAAAACCTTTTTTTAAAAAAAATAATAGAGGATGCAGAGTAGGGAGGAGATAAGACGACCCTCCATAGTCATGTCAGCATGCCATGCATTTTATATTTTCTCTAAAAATGTAACTAAACATTCTTTTTTTAAAAAAAATAATAGAGGATGCAGAGTAGGGAGGATATAAGACGACCCTCCATAGTCATGTCAGCATGCCATGCATTTTATATTTTCTCTAAAAATGTAACTGAACATTCTTTAATTACTATTTTCATCAATAAACATGTCATGTCACTTCTTTTCTTTTCAGAATATACTCTACTTTTGAACTCCAGGTGGGCAATGACTAAAAGTCTGGCCCTTCCTAAAATTGTCCTGGTAAGAGGACAGTTAACTAGTTTTCTCTCCTCTGTGTTTAGAAGTGTGTAATATGATACCACGTTCATTCTGCAAATTGGGTTCAAGAACATAAAGCAACATCTGCTACACATAATGAAGTACAGAGCAGAAATACTTTATATTTCCAAAAGATCCAAGCCAACACATGGTGCTGAAATCGAAGAAACACAGCCTGTACCTCAGACAACTACCAATCACCCCCACCTGACTTACTGGCCAAAGATTGTTCTCCATTCTATCTCCCTCACTCCCCCTCCAGAATCCTATGTGCTAATCCCATGGCCACTCATCAAACTCTCTCATTTCTCATCTTTGACAACTACCGACAAAACTAGACACCATCCTTAAAAAAAGTTGATTCCTAGGTAACTGCAAGAGTCATGATCTTGTGCAACTAGCATTCCAACACATCACAGTATTATCACTTTGTCCCTTCTCCAAGGGCACTGTCACCAGCAAATGCTAACTTTATAGACCCTAATTCAGGAAATGCTCTTTCTTTTTCATCTTGATAGCAGGATCCCATGCTGTGTTTATTAAAAAATAAGGCTTTAGCCCTACACAGTGTTGCCTGCTGGTTAGAACATTAGCCCAGACAGAAGGGTCGTGGGTTCCATTGACAGCCAAGGGCACATAGCTGGGTTGCAGATTCCATTCCTGGCAACCAATCGATGATGTGTGTCTCTCACATCATTTCTTTCTTTCTCTCTCTCTCTCTCTCTCTCTCTCTCTCTCTCTCTCTTTCCTCACCCCTTCCACTCTCTAAAAATTCAATGGTAAAAAATATCCATTGTGGCGCTTTTTGCCCCTATATTTTTCCCCAGGTATATTTTCTCCTATTTTTCCTGTGATATTTTCATCTGATCAGTGAATTTCGAATGAACCGATATTATTCAAGGTATTAGTAATGCCTGTTATTTATTTTGTCAGAGAGAATAGTAAACTGGTCTGACACAAAATGCTCTTCACAAGGAGGCGGAGGTTGCCAGGCAATACACTGTGCTCTGGTGGATGAACACAAGCCAGTCGGTCAATAAGTCATCCCAGGACCAACACAGTCAGCGAAAGGACATGGAAACATGGGGCTGGGAGTCCTAAGTACCGAATGGCTCCAGCTCTACTTACCCATCTCTATGATTTGGGAAAATCACTTAACTTCTCTCATCCTAACTTTCCCCATCGATAAAATGGGAAGAGTCCCAATAATCTGGACTGCTTTGCTTGTTGAGTTATCAAGTGAGAATTCCTCCTGAAGTGCCTCATAAGTAACCATGAAGAGGGCACTTAAGTTAGCATCAGTGCTAACATCTGATTTAAACTGCTAACTCCATATAACTGCCCTCCCATCGTTTAATAAGGTCACCTGCACCCTTTTCCGGGGCAGCCTCGACCTCACCAGCCTGTTGCACGCGGAGGAAAGAGCTGGTGTTAGTTGGCCCCGTGGCTGGGGGCAGGCGAGCAACCTCAGCAGCCTTGCACCTCATCCCAACAGTAGGCTTGATGAGGTGTTTCTCAGTGGAGTTTAATAAAATATACAAACCTTAATGGAATCCTTCTAAATCCAGGAAGAAAGGATGTGTGTGTATAAACCCCTGCCTTAGTAAACCTCTTCCCTATAGGGGCTCTCAGAACATCTCTACCATCTTAGGGGTCCGCAGAGTAGTTAAACCACTAGTCTGGAAGATGGATTGTTAGAGGGATGGGTGGAGGGAGCAATGGGATCTCTACTAAGCCAGTGACTTCCAAACCACGGATCCAGGACTTTCAGCTTTGGAATGGTCTGGAGTGTTCATAATCACAGACTTGTGCCCCACCCCAAGCTGGAGTTGAGTAATTTGCATTGTAAACAAACTCCCCAGGTGATTCCCGTGCACACAGGACTTTCCAGCTGCTTTTAACTAGTTGGAGGCCGGATATGGTTGTGGGCCTGGAGAGCTCTCAGGGTCCTAGAGCTTCAGTAGCTCTGGATCCTCCAGTCCTTGGCCCTACCGGGCTTTAGGGGCCAGTTCCTGTTAACTCCTGGGAGGTTACAGTATGTGCCAGGAAAATGTGTGCGCTCAGTCGTGGGACCTTTGGCTTCCGTTCAGAGGAGGCATCCTGCTCTGCTCGGGTCCCTGGGTGGGTTTTGCTTTCTGGAGGACCCCGGCCCTCCTTCAGCCTTGGCTGGAGGATTGTACTCCTCAGGCCTGTGTCCACAGCTGCATCCCCACTGCCCTAACCCTGAGCAGGTGCTTGGCAAATGTTTAATGAAACTCTGGCTAGAAGGCTCTGCAGTGCTGACCCTTGGTGGCCAGGGCCTTTAACAAAAAAAAAAAGAAAAAAAATTTAGATTTACTTATCCTCCAGGACAGCCATTCTTAAACCTTACAAGGACTCCACACTTCAAAAATGTAAAGTAACCCCAAAGAGCTTTGGCTTATATAAGTTACATCTATTGATAGGTATACTATTAGATATTAAAATGGAAAAATTAAATACTAATTTATTTAATAATAACAAACATCTTAACATTTTTAAAAAAATCTATATTATTCCATACAAAAATACATATCTATATAGTGAGATGAGTAGCATTGTTTCACATTTTTAAAACTGTCTTTAATGTCTGGCTTAATAGAAGACATCTGGATTCTCACATCTGCTTCTGCATTCAATCTTTTGCCATATTGCATGTCATGTAGCCTCTGCCAAACTCCACTGTATTCTTATGAGAGAACGAGAGTGAGAAGGGCCAATAATGCCTTGGTGTTGCTATGAAAATCGTTTTGATCTCCTAGACCCCTGAAAGGGTCTTGAGACCCCAAGGTGTTCCTGGACCACACTTTGAAAACTGCTGCTCTAGGAGTTCTCAAAAAACAACACCTAATGCACGTCTAAAAAGCACTTTTTAAATCTGTGGGCAACACTCCAGAAAGCCTTACTGAAAGAAACAGACATGCTTTCCTAGTGACTCTTGACCTACTTCTTTGTTTATTTTAGCTTCGTTTTACAGCCTTTCATCAAAACTGGGACTTATTCCAATGCTATATCCATATTTAACTTATACTACAATGAGAAATAATAAAAACGTCATTGAAAACCCCTGCCTTGCCAACGTCTTTTATCATTTGCTTTTATCCATCCAGTATAAGAGGAAGAAGTTCTCTCTAAGCTTCTCCTTTTGGCCAGTGCATCTGAAAATGTGTATTTTCCTTAATGCTCCTTTGTCATCCATACTTCTTCATACAACCATCTCAAGGAATTTATTTGGAGCTATGACATTTCTTTGAGCCATCTGGCCCAGCCCCTGCTTTTTGTATGTATCCACTCTATCAAGAGGCCTGTTGCTATACTTCATAGCCAGTCTGTCTCCTGGTTCTGCCTCTGCCAGAGGCATTTCTGTGACCCACAGTCTGCTTTCTTGAAGTCCTTTGATGCTAAGACTTGGTTTTGTTTGTTTTCCTACAAGATCCTTTCTTAAAGAGATACTTTCTTTCATGCTCCTCATCCTACATTTATTTCCAATGCAGGAAAAGAAGTTATTGGGTTGGGAGATGAAGACTGAAAAAGATGAAGACTGAAAAAGATGTTGTTTTGTTTTGTCCTGGTTTTAATGTGAAATTTTTTTTTTCTTATTCAGATCATGACTTATCATCAACCATAAGGACCAAGTATATTTTAAATAAAGTCATATTTATTGACATGTACACTTTAGAATGATATTGGACCCTAGAGAGTTAAACAGATCCCATCATTTTCTAAGTGAGATAATGAGGCTCCAGGGTTAAATTTTCCCCAAAGTCACCAGCAAAGTGATGGTAGATCCAAGATTAGAGTCTGCATTTCTTCTTCAGTGGTCATACCAAACAGACTAGAAAGGGGAGAATTTAAATTTTTTCTTTTTGCATTAGATGCTCCAATCTCTCTGGTCTGTATCTCACAAAACAAAAACCAGAGTGATCCTGTTGACAGGCCATAATTAATGCTTTTAAAGGACCACTGCACTTATCTGGAGAAAAATACATTTAACCATCATACCATACCTCTTTAAAATGCATAGAAACCTTTTCCAATGCATTTTCTAAGACATGGTTTGTTCACACTGGAGTATAACTTCAATATACCAGGTGTGTTTTTTTTTAACTGTTTTGAAGATGTTTAAATTTTTTTAAATATCTTAAAAATTCACTCTGCTTTTCCACCTACATTATCTTTATGCTGGAGGGGGAAAAAAAGCATGAATTTCTGATGTGTAGATTTTTCTTTTTCATTTTGGCAGGGATATTAAAGAAGTAATCACTGCCATAAAGGGATGATGCCGCTATTAATACTCTGTAATAGCCCTGTCCATCAGAATACACTGAATTTGAATGACTATGAGGAGCTGCAGCCTATGAATGACCCAAGTCATTTTTCCCCCTTGGAAGTGAATGCCTACTATTGTTTAGCTGAAAGCAGTAATTATTAGAAGTGGCTCTGACAACCAGGAGGAAAGAGCGCTGACAAAGCCTGGAGGTAGTAAGAAGTTGATTAGAAAGCAGTGTCACACTGGCCTGTCCTCACACCAGGCAGCCTTCAGAAACCAGGGAAAGGATTCCACGTCTCCTCTCTCACACCCAATTGCTATAGTTTAAAAAATATAATCTTACTTTTACTTTTTGCATACATTACCCCTTTGATTTGGAGGGGACAATACAACTTATTCATTATTGCTTTCAGCTTTCTTTTTCTTTAAAAATAAAAGTCACTCTAGCACTTAATAGTCGTTCAAAGTGTCCACCCAATTTTGACACACAGCAAAACAATGAGTAAATGAACTGATTATCCTCTTAAAAACGTAACATTGCCTAAGTGAAACTGACAGAAGCAGCCCATTAGTGACCCTGTTGAGAGATAGCTTTGATAACTTGGCATTATCCCTCTTACAGAAAACTATGGCAAAACCAATTTATATGAGAACATCACCAAAGCAGGGATACAGGCAGTGAGCACCACCCAAGTCTAGTAGCAAGAAATAAGGCAAGGTACAAGACGGAAAGGCATATGGGAGAGTCAGTTGGAGTCAAGGCAAGGAAACACTCCCTTCCCATTTAGAAATAGACACAGGGTACATAAAGGGGAAATTATGGGCTATCACTGGCCACCAGACATAGGTCTTTCCTGCTTTAGAGCTCTAGTTTTGGGTGGAAGTGAGATCCCCTTTGTTCCCCAAATCTCTCTCATGAGGCCGTTCTTCCTCTTCAGTTGGGGAGACAACAGTAGCCAAATGGGAACCAAGGGATCTGAATGTTAAGTCTTCTTCCAAAACAAAGGATGAAAGTATCTGCAGTGGGGCTTTGACATACTAAATAAAAGGTCAAGATCTTGGAACACTGGTTCAGAGCATAAGCAATTGTGTTTGCATATGCACTTCAATTATCTATCACACTCTTTTCCGGTTTGGGGGGCACAAGAAACCATGAGCAGCAAAGTTTCCCGGGACACCCTCTATGACAGTGGTTCTCAACCTTCCTAATGCCGCGACCCTTTAATACAGTTCCTCATGTCGTGGTGACCCCCAATTTCATTGTTACAAATTGAACATAATTAAAGCATAGTGATTAATCACAAAAACAATATGTAATTATATATGTGTTTTCCGATGGTCTTAGGCGACCCCTGTGAAAGGGTCGTTCGACCCCCAAAGGGGTCGCGACCCACAGGTTGAGAACCACTACTCTATGAGGTGGTCCTGCACGGGAACCAGCGCAAGCTCTGGAAGTTTTCTGGACACTGAGGACTGCAGATTAGCTTGAAGAACTATGGGTGGTCCTGCAGGGGAACCAGCGCAAGCTCTGGAAGTTTTTTGGACACTGAGGACTGCAGATTAGCTTGAAGAACTATGAACCTCAGAAGGAGAAACACTTCTCGGGCACTATCTGGCTTAGGTCCATTCCCCACCCCAAATTCTCTGTATGTGTTCCAGGGGAGCAGCAGCACTGTGAGAGGGCCAGGCCATGGATATCCCCACATGGACAGTGAGGTGCTGAAGAAACTCAACAAGAATAAGAAACTGGTCAAGAAGCGAGCAAAGAAGTATGATGTCTTTTTGGTTTCAGAGTCTAATCAATCAGATCCCATGAATTCCTGGGCCCAGATCTGAATAACCTTGGTATTCTCTCATCCTTGCTGACTCACAACAGGAACATGGTGGCCAACTCAATGGAATAAAATCCACGATCACATTGCAGATGAAGAAAGTGCTGTATCAGGCAGTGGCCATTGGCCACGTGAAAATGACAGATGATGAGCTTGTGTACAACATTCACATAGTGGTCAATTTCCTGGTGTCATTGCTCAAAAAGAACTAGCAGAATTTCCAGGCTTTATACATCAAGAACACCATGGGCAAGGCCCAGCAACTGCACTGAGGCACTGCTTAATGAACCATAATGCAGTAATCATCGATCACCAGCAATTGTATCCACTCCACACGCTGTACTGAGAAGACGGAGGGAAGCTACGTAGTCAGGAATTGGGACCATCGGGCCGGGAAAGAGAACCGAGAACCCAACTAGGTGAAGCTACTAACTTATTAACTGGGCGTGTGTAGGAGATATAAGCTTTAAAATGTATGGATATTGCTAAGATGGGCAGCTTGCAGATAACCAATCAGGAGCTAGCAAGGCTGTCTCCATCCCCTAAATTAAAAGCACACTTGCTTCCTCTTCCCCCTCCCCATCCCCCACCCCAAACACAGTGGATACCTGACATTCCTGTTATGGGGGAGCACATCTCTGTGCCCATGTGGCTTATGGCCATGCGGGCCTCACACATGGTCTCCACCCCCTAAATTAAAAGCACACTTGCTTCCTCTTCCCCCTCCCCACCCCCAGCCCCCAAGCACAGTGGATACCTGACATTCCTGTTATGGGGGAGCACATCTCTGTGCCCATGTGGCTTATGGCCATGCGGGCCTCACACATGGACTTTAATTAGCTTGGACACTAAACTACTCCCGACTGTAATATGGAAAGGAAGCTCTGGACACTGGCCTGCTCCCAGAGCCCCCGCTGCACCTTTTCCAGGACTGGCTTCTCCCAATAAACTTTGGTTCCATTAATTGTTTCTCTTCACAACTTCATTCAAGACAAGAACTCGGACTCAACACCCTACAATTTTGGTATCAGTACCTTCCAGTTCATCTCCAAACTCTTTCCATTTCTTGCTCTGGTCAGTTAGAGAGCTACCTGGAGACTAGACAGCAGCAGCTACTTTGCATTCCAAGCTTGGGCTCTCCAGGTGGATCTGTGCCCCAGTTGTCATTACTTAATTTCATAACCTGGTACCTTTCTTCATGGGGGCCGGAATAAAGAAAGACATTTCCTCCCTTCTTCTGTCTCTCCATAGCCCTCACCACATCCTGTGCTCATATTCACACTTGTCTCTCTACCCCTAAATCGTGTGTTCCTTGGGGCTGGTGTTTTTCATATGGTATCCCCAGATTCAGCAAAGGTCTTGCCACAACAGATGCTTGGGGACTGCTCAATTAATCATTGCTGCCTCAAAAACAACAACCTCCACTTAATTTCTAACGGTTTTTGTTGTTGTTGTTGTTTTGTTTTTAATTTACTTGCACAAAATTATAAACGAATAATACAGGAACATGAAAAGTAGACAGTAAAGAAATCAATCATCAGGAAGCCCTGAAAGGTCATTGATAAGTAATTGTTCTATGCATCTGTAACTCTTGGGTGCTTAGTTTGAAAGCAAACTTCCTTATCAAAGAGTAGAAAAATACAAAAGAAAGGGCTGATTTCATATCAGATTGTATCTAATATTAAGTCACAAACAAGCACTGGCATACAGTTTGTTAAGATGAATTCCCTGGTTCCATCGGGTCAACTCAATCTCTAAAACAAATTTTAAACTTTGTTGGATGCCTACTATATATTGAGCACCTTACCTGAGATGTCTATTCAACCAAGCTATTCAAATGTTTACCAGGAGGTAGACCATACATGACACTAACACCAGGTACAGGTGGAATTTTCCAGTTCCTCACTGAACTAGTGGCCCAGACAACTGTCCAGCATGGGCCTCTGGGTCATGACCTCTCCTTTAGGATCACCTCTAACACGCTTCAGGCCCTGCTGTGGTATACCATTCCTTCCTCAGTAAAATTTCACTTCCTCTCTCACTGCCACTACTACCCCTTCGCCTCCACCTCGTCCCCTGCTCAATCATTTCCATAGGTTCAGACCAGTAATTGGAGGTTGCCTCCTTAACCCATCCTGAGATCCTCCACTCTCCCTGCAGTTTCCCACAGTCCTCCTGGGTTTGCACTCACTGATCCATTAGTAAGGTTGTTTTTTCCTGAGCTGGAGTCCAGCTTCCTCATCACAACTGGCTATACCTGGTTCTTGTTTCACAAAGTCATCAGGCTTCAAAGGTAGTAGTTATCAGCATCCAAAATTTTTGCCAAGCTTTTATCCATTTACTTTTATTGCTCCTGACAAGTCACATTTTTTGCCTTTTCCATTGCAAATCTGTGCTCCTCTGTTCTTCCTGAGGAATCAAAGTTCTCAACACGTTTTCAGAGGTGAAGTGAAGAAAAGGATTCACTAATGAAGACCAAGAGTCTTTCCATCTTCTCTGAACCCATATCTGAACCCATCGTTCAAAGTCCCCTGTCATGCCTTCTATTAGTTTGGAATCTCATTATTACAATTTACCAATATGCCTTAGACCCACATTAATACAAACAGATAAATTTTTGCCCACCAGTGTGCAACTCTCTCACATACTAAATGTAACATACTTCAAGATTTGGAACACAGAATAGATGTTTAACTGTTGGCCAGGAATTTCATTTGAGGTGCTGACTGAATACAAGTTGACAAATTACAATTTTCTGACATCCCCCCCCAGTTCATGAAGTTGCTATTGATTCATAGTGTCTGCTATCATATGGGTTCTAACAGAATATTTGTCAATATCACACACAAAATATAAACATATCTTTTAACTTAATTTTGGAATAGTACTGGATATAATAATGGTTTTACTTATTTCCTATGGGCAAATTTCTTGCCATTTCGTAAGACTTTTATATACATATTAACACCAACTTTTCTATGCTAATAAAAACATGGACAACAGGCAAATTAGGTGAAAAAAACCTTTTGGTAATAACTAAAGCTAAGTAAGTGCGCATATTATGGAAGAGATGGGGGCATTATTACCAGGCTCTTCTTAGTTCTTTGTGACTATTTATTGCAATAAGCAGAGAAATCATCCCCCATATCAGTGAGGCTATAGAGGCATAAAAACAACCTTCCACCAGCCAGATAAACAGTGGAAGACAACATTAAAAGTGAAAGGATATCTGTGTTTCAAGGATATTAATGAAAAGAGAGAAGATGTTTAAACACTAGAGCCCAGTGCATGAATTTCATGGACTGGGGGTGGGGGGGTTGTCCCTCAGCCCAGCCTGCACACTCTCCAATCTGGGACCCCTCAGGGGATGTCCGACTGCTGGTTTAGGCCCCACAGGAGCGGGCCTAAACTGGCAGTCAGACATCCCTCTCACAATCCAGGACTGCTGGCTCCTAACTGCTCACCTACCTTCCTGCCAGCCTGATCACCCCCTAACCACTCCCTGCCAGCCTGATCGAAGCCTAACTGCTCCCTTGCCAGCCTGGTCACCCCCAACTGCCCTCCCCTGCCAGCCTGGTTACCCCTAACTGCCCTCCCCTGCAGGCCTGGTTGCCCCCAACTGCCCTCCCCTGCTGGCTTGGTCGCCCCTAACTGCCCTCCCCTGCTGGCCTGATCGCCCACAACTGCCCTCCCCTGCCAGCCATCTTGTGACTGTGGGCACTGCCATCTTTGAGGGCATGGCAGTGAATTAGCATATTCCCTCCTTATTGGCTTTGGGTGCCACCATCTTTGCAGCCTGCTGCTCAGTCATTTGGTCGTCCCTCACTAACCCCCTGCTGGCCTGTTGGCCCCACGCAGCCTGTTCAGTCATCTGTTCAGTTGTGATGGTCACTTAGGCTTTTATATAGATAGATTATTTCAAAGTAATGCCAGTGAATATAACAGTAAAACAATTGGAAGCAGCAACGACGTGAGCCTGGCAAGTCCTGGGTAGAAAAAGAGAAAGCTGTTTCACGTGGACTGCAAAGTGTAATTCCTTGGAGAGCTCCACATGACTTTCAAATACTATAACGCTCCACCGATAAGGACTGAAGGCCAGGGAGGATTTTATAGGCCAGGTGCTAAAAGTCAGCTCTATGGAGAAGATGGAGAGGGTGGAGAAATAATTTCCAGCTAATCAAATAATTTAGTCAAGCTTAGAAACAATTCACCCATAATATTTTCCTCTACATGTCTTCAGCAAGTCAATAACAAAGTAGAATATGTGGATATTACAGGATAGTTTTTTCCTTTTTAAATGAGATTATCTAAGGCTGCTCTTTTGCTTTGTTTTAGAATCTGAGCTGACCCAACACGAGACAGATGGGAATGCAAGTAGCCTAAAAGACACATGAAATAGAAAAAAAGAATGTGGGAAACTAAAGACAATTTCCAATTGAAAAATATTGCTTGTGGGTAAGGACTTCAAGCTTAACATTTGAAGGGGAAAAACAAAACAAAATAAAAATCCCACAAAAACAAGTGTTTTCGGCAAAAGTGAGACTCTCTGCTCAGAGGATAGGACCGGGGCTCACAAGGCAGTGACCACGAGGCATGGGCAAGCGTTATATGGAAAGAAATCGTGAAAACCTGCAGTGGGTGAGGGAGCAAATGCAGACAGCAAAAGAAAAATAATTTAATAAGTAAAGATAACTAAGGCTATTCCTTAGCATTACCACATACTCTAGCACAGTCATGGACACCTGGAGCGCTGGCAAATGCCACCCACAGCCAATCAAGTTCCAGAAGGATTAAATCTCCCAAACCGGAAGGTTCTGTAACTGTCCCAGTTTAATTCCTATCCGGGTCACCTTAGGAACCCTAAGTCTCAGGCTCACCACCAAGCTTATGCTAGCCTATTGTTCACCTGCTGCTTACATGGGCCAGCAAAATTCTCATGTATCCAGAAGCAATAGGGCCATTTCATGAAAAGGCCATTCCATGTGGGAATTGAAACAAGCTAAGAAGTCCACATGCAGTTAATGACCTTGAGAGTTTCCTCCCTATCCACAGCCAAAGCTATTAGCACTCTATAAACAGCCAATGCTTTCTGCACAGCAAAAGAAACCATCAACAAAACAACAAGAAAGCCCACTGCGTGGGAAAACATATTTGCCAATGTCATATCTGATAAGGGCCTAATCTCCAAAATTTATAGGGAACTCATACAACTTAACAAAAGGAAGATAAACAATCCAATCAAAAAATGGGCAAAGGACCTAAATAGACACCTTTCAAAAGAGGACATTCAGAAAGCCAAGAGACATATGAAAACATGCTCAAAGTCACTAATCATCCGAGAGATGCAAATCAAAACAACAATGAGGTACCATCTCACACCTGTCAGAATGGCTATCATCAACAAATCAACAAACGACAAGTGCTGGAGAGGATGTGGAGAAAAAGGAACACTCGTGCACTGCTGGTGGGAATGCAGACTGGTGCAGCCACTATGGAAGACAGTATGGAGTTTCCTCAAAAAACTAAAAATGGAACTCCCATTTGACCCTGTGATCCCACTTCTAGGAATATATCCCAAGAAACCAAAAACACCAATCAGAAAGGATATATGCACCCATATGTTCATAGCAGCACAATTCACCATAGCTAAGATCTGGAAACAGCCTAAGTGCCCATCAGTAGATGAATGGATTAGAAAACTGTGGTACATCTACACGATGGAATACTATGCTGCTGTAAAAAAGAAGGAACTCTTACCATTTGCAACAGCATGGATGGAACTGGAGAGCATTATGCTAAGTGAAATAAGCCAGTCAATGAAGGAAAAATACCACATGATCTCACTCATTCATGGATAATAAAGACCATTACAAACTTTTGAACAATAATAGATACAGAGGCAGAGCTGCCTCAAACTGATTGTCAAACTGCAGTGGGAAGGCCAGAGAGGGTTGGGGGGCAGAAGGGAGGGGAGTAAGAGATCAACCGAAGGACTTGTATGCATGCATATAAGCATAACCAATGGACATAAGACACTGGGGGGTAGGGGAGGCCAGGGGATTGTCAAGGGCGGGGGAAAAAAGGAGACATATGTAATACCCTTTGTAATACTTTAAGCAATAAAAAAAAAAGCCAATGCTTAATCAATAGCCAACTCAAAGATTTCCACCTCCAGTCATCCTCTGCCACATCTCTAGTTCTCTCCTCCCTTTCCATTGCTCCATACCTTGAGTCTCCTTTCTGCCCATTACCCACCAAAGAAACAATCCAGGTTGTTTGATTTCTTTTTTTTTTTTCCCTTAACAAAACCTGCTGGATCACCTTTCTGAGCCCCACATTCTGCACTGGCCAAGACTACTGGGACCTCATATTCCAGGTAGGTCTGATCCCCCTACCCTTCTCCTTACCAGCAAAGACACATGGAAGAAAGAACTGTTGTCTCAGGAAGCTAACACTGCAGAAAATATCAGCCAATGGGCTGTTGAAAAGAGAAGAGAGCCTCTAGAAATGAGAACAGAGTCTAAATTTAAATTCTAAAAGGAGAAGGTGAAAGGATTAGGAGAATGTGGTACCCCAGGGCAGAAGGCCACATTTCTGCAGTGGGTACCAAAGCCATGGTAATCAAGGGGGTGATGGCCTCAAAGATGAACTTCCTTTACTGTTTTGCCAGGGTAACTCTTCAGAAAGACCCAGATTGTCAGATACTCCGCAGTAAAGATCCAAGACTAAAAACTTTTTTCTTCTCTTTGTTTTCTTGTTTGTTTTTTTAACTTCAATGTTTGAGAGCTAACTATTAAGGGTCCCCATCTCATAAAGGACTTTAGTTATCTGCTGAAGCTGGTTCTATAAAGTAAAATACATAACTTTTATACTTGTGAAACTCTTAAGTATATGCCAACCAATCTAAAACAGGAATGTTAATTTCTTAGTCCAATAGCTTTGTGAATAGAAAGTTTCACTGAACAACAATCTCCACATTTATTCATTAGTCTTCCTCCTTTATGGATGTTGGTCAAAATGCTGTCAGTTTTGTTTTTGAAAATCATTGTGGTTATGGTTTCACAATCAAATGAATCCACATAAGGAAGTATATTTTCCATTTCAGGTAATGAAGCGGACACTGGAAAGACCCCGGGAGTTGGAGTGCGCTCAATACATCAACGTTTTGGTGGAGTGATGCTATGGAGCTTGGGTTCTTGTTTGTTAATAATAAACAGATAACTAAGTTGTGATTCATACATTCATTCAACAAATATTGACTCCTCATTAACTGTGAGGTACTAAACGTGCTGATGTCCAAGGTCCAAAGAAGCACAGGTCTTCACCTCTGATCCCCGAAAGTCCATATTGTAATGGAGATAAATCTTTTTTTTTAAATATATTTTATTGATTTTTTTACAGAGAGGAAGGGAGAGAGATAGAGAGTTAGAAACATCGATGAGAGAGAAACATCGATCAGCTGCCTCCTGCACATCCCACTGGAGATGTGCCCGCAACCCAGGTACATGCCCTTGACCGGAATCGAACCTGGGACCTTTCAGTCTGCAGGCTGATGCTCTATCCACTGAGCCAAACCGGTTTCGGCTGGAGATAAATCTTGCAGGAAAATAACAATACACGGCAGCACTGGCTTCATGCTATGTGGGTGGTACAGACAGCAGGCGCTACAGTGCTCACTTCCACTGAAACAGAGGCAGGCACAGATGCCAGAAAGTGTAACAAATGTTTGCAGCCCCGTGAGAGGTTCAGAAGGGAGATTGCAGGCCCTTGCTATACCTCATCCTAATTTTATAAAGCTCTCTCCAGAGCCAACAATGTCTTCCTGTTATTTGATTCAGCTTTACTTTCCTCTAATTTAAGTCCATTTCCTCTGAGCAAATAAAGAATTAATCAGTGTCCTATTTATATCAACCCCTTTGCTGGGAAGAGCTTTAAGTCAGTTCTTTGCTATACCTTGAATTAGCCAATGACTATCAGTCCTTTATTTTTCCTTCTATATTTTACAAAGTGGTGTCTTGGAAATATAGGCTAATATGGAAAACTATGAGTACACATTCTTAATAGCATCTGAATTATGAGGAACTACCTACAGGTAATAGCATATAATCTTTGGTTTGAAATTTTCCCTTTGGGTCTTTTTTGGATTGGCTCTGCAAGTGAACCATCCAGGCTGATGTTCATTTTAAAAACAAGTACCTGTTTAGGCCCTCGTGGGTGGTCCTTGGCACAGACACCAAAGTTAGAAACCTAATCAAAAATGCTTTTTCTTCCTCACTAAAGAAGTGAGCACTATTATTGTTTCCTATGGTTCTGCCTTCTTTTTAAAAAAGCCTTTGCCGATCATTTGCATTAATATTATGCTAATAAAAGTAAGGGGATGCTAACTAATTCAGTCTCTTCAGTAGCAACTAAGGATCAGAGACAGAGAGAGAGAGGGAGAGAGGGGCAATTTACATATTTTCATGATTGGAGTGAATTGGCGTTTAAATACTTGTCACCATTTCTGAAGAATAATAATACATGTTGGGCTAGCCTGGGCAGAAGTAATTTCTCCAGTGGAACCATCTAAAGCCCAACTATTTCAAGAGACATTCTGTTTCTAAGTATGCATCTCAGATGACAAGGATGAGCATTCAAACACAGGGCAGCCATCTGCATCATAAATAGATTTCAGTTCCTCCCTGCAAAAGGAATTCATTTACTGCTGAAGGCCATTCACTTTCACTTCTGAGTGCTTATTCCTCAAAAAGCTTCCAAGTATTGTGAGAACAATGATTAAAAGAGGATCTTTCCATCTGCACTGCATTAGACTACAAGACAGCCCCTCCTGCAAAACTAGCTTTGCATAATTCATTGTGCCATTTTACACTCTAATCAGTGAATGGCAATAAGCTATGGAGTGAGTACAGAGGAGGAAAGAAAGACCGACACTTACTGGCTACCTTCCAGGTGCTCACCTAGCTCTCACTTTCGGCTGCTCTCCATGAATCATAGTACATGTACCCTCACCTTATCTCCAATAGGTTCTTAATCACACCTGAAGTACTGTCGTCATTTGTACTGCATATTAATGTCCCAGGAAAGAATATTTCCTAGGTGATTATCACCCGATAGGGTAGAAAAGAAAATTCTACTGGGAGACAAGAGAACTTGGGCCGTCTCCAGCTCTACTGCTCGTTGTGTGCACGTGACAGATAATTCACCCTACAAAAAGGAGGATAATACCTCGTCTCTTCCAGTTCTAAAAATTATGTAAGTCTAATCTGTACACACTGATTTTCACCTATAAAGCCTTCATTTAACCTGCCACTTCACCTTTAGTGTTGCATTTTTCAAAGAAGGAGAAATTAAGGTGAGGTAGGGATTTGTTTGTTATTTGGAAATCCATTTAAGCAGGAAAAGGAATCTATGAATACAGAACATTCGAAAAACAACTGCTTTCAGCATCTCAAGTTTACATTACGAACTTTTAAAGTTATACGCTTTAAACACTGAAAAATTAATTAAGCAGATGGTTTTCATGATGATATGTATGCAATGTATAAGATTTTTAAACCAGAAACAGTAGTGAGAAATTATGTGGGCAGTAGGCTTGAGGCCAGGGAGCAAATTTTATACTACAATTTCTCACTTTCCATTTCTTATTACTCCCTAGGGCATGGTAAAAAGAAATAGAAAAAAAACATTTTGAATTATATATTTATAAGCGACATAAATGTATAGGTGGCATATGGTAAGGTCCCTAAGACTCAGTTTGCTAGTTCACCAGGAATGGAAAGAATTGTCTCACAAGGCAGTACAACTTGAACTGGATTCAATTGTAGTGTCTTCACATAAATGATTTTTATTTTCCAATCAATAACGCATAGCAATTGACGACGTCACCCAACTCATTAAATAATTGACAGATTCTTAGCACAATTGGGCCACGGCAGGAAATCTTCCTGAGTGGTTTTGACTGTGACAGTAAATTGTTTTACACTAGTGCTACCCAAATAAAATAAAATAAAAGGCAAGCCTCGAAAGTGATGAGCTCAGTTGGGACCTGCTGAATTTAAAATAAGTGGGAGGCCCCTGGGTGACATCAGGATACCTACAGCTCACACCATCTTCCGTGAGATTCATTTGTCTATCTCTGTGCCTTAATCAATGGTCCTTCGGGTGCAATGTGTTCCCAGGACCAGCAGCACCGGCATCGAGAGGCAGAATCTCAGACCCCTTCCCAGATCTGCTGAATCCCAGTCTGCGTTCGCCCACGATTCCCAGGTGTCTCCTACATACACTCAAGATCAGCAGCTCTTGACACAGGTACCGCCTGGAGGGAGGATAATTTTAGAAGTCATCCACCCATATAGGGAGTGGCTACGAGCTCACAGGAAAGCAGCTTAAACAGGATAAAAGAATCTGTGGGGCAGGAGGAAGAGGTTTCATGCTTGGAATTTTAAAAAGAATCATCATAAAGGTAAACAATGGCTCTCTTTTTTTAAAGGACATTAAATAAAAACTGAACCAAGAAGAAAAGGAGGAAAAAACAAAGGAAGCAAACTCTTGAAAAATAATGGTTCTTTCATCCATATTTAAGCTCTAAAGAACTTCCATTTAGCCCTGGCCAGTAGCTCAGTTGGTTGGAGCGTCATCCCATAAACCAAAAGATTTCAGGTATGATCCTGGTTGGGGGTGTGTGGGAAGCAACAGAGCAATGTTTCTCTCTCTCTCTCCCTTCCTCTCTCTCTAAAATCAATAAAAACATATCCTCGGGCGAGGATTAAAAAACAAAACACTTTTATTTAAACATTAATTTGAAAGAACATATGTACACCTATGCTTATTGCAGCATTACTTACAACAGTCAAAATTTGGAATCACCCAAGTGCCCACGAGTAGATGACTGGATAAAAAAGAAATTATGGTACATTTACACAACAGAATACTGCTCAGCCATAAAAAAGAAGGAAACCTTACCTTTTGGGGTGGCATGGATGGACCTGGAGAGCATTATGCTAAGTGAAACAAGCCAGTCAGAGAAAGACAAGTACCATATGATTTCACTCATATGTGAAATCTAGTGAACTTAAATAAACTTGCAAACAAAATAGAAACAGACTCATAGATAGAGAACAGACTGACAGATGTCAGAAGGGAAGGAGGATTGGGAGCTTGGTAAAAAAAAATCTGAAGGGATTAAGCAAAAAAACAACAAAAGAACTTTTTTTTCAGACACAGACAGCAATATGGTGATTACCAAAGGGAAAGGTGGTGGGAGGAGGTAGAAGAGGGTAAAGTGGGGATAAATGGTGACGGAAGGAGACTTGACTTGGGGTGGTGAATGCACAATACAATATACAGATAATTTATTATAGAACTGTCTACCGGAAACCTATATAATTTTATTAACCAATGTCAATCCAATAAATTCAATTAAAAAAATAAAAAGAAACCGGAGTACTTTATTTTAATAAAAATAAAACTTCTATTTATGTTTAAAATAAACTCATATTAATGTTCCTGAATATTCAAGGATGCTGAACAACAAATTCATTTGTTGAAAAGCAAATTTGATGAGAGCGGAGGAAGAATTAAATGGAAACTTGGTGGCCACTACTTGCTGGGCAGAGGGCAGCAGAACCAAGAGAGAATCAGAAGGCCTGGGTTCTAGGCTGGCTTCCCCAGGCAGGCACCTTACCTGCGCGCCAGTCTACCCAGCTGCATGATAAGAGAGCTAGAGAACAAGACATTCTCTCCTCAGATTCTCCAGCTGAGACTGGCTCTGATTAAACTGGCAAAAGGTGAGATTCACTTTTTGCCTCCAAAGACTTCCTGACAATAACATGAAGAGTGTTCCATTCCCCACCCTCAGCCCATTGCAACTGCCTCATCCCACCAGCTCACCCAGCGAACAACTTTCCTGAAGTTTTGTTGAGAATCCAACAGCTACGCAGAGCTGATTTCCGAGCCGTCTTCTGTGCCCTGTCTCCCAGGTGACACTGACGGCCCTGCCTGGGTTGCCACGCACACACCCGGGAACACACCCAGGAGGCTGAGGCCTCTTAACCAAGAGCCCCTCCCACGACCTGTGCAGGTGGCTGCTCCCTGAGGGGCGAGACCTGCTTCTGAATGCTTCTGGCCAGATGCCAAATGATTAAATACCACTGTGCAGCATTAGCATTCCGTGTAAAAGCCTTAAAATATTTTTTAGAATTTGGTCTTACCGCAGGTCACAGCAGCAGAGCTGGGAATAGCACGCTGTGCTTTCATGTGGGGAGCATGCACAGGAATACAAATATGGCAGGAGATGAAAGCGCAGCAGACAGACAAGGACAGGCTGCTCTTTCAGCAGCAGGAGCCCCGCTGAATGACCATCAGGGCACCATGCCTACTTCTCGGAACACAGTGTAAACCCACCCTCTCCTTCTGAAGAGAGTGCAATTTGTCTATTGCCATCCTCTTGCCTTAAATGATGCTCCAAGATGGATCTGGAGAGGTGGTTTGTTCTTCCAGAGCAGATGCCCTTCACATTAGCATGTGAAAGCTACTAAAGCATCTCCTGCAATGAATGCTTCCCTCCACAGGAAGCTGCATCAGACGGTCCCCTTTGAGTGATAGCAAACCCACCTGTGCCCACGAGTATGACTGGATAAAAAAGAAATTATGGTACATTTACACAACAGAATACTGCTCAGCCATAAAAAAGAAGGAAACCTTACCTTTTGGGGTGGCATGGATGGACCTGGAGAGCATTATGCTAAGTGAAACAAGCCAGTCAGAGAAAGACAAGTACCATATGATTTCACTCATATGTGAAATCTAGTGAACTTAAATAAACTTGCAAACAAAATAGAAACAGACTCATAGATAGAGAACAGACTGACAGCTGTCAGAAGGGAAGGAGGATTGGGAGCTTGGTAAAAAAAATCTGAAGGGATTAAGCAAAAAAACAACAAAAGAACTTTTTTTTCAGACACAGCAATATGGTGATTACCAAAGGGAAAGGTGGTGGGAGGAGGTAGAAGAGGGTAAAGTGGGGATAAATGGTGACGGAAGGAGACTTGACTTGGGGTGGTGAATGCACAATACAATATACAGATAATTTATTATAGAACTGTCTACCGGAAACCTATATAATTTTATTAACCAATGTCAATCCAATAAATTCAATTAAAAAAATAAAAAGAAATCAGAGTACTTTATTTTAATAAAAATAAAACTTCTATTTATGTTTAAAATAAACTCATATTAATGTTCCTGAATATTCAAGGATGCTGAACAACAAATTCATTTGTTGAAAAGCAAATTTGATGAGAGCGGAGGAAGAATTAAATGGAAACTTGGTGGCCACTACATGCTGGGCAGAGGGCAGCAGAACCAAGAGAGAATCAGAAGGCCAGGGTTCTAGGCTGGCTTCCCCAGGCAGGCACCTTACCTGCGCGCCAGTCTACCCAGCTGCATGATAAGAGAGCTAGAGAACAAGACATTCTCTCCTCAGATTCTCCAGCTGAGACTGGCTCTGATTAAACTGGCAAAAGGTGAGATTCACTTTTTGCCTCCAAAGACTTCCTGACAATAACATGAAGAGTGTTCCATTCCCCACCCTCAGCCCATTGCAACTGCCTCATCCCACCAGCTCACCCAGTGAACAACTTTCCTGAAGTTTTGTTGAGAATCCAACAGCTACGCAGAGCTGATTTCCGAGCCGTCTTCTGTGCCCTGTCTCCCAGGTGACACTGACGGCCCTGCCTGGGTTGCCACGCACACACCCGGGAACACACCCAGGAGGCTGAGGCCTCATAACCAAGAGCCCCTCCCACGACCTGTGCAGGTGGCTGCTCCCTGAGGGGCGAGACCTGCTTCTGAATGCTTCTGGCCAGATGCCAAATGATTAAATACCACTGTGCAGCATTAGCATTCCGTGTAAAAGCCTTAAAATATTTTTTAGAATTTGGTCTTACCGCAGGTCACAGCAGCAGAGCTGGGAATAGCACGCTGTGCTTTCATGTGGGGAGCATGCACAGGAATACAAATATGGCAGGAGATGAAAGCGCAGCAGACAGACAAGGACAAGCTGCTCTTTCAGCAGCAGGAGCCCCGCTGAATGGCCATCAGGGCACCATGCCTACTTCTCGGAACACAGTGTAAACCCACCCTCTCCTTCTGAAGAGAGTGCAATTTGTCTATTGCCATCCTCTTGCCTTAAATGATGCTCCAAGATGGATCTGGAGAGGTGGTTTGTTCTTCCAGAGCAGATGCCCTTCACATTAGCATGTGAAAGCTACTAAAGCATCTCCTGCAATGAATGCTTCCCTCCACAGGAAGCTGCATCAGACGGTCCCCTTTGAGTGATAGCAAACCCACCTGTGCAAGCCTTCTTTCTGGTCCAATGTGCACGGGGTCACAGGCACATCTACCAGCCACATAGCCAGGGAGCTCTTCAGTTAACATCAGGCTGCCCACAGCTCACACCCATCTTACACACAATTCATTTGTCTTTACCTCTGCGTCTTTCTCACGTGGTACCATTCAAACACAGAGGCACACTAACCCTGCCAACTTTTATTCCCAACGCATCTTCAGTTCCTACAGAGAAATTTAAAAGCCCCGAATCTGCTGGGAAAGGGGGGAAGTTCTCATGCTGTATTTCAAATGAAAATGCTAATTAAATTTTCATTATCTACGCCACACAGTGGCTGCATTATAAGAATAAAAGGAGCACTTGATAATTTGCCAGGAACGGTGATCACAACAAGGCGAGGTAGTACCACTATTCGCCCCAGTTTAAGGATGAGGAGACTGAGGCTCAGAGAAAGAAATCAACAGGACCAGGGAAGCCAGGACACAACCCAGGCCAAGTGGCTCCAGACCCCATGCTTCAGTCTCTACAGGAGAAAAGCATTTAAAACCTGTCCTCAGAAAGAGTCGAGTTATGATGGAGATAGAGCTGGAATGAACCTAAGGATCGCTAAGTCAATTCATTGGTAACAGGTCTGAGCTTCACAGCTGGCCCAGGAGAGAAAGGGCAGTAAATCCACTGTAAATTACCAATGTGCTAAAGACATAAGTGATACATGCAGGCACTCCAATCTGTCTTCCTCTAACACAGGCTTTATTTTTTCAGAGCCAAAGAACTGGGTTCAAGTTCAGCACGAAACCCTCTGCATCCTTAGTTTCCTGAGTCTCATAAAGTCCAGCCCTTAATTATTCAAATGTGAATCTGGCAAGGTAGAAAAATGGGATGATTTGCCCGGTGACATACAGGTAGTTAGTTGCTGCACCAAATCTCTAAAAAGGTTTCTGTGTCCCAGCCAGTAAAGAGCATAAGCAACTACCCTCCATTAGGACAGATGGTATTATGACAGAGAAAACACATTACTCTCCAACTTTATCACCAGGGCAATAAAGACAGGCAATAAATACTCTTTTATTGATCATTATTTTCCCTCTGTGAACTTTGAGAGCCTAACCCACGGATCCTTTGGCTAGTCTAAGGAACGATTAACCACAGTGTTACAACTTCATATATTTGCCAACATATTCTCACCTTTTGAAAATAACTCCTTTGGAAAGAATGGGGCTGTTCATAGAAAGACTTTGAGACGTCACAAACTAGGAACCTTCAGGCTAGATCTAGCTGGCAGAAATGCATGTTTGTCTAGCAGGGTGCTTCAAACATTTTTAGACTGGCTTCCCACATTTTTCTCTTGCAACATGTCCTTCTGGGTAGTCAGCAGGTGCCATGGGGCTGGGCCCTATGCACAGGGGATATCATTTTCCAACCCCAGTTGGGAATCCACATATGAGGAGGGCTGACAAGTTATCAGTGGATTTTCAACTGTGCAGGTGGCCGACGCCCAAACTCCCTGAAATTGTTCGAGGGTCAGCCGTACTTCCAGTTTGCCATAGTTCCCACCAGTGCTATCTGGATGTTATGCTACCGGATGGTCCTTGTGGGCACCTGGTTTTCAGTTTCTGCTTTCCTGCATCAATATTATGGCATTAAAATAAAAGGACCCACTAATTCAAACCCATCGCCAATGATTAACATCTAAATTCTGCATCAAAATAGGGCTCACTTTATCTAGAACAGTGGTTCTCAACCTTCCTAATGCCGAGACCCTTTAATACAGTTCCTCATGTTGTGGTGACCCCCAACCATAAAATTATTTTCGTTGCTACTTCATAACTGTAATTTTGCTACTGTTATGAATCGTAATGTAAATATCTGATATGCAGGGTGTATTTTCATTGTTACAAATTGAACATAATTAAAGCATAGTGATTAATCACAAAAACAATATGTAATTATATATGTGTTTTCCGATGGTCTTAGGCGACCCCTGTGAAAGGGTCGTTCAACCCCCAAAGGGGTCGAGACCCACAGGTTGAGAACCACTGATCTAGAAGGAAACGAAGGTAAGAGGGTGGCCAAGGGATATGACTGAACTGGGAGATTGGGTGTCTTGATTCTGGTCTTTCCTCCATCAGGAAATAGTTATATCACTTTGATCAAGTCATCTAACCTCAATGGATCATGGTTACTTCCTCATTTGTAAAAAGGGCAAGTTGGGCTGGTTACTTAAGATTTTTATTTTTCCAACTAAAATCCCGTAACATGTCTCTTATTCCAATCCTTTGCAAATATAGGCATTTTTCCCAGAAAGAGGGGTCTTGGTGAAGGGGGTACATGAGGGATTCTAGTCACATTAACTGGAATTTGTTATGTGGTTTCTGTATTTTTCATGAAATCTTAGGCAAGTTATCTAAAACTCTGCACCTCAGTTTCCTCACATTCATTCATTTACTCAAAAGAATTTATTGAGCATCTAATATGTAATGGGTACCTTCTAAATCCTGGGGATTCTGCAGGTAACATAACAAAGTGCCTGCTCTCATGAAGCTTACGTTCTAGCGGCGAGGAGACAGAAAGTAAGCAAATATTTATAATCTGTCAGATGGTGAGAAATGCTATGAAAATAAATTAAGTGGGTTAAGAGAATGGGAGAGGAGAGGTTGGTTGGATTATTAGAGATGGGAAGAGAAGACCTCTCTGATAAGGCACTCGAGTAGAGACCTGATGAAGTGGGGAGTAGGGGAGGTTCAGCCATGCAGCTATTTGTGTATAAATTGCTCCGGGCAAAATAAATTGGTAGAGATTGCTCTAGGGGTTGTAAAAACTTAATGATGCGACTGGCAAGCAGAACTCCTGACAGAGTCCTGTGATGAGCTGCTTTCTCCCCCACTTCCACCCTCACCACTCTCCCTCCTCTAAACAGGTAGAGTCTTCAGGATGTACTGTCTGCCTTTACCCAACACCAAAGATAGCAAAGAAAAGCGGGCCAAGAGTGAGAAGACCTCACCTCTAATTCCATGTTCAAACCAATGACAATCTACAACTGTCAAACCCTATTTTAGAAAGAGCACCAAATCCTTCTTCAGCTGTGTTCTGAGAAAAATGCTTTCATAATAAAGTACTTCAAAATACATACACGTAGTTAAAATTTATGATCTGCTCTCCTCGGAGAGCGGGAGACAAGCATAGAGGTTAACATCACAGTCTCCGTGTCAGAAAAATCTGGATCACGTCCCAGCTCTCTGCTTGTTGCCTGTATGACCTTGGGCAAAATCTAAACTTCTCGGAATCTCAAGCTCCATTTTTTCACCTGTGAATTGAGGAATAGCAATGTTAGCTCTTTTCACAGTTGTGGTGATACTTGAATGAGCTTATGTTCATAAAGCACGTGGAACTCTTTTGGCACAGAGGATAGTGCCCAGTGAGGAGTATCTATTTCTATCAGGGCTATGGTTTGCAAGTTACACACATCCATTCTGATTAAACAGAAGAAAGTTGTTTTAAAAGCTCACTGGCTGGCTCCCCAAATGTCCAGCAGCCAGGAATAATGCCCCAAATCTTACCACGGAGTGGTCCGGGGACATTGGCACAGCAGACAATGCCACACACACACACACACACACACACACACACACACACACACACACACCGTGCCTGCAGCACCAGATACTGCCCTGGTTCTCAGTAAGAGGAGAGCTCTGCCTCCCAGCAAAGCTGGGGAGGTAAGGAATTCCCCAAACCAGAATGAGAACTCAGATGCTGGACAGTCAAAAACATTGGCAGGTGCCCAACCCCACCACTATTACAAGATACACATCCTTTGGAGCATGTGCTTGTTTGCTCATGCGCCTTCCTCACCTAGAATGCCCCCGGCCCCTCGCCATACAGCTCAGCCCCATCCTGGAGGCTCCTGCTCTGGGAAGCCTTCCAGCCTGACTCGGCTGCCTGCTTCCGCCCTTCCCAGCTAATGCTCTTACAAGGGACCTCATTATAAACTGATTTACAACCTGACTATGCATACACATTCACAAACAGACACAAATCCTTTAGGGAATACACAGGGTAGAGATTAAAAATAAATGCATATATGATTATAAATAACACTGCCTGGTTCACTAATCATTCCATGCGTGTATATCTCAACCCACCAATGAGGCCATAACTCCTTGTTGACAGGCAACACCATCCTTATCTCCTGTACCTGTTAGAAGCCCATTTCCTGTTCTTTGCCAATGCTTAATACCTCCTCCTTTAAATCTGGGATAGAACACAGTTTTTATATTGAGGGTCAAGTATCTAATTAATCTATACATATTCTTTTGTTAAGGAAAATAGATTCAAGCTACCATATAGAATGGGGAAAGTAATTGGTGTCAACAAATTTCACAAAAGATTAAAGCACTGTAACTTATAATAATCATTTTATAAAATCATTTTTACTCCTTATTTTCAGATTTTAAAAAAGCTCACTATCTTCCCACTCTGAAAAGTGGGGGAATCCCACACTGCCCCATTTCACTAAGGGGAAAAAAACCCAAAACAGGTTTGTAGTTTTTTTCCCATGGAATAATATCTCCATCTTGTGGGCACTGTTGCTCAATGTTTTAAAAAAAACCCTGGTGACATTTTCAGAACTGTGACATCTATTAATACTGTTCAGTGTTAGATAGAATTAAACTACAACCCCTATTTGGCCCAGAAGCCAGAAATCCCCTATGTCTTTAATAAATGCTTTCTGCACAGAGCACTTACAAATTTAAACAATTAAAAGCCTACAATATTGAGGGAGGCATCAAACAGGTCTACAGAAAAAGAAAAGATATATATATTTTTTTGATCCAGAGATACCTAAAGAGGAAGTCCTCCCATGAAAGGGTTCTCTTCTCCCAGTGAGTAATAAGCTCATTGAGGAAACATTTATTGAGTTTCAGGCTGTCTAGCACAGTGTTGGCTATTATACTCGGGCCAGGATCTACCAAGCAGAAGGCAATACATAAGTGAAGGGCAAGGAGAAACTGACAAGAACCCCAGTGGTTCCCAGCAGGCTCCTGACCATGGGCAGGAGGCTGATAATGTCGGCCTGGGCTCTGGTCCAAGGGAAGCAAGGTTAACAGGCATTCAAAATATGCGTGTGCAACAAAGATGAAAAACAAGAAGGGAGAGGAGGTGGTGAGACAATGGAACAATGGACAAGCAAGAGGAGGAAGCATCAGTAGTATCCTTTTCATCCAGAGACGAAAGAGCATGTACATCTATCAAAAAGAAGTAAAACAAAAAGTGAGAAAAGAGTCTGAGAACAGTTTCCATCTCTCCTTTCTGCACTTCAAATGCCCCTTGAGAATTTGAGCAAGTCTGCAACTCACAGGTTCCATAGATATTTAAAGTGCCCTTGTCACTACCTCCCGTCCTTTTGAGATAATTATAATGCAACAAGCTTATTTGGTCTTGCTTATATTCGCTTTCCTTCATTCAGATAGTCTTTTAGTGGAGACAGGGGAATTGTGCTTCCCAAGCCAGACATGATGTCAACCCGCTGTTTCTAGCCATCATTTGCTTCAGAACAACCTTTTCTGTTAAAGAAGGTTATCACTGCAATGCAGAGCGCATGTGCAGAATAAATGCAGCATTCTCAACCATTAGTCCCCAAACCATCCGTTTATCCAAATATTCACCAAAAATATGTACAAACATCCTAAATTCGACAGTTCTCATCATCTCCTACTTCTCCTTTAAATCTCTTTGTAAACCATAAAAGGAGTCAGCACAAGAGCAGCCTGGTCCAGTCCGTTCCTAGGCCCTTCAGTCTCCCATTCCAGACCCTCCGCTGCCCGAGTTTTTTGCTCATCCAGACTGAGGTCCATCCCCCACTTCTCTCTTCAAGGATCCAACTGGTCCAACATCACTCGCTTGCTGAGCCCCCCCCACACCCAGGTACCTCTCCTGTCGCAAGAGCCTCCTCTGCACAGTTCCCACTCCTTCTCACACCCTCCCTACTTTTCCTAATGCCCACCACAGCAATCGGATGCAATCCTCGGGTCTAATGAGATCCCTGTCCTGAAAGAGCCTGGTGTCATAGGGACAAATGCAAGCTTTTGAAAAAACCTTTTCAATTATAATTGACATTCAATATTATATTAGTTTTGGGTGTACAGCATAGTTAGATAATTATATAACTCACTAGAGGCCCGATACACAAAATTCGTGCAAGAGTATGCCTTCCTTCCCCCAGCTGCCGGCACTGGCTTCCCTCTGGCACCCAGGACCCGGGCTTCCCTCGAAGCCCCAGCTTCGTCCGGAAGGTTGTCCAGAAGGATGTCCGGTCTAATTAGCATATTACACTTTTATTATTATGGATGAGGTAATCCCCCCGATAATTCTAGTACCATACCTAGCACCATACATAATTATTACCATATAATTATGTTCCCTATGCTGTACTTTACATACCCATGACTATGCTGCAACCACCAATCTGTACTTCTTAATCCCTTCACCTTTTTCACTGAGTTCCCCAACCCCCATCCCACCTGGCAACTACCAGTTTGTTCTCTGTATTTAAGAGTTGGTTTGTTCATTTATTTTGTGTTTTAGATTCCACATACAAGTGAAATCATACGTTATTTGTCTTTCCTTGTCTAACTTATTTCACTTAGCATCTAGGCCAGCCATGGGCAAACTACGGCCCGCGGGCCACAAACACTTCCATGCTTTTGTTCCGGCCCTCCAGTCCAGTTTAAGAACCCATTGTGGCCCTCGAGTCAAAAAGTTTGCCCACCCCTGATGATGGCCCATCCATGCTGTTGCAAATGGTAAGATTTCATTCTTTTTATGGCCAAGTAATATTTCATTGTATATATAAGGTGTCCCCCCAAAATAATTAATGAATAATTATTAATTCCAATGGGTTAAATCTGACAAGCATGACATATAATTGAACTATTGGCTGTTAGATGTGTATACATTTTGGGGGGGATACCCTGTATATATCACATCTTCTTTATCCCTCTGTCTATAGATGGGCACTTGGGTTGCCTCCATACCTTGGCTATTGTAGATAACATGGCAATGAATATAGGGATGCATATATATTTTTGAATTAGTGTTTTGGAACAAATGCAGGCTTAAGTCCAACAACCTTGCCACTCACTGCACATAGAAACTTGGGCAAACCATCTAACCTCTCTGAACCTCCCTTTCCTTACTGTCAAAATAAAATAACAATACCTACCTTGCATGGCTGCTATGAGGATTGGAAATAATTGATGTAAATGGCCAAATGCTACAAAGTAAATACTCAATAAATGAGGATTGTGATTTTTAAAGGAAACAAGACTGTGAGTGCATCAAGTCCAGAGAAATGAACAATCACATGATTGGTTGGCTGTTGAACAAGCTGTGGACTCCTGGGGAGCAGGGTCCATCCTTCTCCATGAATTCAGTGCTCCACCCACCACACTTCACACTCAATGGGCACTTTTTAAAGAGCAACAGAAAAAAAAAAATGACTAAAATAACATGACCAAAATGTTAACATAACTATCTTCGGGTACTGGTTTTTTGTTTGTTCGTTTTGTGTGTGTGTGTTTTTAATATATATATATTTTTTTATTTCAGAGAGGAAGGGAGAAGGAGAGAGAGAAAGAAACATCAATAATGAGAGAGAATCATTGATCAGCTGCCTCCTGCATGCCCCCTGCTGGAGATTGAGCCTGAAACCCAGCACGTGCCCTGACCGGGTGTCCAACCGCAGACCTCCTGGTGCATGGAACAACACTCAACCAAATGAACCACACTGGCCGGGCGGCACAATGCTATAATTTAAAAATAAAATTAAAATTCCACAAGAAAGGGATACAGTAGTGGGTAGCCAAATTATTTGAAAAACCTCTTACATGACCTACTTCACATCAAAATGAGAATCATCCAGATGCAAATAAAAATATGAGTGTGAAGTCATAACTCCTATATTTTTAAAGCCCTGCCCCCACTGAGCCCTCCACTCAAGGCTCCCCTCCTCTCTGGATTGCCAAGCCAACAGACCCTTCTTCTTGTCTTCCCATCCTCCCTCGTCAGCAGGAACCTGGTTCTCCCCAAAGGCCCCTTAGATCCCTCCTCTCCAGATAGGTCTCAACCTCTTCAGCCCTCCTAGAGTCACAAGAAACTGCTGATTTCCACCCACTACCCATCCTGATGCTGTCTGTTTTTAACACTTCCCAGTAAACACATACTTCTTCAAATCATAATATTCATGAAGCAATAGTATTTTAGAAATGTCAGAAGTTAGAAACCTCAGAGATCATCTAATTAAGTGGTCCTTAACCTTAACAGACTTGCCCTTCACAAAATAGACATTTTATCAACTTCACCATTACCATACTGAAGTGAAATTCAGATAATTTATCTCTACATAACTTTAATAAGATATACGTGTGAATGTACATAAGCCCTTCAGCATATTAACAGAAATAAAGAAATATAATTCAAAGATTATGCATTTTAATAAGTGAGTTAGTGCTTAGATACTAAAAGACATAAGGAGGAGGTCAACTGCTCATATCTACTAGTAATGAATGTGTTTAGATTTGGCGGGGGGGGGTGGGAAACAAGATCAGAAAACATTCCTCATTTAAAAATAATATAGAATATAAGAGAATAACAAAGGGACAAGTGGCACATGGAATTAAAAACTTGAGTAAAGATAAGAAGAGATGAGACATTTTAGTATGACATCCTTCAGAAATGCCCAATGGGTCATTCTAAAGCCATAAAGGACAGCAGACAATTCTGTTTGGCAGAACTCTCTTGAAACACTAGGGCGTCTAACACAGCTGGAACCTTCTCTGCAAACAATGAGACAACAAAAAACACTCCCCCAAATTTCCAAAATGCCATTGAAAGAGCAACATTGCCCCCGCTGAGAAGCAGATACAATTCAACTTTCTTTATCCTCATTTTGTTTTTGAGAACACAGAGGCCCTAAGAGGTTCAGTGATTACACACACAGCAGGTTACTGACGATGACACAGCTGGTTTCAGAAATAAGTCTCATAATCTTTAAATCTTTTTATGGCCAAGTAATATTTCATTGTATATATAAGGTGTCCCCCAAAAATGTATACACACTTTGAATAATTATTAATTCCAATGGGTTAAATCTGACAAGCATGACATATAATTGAACTATTGGCTGTTAGATGTGTATACATTTTGGGGGGGATACCCTGTATATATCACATCTTCTTTATCCCTCTGTCTATAGATGGGCACTTGGGTTGCCTCCATACCTTGGCTATTGTAGATAACATGGCAATGAATATAGGGATGCATATATATTTTTGAATTAGTGTTTTGGAACAAATGCAGGCTTAAGTCCAACAACCTTGCCACTCACTGCACATAGAAACTTGGGCAAACCATCTAACCTCTCTGAACCTCCCTTTCCTTACTGTCAAAATAAAATAACAATACCTACCTTGCATGGCTGCTATGAGGATTGGAAATAATTGATGTAAATGGCCAAATGCTACAAAGTAAATACTCAATAAATGAGGATTGTGATTTTTAAAGGAAACAAGACTGTGAGTGCATCAAGTCCAGAGAAATGAACAATCACATGATTGGTTGGCTGTTGAACAAGCTGTGGACTCCTGGGGAGCAGGGTCCATCCTTCTCCATGAATTCAGTGCTCCACCCACCACACTTCACACTCAATGGGCACTTTTTAAAGAGCAACAGAAAAAAAAAAATGACTAAAATAACATGACCAAAATGTTAACATAACTATCTTCGGGTACTGGTTTTTTGTTTGTTCGTTTTGTGTGTGTGTGTTTTTAATATATATATATTTTTTTATTTCAGAGAGGAAGGGAGAAGGAGAGAGAGAAAGAAACATCAATAATGAGAGAGAATCATTGATCAGCTGCCTCCTGCATGCCCCCTGCTGGAGATTGAGCCTGAAACCCAGCACGTGCCCTGACCGGGTGTCCAACCGCAGACCTCCTGGTGCATGGAACAACACTCAACCAAATGAACCACACTGGCCGGGCGGCACAATGCTATAATTTAAAAATAAAATTAAAATTCCACAAGAAAGGGATACAGTAGTGGGTAGCCAAATTATTTGAAAAACCTCTTACATGACCTACTTCACATCAAAATGAGAATCATCCAGATGCAAATAAAAATATGAGTGTGAAGTCATAACTCCTATATTTTTAAAGCCCTGCCCCCACTGAGCCCTCCACTCAAGGCTCCCCTCCTCTCTGGATTGCCAAGCCAACAGACCCTTCTTCTTGTCTTCCCATCCTCCCTCGTCAGCAGGAACCTGGTTCTCCCCAAAGGCCCCTTAGATCCCTCCTCTCCAGATAGGTCTCAACCTCTTCAGCCCTCCTAGAGTCACAAGAAACTGCTGATTTCCACCCACTACCCATCCTGATGCTGTCTGTTTTTAACACTTCCCAGTAAACACATACTTCTTCAAATCATAATATTCATGAAGCAATAGTATTTTAGAAATGTCAGAAGTTAGAAACCTCAGAGATCATCTAATTAAGTGGTCCTTAACCTTAACAGACTTGCCCTTCACAAAATAGACATTTTATCAACTTCACCATTACCATACTGAAGTGAAATTCAGATAATTTATCTCTACATAACTTTAATAAGATATACGTGTGAATGTACATAAGCCCTTCAGCATATTAACAGAAATAAAGAAATATAATTCAAAGATTATGCATTTTAATAAGTGAGTTAGTGCTTAGATACTAAAAGACATAAGGAGGAGGTCAACTGCTCATATCTACTAGTAATGAATGTGTTTAGATTTGGCGGGGGGGGGTGGGAAACAAGATCAGAAAACATTCCTCATTTAAAAATAATATAGAATATAAGAGAATAACAAAGGGACAAGTGGCACATGGAATTAAAAACTTGAGTAAAGATAAGAAGAGATGAGACATTTTAGTATGACATCCTTCAGAAATGCCCAATGGGTCATTCTAAAGCCATAAAGGACAGCAGACAATTCTGTTTGGCAGAACTCTCTTGAAACACTAGGGCGTCTAACACAGCTGGAACCTTCTCTGCAAACAATGAGACAACAAAAAACACTCCCCCAAATTTCCAAAATGCCATTGAAAGAGCAACATTGCCCCCGCTGAGAAGCAGATACAATTCAACTTTCTTTATCCTCATTTTGTTTTTGAGAACACAGAGGCCCTAAGAGGTTCAGTGATTACACACACAGCAGGTTACTGACGATGACACAGCTGGTTTCAGAAATAAGTCTCATAATCACCACACACACCTACACACACACACACACACACACACACACACACAGGCACACATATGCACATGTGCCCCCCCACACACTCTTCTCTACTTACTCTCTTTCCTACTCAGCTCAGGTTTTTCACCCCTGCCCTCTGTAATCATCGCCCTTAGAATTTTAACATCTGTGTCACTCTGACCCCACACTTCACACCTCTTCCTTAATTATGCATGCTCACTTATCCCCACTGCACATCAAGTCTCATTAATGGTCAAAGCCTGAGTCTTATTAACTCAAATCACAAAGATCTCTAATTCACGGTTCCCCTTCCTGAAGCATGACCAACCTCCTCACTCTCTTTGGGACTTCCCAGCTCCCAGCCAGCCCATTCTGACAGTCTCTCCCTTCCCACATCTCACTCTCTCAGCACAACTCCCTCAGCTTTGCCCATCCTACATACCTTCACTCTCGCTCTCATGCTTTTCCTTAGTCCTCCCTGCACAGAACTCCCTGCAGAGTATGTGAATGTCCATATCTCAGCAGACCTGAGACACTTCATATTCATTAGCTACAATATAATCTATGCAAAGTAGTCCTGTCTAGCTGCTGGAAAATGTCCTTCGATGGCTGTCCCACATCTCCTGAGCCCATCCCTGATTCGATGTACCTGCAGAATAAAGGACTTTGCTTTTACAATAATCCGGCAAAGGCTATGAGGATGTCTCTGCCAATTATGTCTCTGTTCATGCTATATGTCCAAGTGGAATGCCCTCTTTTTGAAAAACCAAGTTTTATATTTCCTTTAAAATCTGGTTCTTGTTAATATCCTCAATAAAGCTTTCAAGCTCTAGGCCATATGGATCTTTTAATTCTCAAATTATTAATGACAGGTTTGCAGAGATGAAAGAAATTTTTAGATGACCTAGTCAAATCATTTTATTTTGCAGTTGAAGGAACTGGGACTCCGAGGTGAGGAAACAGTTTCTGGTCGTATAACTGGCTATTTGCAGACAAGGCTGCAACTCAGGTCTCTCCCTTTCTGCCCAGTTTCTTTCAAATATACCAGTGAGTAATTTGATAACATTTATGTACCTTTGAAAAATCAAATGTTTTTCCTTTAAACAACTTTTAAAAATTATTATTATTATTATTTTAGAGAGAGAGATAGAAACATTGTTGAGAGAGAAGCATCTATCAGCTGCCTCTGGCAATCTCCCCCATTGGGGATAAAGCCCGAAACCTGGCCATGTGCCCTGAAAGGGAATCAAACCGGTGACCTCTTGGTGCATAGGATGACGTTCAAACAAACGAGCCACACCAACTAAACAACTTTTTTTTTTTTAATCATGAATCTTAGAAGGAGGAAGGGAGGGAGAGAGAGAAAGAAACATCGATGTGAGAAAAACATCGACTGACTGTCTCCTGTATGCACTCTGACTGGGGATTGAACCCTCAACCTGGGTATATGTCCTGACCATATGTATATAGGATGACACTCCAACCAACTGAGACACACTGGCCAGGGCTGAAATGTTTTTCTTTAAACACATACTTTTGGATAAATTTTAGAAAAATAATTATACTATGCTTCACATTGTCATTTATTCAGTACTTGAAAATGGAAATATTTTTATTTGCTACATATTTTCATACTACATGGAAATTTAATGCAAATGTGTGTATGTGCCATGCCATTTAATCAGCTCCAACTCCTGGCGACCCTGTGCATGGGTGATGTCCACAAAGATCTGTTCTCCACAGCCCTGCTCAGTTCCTGTAGACTCCTGCCTATGGCTTCTTTTATGGAGTCACTCCATCTCATACTTGGTCTTCCTCTTTCCTGCTGCCTTCTGTGTTTCCCAGCATTATTGTCTTTTCCAAAAAAAACCCCTGCCTTCTCATGATGTTTCCGAAGTAGGACAGCTTCAGTCCAGTTCCTATTTCCCTTGTTCATTTCAATTATTTTCAAGTCAAAAACTATCTCCAGCTTGCTTTCCAGGACAATAGAACCAAGCCAAAAAAATCTTCAATGGAGAAGCCAAAAGAATGTCCCAGGTGACGTGTTTGAAGTTTTACATCATTTCGGATTCAAACCAGGTTTATTTTACAAGTGTCATTCCTCTTTATTTTATGACTAACTAGGAAGGATGGAGTAAAGAAAATCACAATATTTAATCTGAAATCATTTTCTAAATTTCTAAAAGCGTGCCTTGCACACCTGAATTATTGTTAATTAATCAGCAATGATTAGCACACTTTTAAAACTCACAATCTCTGTCTCTGCAATTTTTCAGCCCTCCAACCATTTATGTAGTAAACATCTAGGATGGTTGCATTAGACTATTGCCATTCTTTTCATAAACTAATTTTTACTCCCTGCTTCTTTTCAATTAATGGACCATCAGTTGACTTCTTTTGATGGTATCAAAAGAGAAGACCACCTCAAACTCCAGACGCAATTCAGACCTCCAGGTACAGAATGCACTTCCCCAGCCTGAAAAATCTGAGGTTTCCATCCTTTGAAGAACTTCTACCCTTTCAAGCTATTTTATGCTCTATTGTATGTGGAAAAGGAAAGTGGGTACTCTCCCAAATCCACTCGGCTGAATGACAAAATAGGGAACGGTTTCACAGATACTGGCTCAAATTTCATTTTCTTAATCTCTTACTTAGACTCACAGAGCAATTCTTTCTCTCTCTCTCTCTCTCTCTCTCTCTCTCTCCCTCTCTTACACACACACACACACACACACACACACACACACACACACACACCTCTTTGAAAAAAGGTGTTAGTCGCTGATTGGTTTTTAGCTTCTCCCCAACTGCCTTAAGCTTTTAATCTCTCCTTCCTCATTAAAGAAATTCATCTTACTGAAGTATTTTATAAACTGTCTAAAAATTTCAATTAGCTTTTTTTAAATCTACATGAAAAGTGTCAGTGAAATTTTCATTATTACAACCATCCAATATTGAAGCAAATTAGTGTAAGATGTTAGCTAGGCAGGTGATCCGCAGGAAGCTCTGTAATACATGTCTATTACAGGAGCGAGGCCATGGGCTGGCTGCCTGGCTCTATCAGTAACTGTGTAATATTAAATATATCACTTATCTCTCTGGTTCACTTCCTTCCCTATAAATCAAGGGAGTACAGAATGTGAACATGATGCCTTAAACATCATGTTTAAGGTATTTACCAAAAATTACAGAAATTATAAAAAAAATAGTAATGTATTTCTGTAACATACCTAAATGAAGAATATATATTTGGCCCCTCAATAGAGGCTTTGCCTAAGAGCTAAACTATGAATCCCTTTTGCTTATAACACCAGCTCATCATCACAAATTAAGTATAGCCAATTGAATCTATAAATAATTCACAAGTTTTATTGTCATAAGGTGTCACTTCTAGTTTTTATTTTAAAAATTTTGACAAAATTGCTAGTAAGAGAGCGAAATAGTCAAGAGGGAGCAGGATAACAATGATCCCAATAGCTTGCACTCACTGAGCTCTGACCAGCAGCCAGGGGCTCTGTAAACGTTTGCACAGGTCAATACCTTGCCAATAAGTAGGAGAGCTCTCCCTGGGCACCAGGTGGTGCACCTTCGGCTTATTCAGGTGGCCAACCTCTCCACCTTCCAACATCTAATTAAGAGGCTGAGTGGCAATATGAAGTCCTCACACTAACCAGCTCCAGAACCCTAAATGCGTTTTCCACATCTACAATGAGAGTGGATGTTGCAGCAGCATTAGCATTCCACTACCCGGTGCTTTACTCTGGAAAGTCCATTGAAAAAGACTGGCATTTCTCTATGAAGCACAGCCATCTGCTGTTTGCCCTACTTGGTATAAATGGATGTATAACCAAGGAAGCAGCCTTAGTTGCAGCCCTAAGAGATTATGAGAAACTATTTCAGAAGGAATAAGAAACAGAGGCTTAACTATTTTCCCCGCCACTTGCTCTCTGGACAATATTTAGTAATCAATGCCCCTCCCTATGTCCCTATGATACTTCCCTGCCAATCAGCTAGCTCTCAGTTCCGACCAACACGCTCCCAGCTCAACCAATAGCCCTTCACACCAACCTACTCCACCTCACCCTACTCAGTGCTTGCCCACAATTGAGGGAAGCAATTTTATACCATGTAAGGGCTAACCAATAGGTGGCCTAGGATCGTTTTAAATTGGAGCTTTTTTTATATATTCTGAAAATATAAAACAGATCCACCAAATAAAGAAAAAAGAAAAAAGAAAAAACCCTGGTTATTGTCATTGGGATCAGGCCCTCAATATAGTATAGCAAGTGCCAGATTCTGATTCTTTCCTGGCTGTACCCAGAAGAGGCTGTTGAACAGCGAGAAAAGTGGGTGAGAATTGGGAGAGCACAGAAGGCCAAGCCTCCTCACATCTGACACAGTTGGTCAGTGTTCTTGCCATAAATGGGAAAGTAGTGAATCAGTGGCAAAAGCTGTCAATGTCTTCTTACAAATGGAAGTGGTAAGGGTGGTTACTTCTGCTTTCTGACTACCCATCAAGGTTAAATGGCCACCATGAGCTGCAGAGGGGCAACAGGTCAACCACCACTAGAACCTACATCACTGAGTAATTCATTAAATATGGCCCAAGGTATTTAGTTGAATATTCACAAGTGTATGCAACCACCAAACCATCCAAAATCAACCACTGATTATCTACAAAGGGGTGTACATGTCATGTACCCACACCCTTAGCATCTCCAAAGTTCAGAGATCATGCTACAAAAAAACATTCCTTTTCCATCCTTTATGAAGATGGGATGAAAACACTCCACCCATCTGTGAAGCTCAATATAAATACTACAACTTTGGAGACCTTTAATATTAGATTGTTGCAACAATATTCTTTAAAATGCCTAGACAATTAGATGCATGCAGCAGGCACTTCACTTAACATTCATCAGGGATTCCATGGTCTGTTCTTCCAAACCAGCTGGATGTGAGTGACCTTGAACAGCCATTAAACATTCACCAGTGATTCTAGGTTCTGTTCTTGGTTCCAGCACCGGCTGACTGTGGGTAACCTTGAGCAGCCAGCCACCTTACGTCTCCTGACCGCCGTCTCCTCACATGTAAAAGAAAGAGTTAGACCAAATGACACTAAGTCCCTTAAACACAAAAATCTATGATAACAAGGTAAAAGTATTATCCTTGGAAATTATCTAAGAATCAGTGATTTATCTGAAAACAGATGAAGAATCATTTATCCGAAAACAGATAAAGAATTGCTTGTACATTTCAAAAAAATTTTAAAGGAAAATAGAATATTCAGGGACACCAACACCATTGAATTTCTATATCGCCAAACCAACATAAGTAAATTACAAGACCAGATCTAAAACTGCAAATTAAGAGAGACTGTCAGGGTCCTAGTGCCAAAGGTCAAGTTTAAATAAAAAGTTACTTTTGTTGACTGATATACTCTTTACTGCCTTTTTTTGGTTGTGCATAAATATATTTGTTTATGACTGTGTGAAGCTAATTTTAACTAGTTCAGTAATTCTTACTTACAATTCTGCCTCAAAAATAAATAAGGCACGGTTTCAAAGCATTTAGATTCTACCTCATGGTTAGATTGGATTTATGTGTGCTATTTGTCAAACTTTGGAGCTGTCCTAAAATTGAATGGTGATGCTTAGAGAATAATATTCAATGACAGACACAAAGAAACAATGATTGAACTAGTTCTCAGAATCTCGTCACCACTAAGAGGCATTGAAAGGCTTGCTGGCTCTTTCTTTGGATCTGCATCCCCAACTGTCTTGTCTTTTACCAATGACATTCACGAGTCGCTTCTTCCTATCATCACGTTTTCCTTGTCCTCACTAAAACCTTTGCTCCCGATCTTCCCCACTTCCACCCACAGCTAGAACTGAAGCTTCCCCCAGAGAAACACTACTACCCGTCAGAGCTATGAGTAATGTTAACGTGTGAGGGGAAAGGAAGTGGGAGATGGCAGTAACTGAAAAGTAAAACAAAAAACTTGTGTATTGAGTGCCATCCCCACTTTCTTTACCAATTATGCTTTACATTTCCACAGTGTGGAATTAAACGTGTTGTTGCAAGAAAATGGAAAGGCGATTCCGCGCGTGTACAAGAATACTAGCTGATCCTAGGGGAGGGGCAGCCTTCAAAGCCAAGGTTTTTTCAAACTGTGCCTCCCTGAACCACAGGGATCCATACGGGTAAGCTCTTTGAGGTCTCTGAGCAATGTTTACACAAAACACAAAATTGAGTTCCACCTTACAACTCTGCACACAGATTGGAGCCTAAGTGAATCATGGATGAAGAAGTTGCAGTTCTACATTAATCTTTTTCTAAATCCAGGGTGACACATTTATGCTCAAGAAAGACTGTCTATGTCAAGACTTCACTCAGACACATACAACACTCAACAGGTGCCCAGCAAACACGCAGGAGCCATCGATTAAGTTCAAGCAAGCAACAGATATTTATCTATTATCTACTCTGCCCAGTCTTCCTCCTACACACTGGCCACACAGCAGTGAACAGAACAAAAATCCCTGCCCTTGTGCAGACATAGCAACCAAATACATTGTAGTTTAGAAACAAACACAGCTCTAAAGGGCATCTGGAGAAACTTGAATATAGATTGCGTATTACAGCATAATGACCTTGGTTGCGCTAACAGTATATAGTGCCGTGGTTTTCAAACTTGCCTGTACATTAGAATCACCCGAGGACCTTCAAAACAATACTGATGCCTCGGCCTCCTCAGGGATTTGGATTTAGATTGAATTAGCCTGGAGTGTGGCCTGAGCTTTGAAATTTTAAGCCTTTTAAAATTAAAACTTTGAGTCCAGATGTAAGATTTATGTGTACTCATTATCCATTTTAAAGCATTTCTTAAGTGCTAAAATTTTTCATGATTAAAGTTGGGGAAACAAAATCAATCATCTTGTTCACTTGATCGTCTACGACAGGATATGAATACGAAATTCTGCAATTCACAAGCAGAAAACTACTTTCAGATGATGGGACATGTTTCAGAACTCACCAAGTAGCTTAATTTCAACTTACTAAAATAGCTTCGCTCTAAACTTTTTGTTGCCATGCTTTTTATTTAAAAATACTTGTAAGGGGCTTAGTCCAAAATTATCCCAGCTTTGAAAGAACAGTGGCTCGCTGACAGGATTCTGAATATGGACTGCCTCTGTAGAATGCTGCAGGCCCATGATGCATTTGGGCTTCATCTATACTAACCCTAAAAACGTGTTTTAAACTACACTTTAAAATAAAAATCAAAAATATTTTACTTGTCCTAATTTCCTTCTTTCTCCTGAAGATGTAACAAAACCTTCCATTTAATATTATACCATCAGTCTAGCCTAGTTCCATCTGTCATCTGGACAGTTATTATTCATAAGGGAAACTGTACTTATTATTCATTATTTATACTCACCAACTTGATTTTTTTTTTCCTGGCAAGAACATAAAAAAGGAATAGTGAGAGATATAGCTATAAAAGTAGATTGGAGCTCTGATTAGAAAGATATTCATACTGAAGGCTGCCCTCATTTGGAAAATATTTACTAAGAACCTACTATGTGCCAAGTAATGTGGGTACAATTATAAACAAGCCAAACAGGATCCCCAAATTATAGTTATGCTGGGAATATAGACAAACACCCATGACACAATTAGAGCATTGCTTTTCAAAATACACTAGACCAGGCTTGCGTTAACAGTGTATATCACGCTCACATAAATAAAAGGGGATGCTTCCTAAAAATGAAATTGATAATATAGTCCTCATGACTCAGTTGCTTTCCATTTCATTTGTATTACTTTCCTTTTTTGTATTATTTCCTGTGGCTGCAAATGGCTACAAACTTGGTGGTTTCAAATAACAGCCAATTTTTTTTCTCCTAATTCTGGAGGCTAGAGGTTCAAAATCAGAACCACTGGAGCCCAGGTGTCAATGGAGCCGTACTCCCTCCAGGGCCTTCAGGGGATTCGCTCCTTGCCTCTTCCAGCATCTGTGGGCACCAGCTTTCTCCTGCTGGTGGCCGCGAGGCTCCATCTCTGCCTCTTTCGCATGCCTTCTGCGTGTGTATGAAATCTCCCTCTGTCTTTCACAAGGATGGCTGCGCTCCCATTTGGTGCCAACTAAATAATCCAAGATAATCTCCCATTTCAAGATCCTTAACTTAATTACATCTCCAAAGACCTTTATTCCAAAGAAGGTTTAGCATTCATAACATTCAGAGATCCCAAGGATTAGGACCTGAAGTCTTTGGGAATCGTCAGAACACCACACCCACATAGAAAGCCTTGAAGGGAAAAGGACACTGGGGGAAAGCCAAGGTGACTAAACCAGAGCAGTTCCAGTTCTGCTTCACACACATCTGAGGCGCGAGCGCATCTGCTTCTGAGCAGGTCCCAGATGCAAGGTGGTTTGCTCCTCTAAGACCTTGTGTTTGTGGTGAGAATTTAATTAAACGAGACTGGAAAGCACCATACAAATGGAAAGTAATATTTCTTGTTTTTCTCTCCTCGGCCTCCTCAGTCATAACTTCAAATTTCCTTGCAACAACTCCTTTAACTTTCACTTACCCACTTCTGGCTTGATTTTGCACTTTGGTAAGGACAGGGAGAAAGAGCACCACAAAACAGCCCAACACGGGGCCAGTTCTCAGGGGTCTTTAATGAGCGGAGGTGAACCCGGGCAAGGCCAAAGCCTGGTCTGGTAGAACTCTGCAGGTAGGACCTTTTCAACCTCTAGGACTGGGACAGTGACATGGCTTTCCCCCTGGGGACATTCTAGTTATAGTCACTTTTCCATAGTTACAAAAGTCAAGCTTGGCTAGAGATGCTAAGAAGTCTAAAGCCAAAATTATATGGACAAGAAGAGTGGGGCAGGGAAACTTCAAGATTTCCAATCAAAATGCTGAGGAGCCATTATTGTGCCTTGTGTACTTCAGCAGCCACAGCAGTGGAGGTGAGGCCAAATCTTTGCTTTTCTGACGGAACTATTGAGTAGTCACCTGGATGTGGAGAACTACTGCTGTTCTAGAATCCACAAAGCCAGTGATCCTTTGCTAAAATTCTTATTCAGGAGTATTTCTTAATATTGTTAGTACATAATAAGGGTGTCCTCTGTAAGTAAAAACACCCCAATGTGGAAAATTTAACGTGAACCAGCATTTGCTTGTATATAGACTCCATCTATTTTTCTCCCACTCCGGATGTGCACTAGTATATAAAGTCAATCCCTAGATTCCTAAGCAGGAATAAAAATACCACATCATATAATGATGATGCTATTACAAATATACCTCCATTGCATTTGAGCTATTAACATTTTTTGCTTTTGTAAAAAGAGTAAACAAAACAATTCATTTCATTGTTGCATTGCTTTAAAATACAGCATCCCACCCTAACTGGTTTGACTCAGTGGATAGAGCATCAGCCTGTGCCCTGAAGTGTCCCAGGTTCAATTCCAGTCAAGGGCATGTACCTTGGTTGCAGGCACATCCCCAGTAGGGGGTGTGCAGGAGGCAGCTGATCGATGTTTCTCTCTTATCGATGTTTCTAACTCTCTATCCTTCTCCCTTCCTTTCTCTAAAAAAATCAATAAAATATAAAAATAAATAAATAAACTGATTTCTAAAAATAAATAAATAAAATAAAATAAAATAAAATACAGCATCCCCGGCTGGGTGGCTCAGCTGGTTGGAGCATCATTTCATACACCAAAAGGTTGAGAGTTCAATTTCTGGTCAGAGCACATACCTAGCTTATGGATTCAACCCCTGGTCAGGTTGCCTATGGGAGGCAACCAATTGATATTTCTCTCTTTCTTTCTCTCTTTCTCTCCTTTCCTCTCTAAGAATCAATAAAAATATATCCTCAGATGAGGATTAAAAAAATACAACAACGTGAAAGAAAATGCAAAATTAATAACAAACTAAAAAACCCACAGGATAATAGTTAAGAATTGTCTGATGTAGGACAACCCTTCTGGGACAGTGCAGAGACCTAAAACCAAGAATTTCACCTACCTGTTTTCCAAGAACATGGTGAGCAAGCTCACAGGTCAGGCAGCCTATCATCTCCTCTTCCTCACTTATTGGTTGCCTTCACGTAGCAGATGTTCCAGGCAGCTACAGAATACCTCTATTGTTCCCTCTCCACTGTCTCACTATGCACTATCCTTCTGCTACCATAGAATATATAAGATTATATTTTCTTACAGAACTGATTTTAACTTATTAGATTTGTGATGTAACAATTATGCCAATAGAACACACTGTCATTACAGAATCATAGGCTTTTTAAAGGAGGGCCACTGAAGATCCAGTGTATGAAAGCAGACATTGCCTCAATCCCGATCACACCTTCTGGACCAAAGTCCTTCCCCACCGCCCCCCTACCTCCCCAGTTTTGGCTGAATCAAGGAAAGGACAGGATTGACATCTGTAATCATGAAGGCATGGCAGTCACAGAAGAGATAACTCCAGTTTGGGAATTTAAAACAACCCATGCGATTTCTCTTTGCCCAGCCAGAATACTGATATGACCCCTGAAAGTCCTTTGCCTCATTTCCACGTGGCCTCGGGCTAGCTTCCCTTTCTGGCCCAGTTTCCAAAGCAAAAGAGGAGGTTTTAGAGCCAAGTAGCAGCACAAGAGGAATGAAACCAGAGCTGCCACCAACACAGGCTGCAAATGAAATCTCCTCGTGGACACCCAGATACGAGTATCTGTGGGTAGTTATTAAAACATACATTTCTGACACCGGTGTTAGAGAATCAAGTTCTTTTGTTTATTAGGTTTAAAAAAAAAACACAGAAAAAAGAAAACGTAGAGGTACAAAGAAAAATTTTTATGTCCCAAAACATTGTTGTATACTCAGCAATCATTTATTGACTATACACAGCATGCTTGGCATTTATCTAGATGGTTGGATTCAGGGATAAATAAAGAAAACATGTTCAATGCTTTTGTGATTTATATTCTAAGATGGATACAAAAAATGTACACATATAGCTGAGAAGAAACAAGGAATTATACAAAAATATTTTTTAAATCACACAAATAATGCATTTTTGTCAAAGAAAAACATAATGCATTTTTATCAAAGGACATAGCTTAATAATATTACTCTCTTCTATTAGCTGTTCTTTCTTCTATTTCTCTCTTCCCCTTTTGCTTCTCTTTTTCTTTTTTACTGCTATGATTTAAAGCAGTTGTTCTCAGACTTACATACTCTAGAAAAAAAATTAGTTTGGGGTGGAGGGCATAAACACGGAGCTGGAAACTTTGCAGTTGCCAAAGAAGGGCATTTTTTAAAATGTTTTATTGATTGATTTTTTTGAGGGAGAGAGAGAGAGAGAGAGAGAGAGAGAGAGAGAGAAACATCAGTTTGTTGTTCCACTTATTTATACATTCATTGCTTGATTCTTATAAGTGCCCCGACTGGGGATTGAACCTGCAACCTTGGTGTATTGGGACGATGCTCTAATCAACTGAGTACTCAGCCAGGGCCAAGAAGGGCATTTTTTAAAAAGGAAAACTATGTCTAATTACACTAGCTTCATTTAATTAAAAGAATATGTGATCACATCCATTCAAGTATAAACCACCAATACCAGGTCCTTTCACATTTGATTGAAAATGTGGAATTATAGAACAAGAAGAATTCTCAGTAACAAATAGGAGAGAAAAGCCCTGATGGGTCAAAAATGTAATGGAGAATAGAGGTTGGAGATGACAACGATTTTTCATATTTCACACTTTTTACTAGAGCCAGACCAATTTACCTGTAACAATGCAATAACAAAGAACCAAGACATGTCTTTGTCTTGCATGGAGTGGGTGAGATGAAGGCGGACACCATCAAAAATCTTACAATGATGTAGGGATAACTGGAAAGTAATCCAGAAGTGTTACCATGGGGGAGTTTTGCTAAGAACATAATGCTGAGACAAACACTTGTGAGAAAATTACTTTTTTAAGAGAGGCAGAAAAAGAGAAGAAGCCAGAGGCCAAGAAACAGGAGATAGTTGAAGTGCAGATAAAGGTTGCAGCAGCTGAAAAATAAAGTACAGGTCTGAGACGTTCGAGGGAGAATAAAGTAGCAAAGCTCTAACAGGCTCCCTGAGCAGGCCTGAGCAGAGGGATGTCTGCGATGACTCAGATGTCACGAGTGTGACCGGGCGGGCCAGCAGCAGGACTGCCCATGCAGGGAGGAAGTAAGAGAGGAAATGATGCATGAGACAGCTAGGAAACACTGTAAAGTTACATTTCTGTGGTTTCTTCAGCAAAAATGCATGTGTCAAACATTCTGCACCTTGGTTGAAATATAACTGAGAGAATAACTACATATTAACGACACATGCTTTGAGATAGCATGACTAGGAATGTGTACGAAGGAAAAAATATACTGAGGAAAAAAGTCAACAGTGGCTAGCTCTGCAGGAGTATATGTGACCTTTAACTTTCTTCTTGGCATTGTTAGTTATTTTTTTCAAATGTTCTGTAATGAGAATGCTATTTTGTTGGTAGAATTTTTGAAATTCCCTAACTGCCTATGTTAGAACATTGTGTGTTTATAAGTTTCATGGACACACATACACACACAAAACATGTCCACCTACTTTAAATATTCTGGAACTTTTAGCACTCGGGGGGTGGGGGGGGCACCCCAAAACACCACGACTATATCCATAGACATTCTGTAGATCATCATGGCCGGCCATCTAGTGACTTTCACATATAAGACATATAACCAAAGTACACAGATTGGTCATACGTCAGGCAAAGTTCATCATGAAAGCCGAGAAATTTCAGCCCACTAAGTTCTTTAACCTAAAGCCTGATACTGTCAGGGGCCAACATCATAAGGAACTTTTCACCAAGACCCGTAAAAAGCAACTTTAGGATTACATAGGCTATCAGCCCTGAAATGTTCTAGTATTAAATAAGGTGCTTCGTGGTCATAAGGAAGTGGAATAGGTACTTTTGAAGTAAACAGGGCCAAGCCAGTATGCAAGCTCATGAAACAGAGAATGGCATTCTTCCTCCCGCAAGCTCAGGCTGTGGATAGTAGACATAGTAAAGTCACTAAGAGAACAGACTCCAGAACAGACTGCCGGGATTTTGAACCCAGTTCTACCAATTTCCTAGCGTGTCATCTTGAACAAGGTTCTTTACCTCTGTGCCTCAGTTTCCTCAATTATAAAACAGAGATAATAATTATCCCTATCCTCATAGTATTGTGAAGTATAGAGGAATCAGTATTCACATATAGGATATTCTATAAAGCACACAGGGCAGTACTAGACAAATACAGGGCAAATAAAGATTAGCTATTGTTATATATTTTTCACCATAAGAAAGCCCAGCCTTCTCAAAAATTATACTTAAAAGCAACTATAAACTGTTAATCAAATTGGTGACCATTTGATACAGTTTTTCCATATTCAAAAATACAAGTTGCTTTCTTCCCTTCCCACTTCCTCTTCATCTGTCCATCTCTGAGCTACATACAAAGATTAATCTGATCGATACTAGAGTTCCTCAAAAATAACGGCATCCCAAGAGTGAGCGGCCCAGACGGGTTTTTCCCCAATGTATCATGCTCTTCCTTGCTCGAGCCCTCCACTAGGAAACCAAAGAAACTTCTTTACTCCACAATCAGTGTGTTGGCAACAACTTTCAAAATCAAAAGCAAGTTGACTTACTGTAAAAGAAAATTCTGTCGGAAAGTAAAATGAAATACGTTTATTACAAAAGGCTGTAATAACTAGATCTCCCTCAGAGCAACACAGCCTCTCAGAACCCAATTCAGAGAATTTCCTCCTCGTGAACTTGTCTTTCCATCCCCCGCCCGCCCCCCCGATTCACCAGAGGCTTCCTGAGCATGCCACACGCGATTATCAGGGAGCACTAGAAAGGCAACCCACTCCACCCAAAAATCTGACCAATGACAGTAGCTTCTAGCCTAGTACTCCACCAATAAGATGCCAAACCAAAGGTTTCCTGGTAGGTAAGCTGACAGATGCCAGAGGCTTACCCAGAATTCCCTTGGCTCCTCACAAGTAGTTGACTTCTTCCAAGGTCATCCTCTTCCCTGGGCAACTAGGAAAGCCAACCACTTGGATATTCTATCGAAACATAGGCTGAGAGCTCCCAAATCCTCATAACTGCAACCACGATTTATATACTCTGGCTTTCTCCAGATTCACATTTCTTTCAGAAATCAGGGGAAAGTTCACCTTGTCAACTTTCATTGAATTATCTCCTAAAAACCATTTGTTATAAGCACAAGTTTCATCACTTTATGATGTCAAATGGCTGCGAATGCTGAGCAAGCACTACGCTTACTTGTTAAGGATCAGCCCAGCTTCTACATACCACACCCTCAAGACTTGCAATTCTAATCCAGGGGTCTCGGGGAAAAAATCATAAACTACCAGTTTCCAAACTTACTAGTAACTGCAAATGGTAAACTATGAAAATGCAAAGGGTCTGAGGGTCTACTGACAGAGCTTGTGGCTGAAACCTTGGGCCCATAGAGTTAAGAAAGTGCTCTCTGCCTGTTTGGGGCAGACAAGCCATAACTTCTTCCTTCTCTGCACCAACCGGACCCATCAGGACACCCCAGCTCAGGCTCAAAGCCCTCTCCTCAATGCAGGTACTTTCCTACCCCAAAACCAAATCCTGCCCAAACCACTCCAACAAGATGAAACTTTCTCTGATCCTCTTAATTGAATGTAAGATGCCCTTCCTCTGCAAATACCCGTAACAGGTTGTTGATTTCTTCAGCCTCCATTATAGTGGTTGTAACTTCCTGTTCTGCATCAGATATTTGACACAGCTCATCAGCCGTAGCAGAAATTAGAAAACCCTTATAGGAGTCGCTCTCTGACTAGCACAGGGCAGAACACAAGTACCTGTTCAACAAACTTCACAGAGGTACCAAGCAGTTTGTTGTTTTTTTAATGATGTCTCATCATTGACAGCTGTACTGGGTAATGAAAACAAACACAGCTCCTACTCGTGACAATGAGTCCATCTTTTGGAGCTTAAGCAGGACTGATTCTAATGCACAGCATCTAATAATTGTCTAATAAAAAATAAAATAAAAATAAAAAACCCTCTATTTACTTCCTTGAGAATCACAATGTCCCAAGGCCCAGAGGCAGATTCCAAGTCATTCTTTCCATCCAAAAATGTATGTGCTGTTACTCTTCTTAGTCTGGAATTTAACGAACACACTGAACCAAGGGGGCTAACCTGACATTTCTAGGGGAATAAGTCGTTGTTACCACTAATGACCGCTCCCCAGACAGGCCTCAGAGGCCTCGTCAGCAGTGGGGAGCAAACTTATCAATCTCTATCATAAAAGACAACAGCCTGGAGAAACCCAGCAGCTACCAGGCAATGAGTCTCTCAGGTGAAGGCGGGAGCTTCTCCCAGAAAGGAGAAAAGGACAGATAATGTTTTGACATTTGAAAATTTCAGAGGATTTCAATGAGAGATACAGAGACAATAATCCATTTACATATATATATATGAATAGTTTCAGAAATCATTCTAAGTGTGAAGGCAAAATACACACATAGAGACACCCTCCTATTCCTCTTTTTCATTGCTCAGAAAAATTATACATTTTCCCACTCACTTTTCATGGGGATCTGAGACAACAGCCTCCCTGGATAAACAATTCTTTCCATACCTCCCCCACTCCTGGCATCCCAGCCTTCAAATTTCCATTCTGAATTTTGAAACTACAAAGAGGTTTGACCATTTAAGTCAACTTGTCATTTAATTTTTTTAAATATATTTTTATTGATTTTAGAGAGGAAGGGAGAGGGATAGAGAGAAACATCAATGATGAGAGAGAATCATTGATCGGCTGCCCCCTGCACAACCCCCACTGGGGATCGAGCCCACAACCTAGGCATGTGCCCTTGGCCGGAATTGAACCTGGGACCCTTCAGTCTACAGGCCAATGCTCTTATCTACTGAGCCAAACCACCTAGGGCGTAATTTTAAAGGGGGGATAGTTAATGTCTGTTTTTAAAATAATTACATAAATTCATCAATGCTCTTATCTACTGAGCCAAACCACCTAGGGCATAATTTTAAAAGGGGGTTAGTTAATGTCTGTTTTTAAAATAATTACATAAATTCAAATTAAATCTAATGCTAATAACAAGAAAACCTGGGATTGCTTGAACTTAAGAGTCCATTCATAACATTTTGTTCATCACAAAATCAACACAAATTTCCTGCCCATGTAAATTCATATGTATATGTGAAATGATTTGTATGGAAATTATAAGTAGAAATAAAGTTATTCATAAACTGCTAATACTAACTTCACATTAGTATAGTGCTTAAACTGGTACATGCCATTAAAATAAATAAAACCACTGATGAACTAAATATATGCTTATCAGATATATCCCTCCTACAAATGCTATAGTTAAAATGAAAAAGCCTTAAATATCAGATGTGTCTTAAGCAAAACTCTTAAATATCTGATGTGTAGATTTTTACTCTAGTCTCAAGTCATCTGTCATTACATATAACATATATATTCTCCAAATGTAAAATGATTCATGTTCCAAACATAATAAAACATGATGACAATTCAGAAAGTAAAGAAACCACTGATTATTTACATTACTCACAGGTACAATTTTAGACACTATAAATAATGTTTATTTTCAAACAAATAATTAATATTGTCCTTCTTTGGCATGTAAGGTAATGCAAATAAAATAGTACATTGTGTAAATATTTATTTGGAAAATATTCATGCATAGAAGAGGAAAATATTCATGCATATCAATAATGCAGCATTATATAGATTTGTAGCATTTAATAATGCTCTCAAAAAGAATGAAAACATTTTGTTCTGTGATTTCATGAGCTTAACCACCTATGTCACAATTTAGGAGATTCATGAGGGACCAAACAAATTCCTGATGAAATTCACTCTTTCAATCATTTCTTCAAGATGCTTGGAGTATTAAATTTCAGGTGAGAATTTAAAGACTAACTCTCTCCAAGCTTTAAAACTTACTGGCCAGAGGTTCCTCAAAACAAAATTTTATAATAGACATTTTTAATTTTAGTCCTATCAATTAAAAATAACAGTACACCTGAACAGGTGTCTCCCTGGCCACCTACCCAGGAAGCTTATTTGAGGAGATGTGAACTAACCAAAGGTCTCTAATGGATACCCCATCCATGTAACTACAGGAATCTTCTCCCACCCATCGTCTGTTTTCAGGTCTCCCCAAGGCCATCGAGGGGTTACATACATGCCTCCCTACAGCCAAGAGCTCTGGTAACTGCTGTGCCTCAGGGTCTCACTCCTTCCTGGTCAGCCCTCAGCGGCCTCCAGGCTCCTTGGAGGCTCCTGCAGGCCCCCTCCATTGCCACCTGTGTCTCAGGTACAGCCTCCTCTTGCAGCCACCAGGGGCTGCCTCGGTGCTGCCACTGCCAGCACCCCTGTAAGGTGACAGAAGCAACTGTCCCTTATTTCTCAACTGCTCTCCTTTCCTAGTCTCTGCCCATGTTTCTGTTCTTCACCTTGAAGCCCAGGGACACCCCCTCCCTCCTTCCCTAGACTGAGACCTCTAGGCCCACTGGCCCGAGACAAAATGCTTGCTTCCTTCTCCCCAGAGAGGCAGGTTGTCCAGGGAGTCAAGCAGCCTGACAGGACCCCTTTCTCAAGACGATCTCATCATGTCTGGGTTCCCCGGCAGCACGGGGTTCACATATCCTTCCCCTTTCCTGCACTGGGGCTGCAGACGTAGCACTTTGGGAAGATCGCTCCATGCAAACCGTTTTTCCAGGCACAGGGACAATGGACATAATGTCAAGAATCTATAAGGACATGTCAAGGGGCTTTAAAAGGCACAGAATCTTGGGAGACAACTAGGAAAGCATGCAGTCCTCACCCAAAGAACTCTACCTGGTACAGCAGTGCAGGGTGGCATCCCTCGGAGAGCAGGGGCGCTTGGAGTGGGCACAGAGTGCTATTCTTGCTAAGATTAGCCATTTGTGGCAGCAGGACATGTCATGCAGGGACACCTTGGCCTGGGAATCAACTATTTATAAAACAGGTCTAGGTTTAGGACCAAGAATAAGGCAATTCCCCAACCTTTGGCCTCCTGTCAAGTTCCAAATTACTTTGCCTAAAAGTAGGCAAGCTCCAGAAAGAGTTGTGGTGAGTTGATCACTTGGTTGTCAGTTATAAACTGAGAAATCTATTTGCATTGAAAAAATATCCATGGCTAAGCTCTGCAGCCACCCAGCCAGCCCTCACTCACCACCTTCTTCAATCACCTTCTTCAATATTTTCTGTAATTTAATGAAAAGCGCTTTTGAAACAGCAAATAAGCCATTTTATTTTGATACTTTTGGGTGTGTGGTAGGCTAAGACTTCAATGTTGTTGTGGCCCCTGAAGTATTTGAATGACTTTATTAAGTGGACAGAGTTGTTCGTTAGCTAGTGTGTGACACCTCCACACTTGCACAGCAGAAGAGAATTGCTTATTTAGATTCCAGTGGGACGTTCTCATGCAACAGAGAAGGAAGGTACTGGGACCGTCTAGTTAGGGAAGACCTGCAGGCAATGTAGCTTCACAGCTGTTTCATTGTACTGTTTCAAGAGTTAAATCTGACTATTCAGCTTTTGTAGAAAAATACAACTATCAAATGGCAATGAGGGTGGTGGTAGTGGTGACAGCAGTATATTTTAAAGGCACATCTTGTTACTGTGTCACACGGGAGATTTTTAATGCATTTGAAGGGTTTCCAGTTTATAAATGCCAACGAGTAGAGAGAGAAGAGGGGCCCCAGACTAGGGCTCTCTCCTCCATCCAGTATACAGGTACTTTTACTTCTCCATCAGCTCCTGCAGCCCCACCACAGCCCAGACTGCTGCTCTGAAAGAACCAGGTGACAGCCCTAGCTGGTTTGACTCAGTAGATAGAGAGTCGGCCTATGGACAGAAGGGTCCTGGGTTTGATTCCGGCCAAAGGCACAGGCCCTGGTTTCAGGCTTGATCCCCAGTAGAAGGCGTGCAGGAGGCAGCTGATCAATGATTCTCACCATTGATGTTTCTTTCTCTCTCTCTCTCTCTCTCTCTCTCTCCCCCCCCCCCCCCCCATTTCCTCTCTGAAATCAATAAAAATATATTTTAAAAAAAAAGAACCAGGTCACGGCCTTCCACAGCAGACCCTTCCCATGACCAAGGCCCCACTGCTATTCACACCCTTGCTTTGAATGCAGAGAAATTGAAGAGAGACAACAGCAGCATCTAGGCCTCTCAATAGAATGCAAAGGACCCCCGTTCAATCCAGAATTGATCCGCACACAAGCTGTGTGACCTGAGGCTCTCTGTTCCATGTATGTGAGCTTTCTCTTCTTTAAGACAAGGATAATAATTCTTACCTATGAGGATCAAACAAATTCTATTTTAAACATTGGAACATAGACAGTACTCAATAAATATTTGTTTTTCTTTTCCTCTATGATCTAATTTGCCCCAGTTACATGAATAGCTGACCACAAAATGCCAGGAGACTCCTCAGGGCCACACCAAATTATTTACTAAACGGCAGAATTTAGTAAAACTATTTATTACTTTGTGGCAGTAAATGGTATCTTGGGGCCTGAAAGTAGTGAAGGTGATCTCCCAAAGTGCCAACTTTACCAGCAGTACCCTGCTCAGAACCCAGGTTGGATAACCTTCTCGCAATACCAAAGAGAGCGGAGTTTTTATTGCTATAAAAATGAACACAAACAACCAGACAATCGAGCACTCTGCTGTAGTTTATCTTGCTCTGTATCTACTTCTAGAATCCACATTCAGTTTACAAAAGTTGGAAACAAATAATTTCTGTGAATGACAGAGCGGGGAAGACAGACAGCAGACTGCCCAGGTTCAAATCCCAGCTGTGCCACTTTCTAGCTGTAGGACCTCAAGCAAGTCACTTTACCCTCCGTGCCTCCAGTTCTTCAGGTGTAAACTGGGGATATCACCTACCTGCTTGGGTTGTTATGAGGATTAAATGAGTTAACATAGCCTCTAACCTGCCTGAAAACCTATGTTCTGAAAATTTTTTAAAAAAACTGAGGTTGTCCTATTCTTTTAAATGGAAAAATTAACATACTACATGACTACCCAAGACCCTCAACCAGTTTTCTAAAACATAACACACAGCAAACCTCCAACACATAATCAACAAATGATCATGTTGACTGCAAAATGCCTAAAATGCTGCTTACTGAAGATCAAGAACTAGTAACATTACATGTTGTTTCTGGGCAGTGACATGGCAGATGTCCTCTGGGCCAACACTGTGTATGTTTTCACAATGTCCACAACATACTAAAAAAATAACTCGAGATATTTCCCCCACATTTGTGTTTAAAAATTCGTACTGGGTTTGCAGGCATACATATAGATGTTCCCTCCAAAAAAACATAAGCTGAAAATTGTCATATTAAAAGACTTATGTGCTGTGAGGCTTGGGTATTAAAAAGTAAACAACATTCTTACTGTTCACTAAAGGGAGACCCTGCAGGGAATGCCTGTATGAGTGAAATGGATGGTGGCCAATAGAAGAAGGGCAATTTAACATTAACAACTACTAAAAATATGTTCCTGATTCTAAATTATAGAATATTTCTGCATATAAAGAAAAAGCAATATTTTTGGATTTCACAAATTGTGTTCCCTGGAACATCAGTAATAAGTGTTCTTTAAAAAAATAAAATAAAAGGCTCCTAGGAATATGTTTCTTGCCACAAAATTTTTTAGGAATTCATAATACATGCTAAGATATTACATGCTACAAGAAGTCCTGCAGGAAACTTTGTTTACACCAAAACATTAGACCACAAAGCCCTTTTCTAATAGAACACCTAGTAACAGTGTTCCACACACAGTTTGGGAAACAAAGATCTAACAATTTGGCTTATTGTTTGAAGAGATTTTGCTTTAAGCAGATTAACAAACTCTTAAGCTCGAATGAAATCTATAGAAAGCTATTAGAATAGGCCTTTCGTTTTATGGATACCTAGCCTGGACTGTGATTTCAAGCTTCAGGCTTCAAACTAAGCTCAAAAGGGAATACAGTTGACTCTTGAACAATGGGCGGAGGAAGGGGAGTGGGGGCACCACCACCCCACCCCCCACAGTCGAAAATCGACTTATAACTTTTGACTCCCCAAAAACTTAACTACTAATAGCCTATTGTTGACCTGAACCCTTACCAATAACATAAACAGTTGGTTCACATATATTTTGCATGTTTCATCTATTATATACTGTATTCTTACAATAAAGTAAGCTAGAGAAAAGAAAATCATAAGGTTCGCCTGTGGGTTTTTTTCAAATTGTCACAAATCTCCAACAAATTTTCCAATATATTTATTGAAGAAAATCCACATATAAGTGGGCCTGCACAGTTCAAACCGATGTTGCTCAAGAGTCCACATGGGAGCTGCTCTCGGCACAAGCATGTACGGCAAAGGCAAGAGTAACAGCAGCGCCATCCCGTCCAGCAGCCAGGCCTGGGAGAAGTTAGCACTCTACATATATGAATATCTGGCCCATGTGGAAGCTCAGAAATCGGCCCAAACGTTTTTATCAGAGATAAGATGGGGGGAAAAACATCACATTAGGGGAGCCACCAGGATTCTCACATTCTTGGTGTATATTGTGGGATCTCTACTGTGCAGCTCCAGAAAGACAGGAAACATATGAACATTCAAGGGAAGCAAAAGCCTTCCATGATGATAGTGCTGCAGCAGCTCCCCAGTGCAGTGCCAGGAACCATTCCCCCAGGAGATGGCATGCCAGTAGGTCCTGTACCACCAGGGTCCTTTCAGTCTTTTATGTCACCTCAGTACCCTGGAGGTCCAAGACCCACAGTGAGGATACCTACCTAACCAGGCACTTGGAGGGGTCCCAGGAAGTCAGCTATCACATCCCAATAGAATGGGCCCAAATGGACAACAAGGACCTCCAAATACAGGTGGGCCAATGCCCAGAATGGCACCTCCAAGAGGAATGGTGCCCTTAGACCACAAAACTATGGAGGTGCAATGAGACACCTACTGAATGTTTTAGGTGGCCCTGGAATGCCTAGAATGAACATGGGTCCAGGTGGTGACAGACCTTGGCCAAACCCAACAAATGCCGATTCAGTACCATACTCCTCAGCATCTCCTAGGAACTATGTAGGTCCCCTGGGACATGGAGGGTCACCAGGAATACCCATCATCCTAGTCCAGCAGATTCAACCAACTCTGCAGTGACCTAACAAGCCTAATTTTCCAATGGGCCCTGGTTCAGATGGACCCATGGGTGGAATGGAGTCGCATCACATGAATGGCTCTTTAGGCCCAGGAGGTATGGACAGTATTTCCAAGTTCTCTCCTACTTGGAATAGCATGACAATGAGTGTGTAATCCATCACCAAGTCTCTTCATGAAAACCACAGTGAGTCAGCCCTTCACAGAACTACTAGGGAAGAAAATTATTCATCACACTGTACAGTTAAACAAAGGAATCTTAGTCACACCGAATCAACCTTTTTATTTCCTGGTATTCCCTATTTTGTGAAGAAAGTGGGTTCCAACGTGATTCAAACAACTGCACAGAGCAGCATGTAAGAATTACCCTAAAATTAACTGCAAATAATTATCTGTGTATGTGTACGTGTGGGAAAGAGAATGTATTATATATGTGTATGTTATATGGTCATATACACATGCATACATTGACCCACAGGACACTGTAAAATATTATCACATGACATCTTAAATAGAAATAAGTAGGGACTTTCATCCTATCCCTTTTTCACACTTACATTTTAATTTTTAAAAGTTGTTCCTGCCCCTTCCTGAACTATTTTGTGCTGTGTATATCACTGCTTTATGCTTAATGAATTTTAAGGTGAATTCAGATGCTATGGTTTTGTAAATGTCTACAATCATAGATAGGAATAAAATAGTTTATTTGAGAGTTTTCATTAAATTGCATCTGATGCAAGTTATCCTGGTGGGGAGGAGTAGGAAGAGTCAACTGTAGTTTCTTTCCTTTGCTTGCAAAATGGAGATGATATGATTATCAATCTGTAGTATAGGAATGAAAAAAATGTAGTGAAAATGTGGTTCTCTAAATGACCCTAAAATCTGAGGAATTAAGTCATCTGACAAAACATTACCATCATTCCAATAATTTAAATTGAGGCAGTAGGTTCTCACAAAAACAATGACAGTCTTAAACTGAAATACAATGTATTTTTAAAGAAATGTAAACATATTCTAATCTTAAGGTACAGTTTTTAAAAAATTCCCTTTTTTAAGGGAAACACACTCTCCCGGTCCTCTGGAGTTCAGAGGTTATCCTAGCCATTTATCTCCCTCCTTGCTGTGAAGGAAGTGTGGCAAGAAGCAAATACAGTTTAGTAATAGTCATAATAAAGCACAGGTTTGTAAACAAGGAAGAAAGGAAATCCTGCAGTGATGCTACTGAGGTATGAAGGCTCAATTATAACTGTTACCAGAAAACTGCTAAATGTAACTCATGTACTGGGAGTAGAAAAACCAAGTAATTCAAATACTAATAATTAATTTTTATATAGCCTCTGGGATGTCTTCCAAAAGTACTCTATCATCTCAAAAATATCATGTACTCCAAAGTACTACATTTGTGTCCAATAGTCCCTTAGCATAAATATCACTGGATAGATGTAAATAAATAAGGGCCTTTGGCAAGTTTGCTGCTATCAAATAAAAGGAACATGTTCTTTGCAAGGAGTATCTCATTTCCCAGGACTCTATTCTTCCCAAATTCAAATTTACATCCTTTTTTGAAAAATATTTTTAAGAATTAAGCATAAGCTTTTGGTGGAAAGAAAATAAAAAAGACCTAAACTAAACTACAAATAATAAGAACTCAACCCTTCCAAAAATATCAAATATCAACTCACAAATAGAGGATATGGAATCTATCTACTGCTAAGGATAAAGAAAAATTAGGGTAAAAAAAATGCTCTTCTAGTGGAGAATTCTGAAGTCAAGCTCCAAGGAACGGAAGTTTCTATATTACAGTAGAAGCTAGTAAGCCCAGGAAAGGCAGATAAGGACAGATGCTTGTTGCCTACTGATGATGGCTTCCCTATGTGCAAGCCATTCCCTCACTCAGAGGTGAGGTCTATTATTCCACAATCTTGAATCTGAGTTGGCCAATAATTAGTTTGCCAATACATTATGGCCAAGTGGCACTGAGTAACTTGTGAAGCTAGGCCCTGAGAAGCCTGGCAGGTTCCACCCAGACGTTGTAGAATGCTCACTGTGGGGTAAGTCAGCAAGAGTGTAGGAAGTCTGACTATCCTGATACCACCATGCTATGAGGAAGCCCAGGCTGATCATGTGGAGAAGCTGTGCAAGCAGAAAGAGATGACCCAAAATAAACCCGGACATAAAGAAGCTTTGGTGACTCCGCCTCAGGCCTCCTTGATTGGTGGACCCCAAGAAAGAACTTGATTATAATCCTTCAGAATCAAGAAAGAAAATTATTTTAAACCACTAAGTTTTATAGTGGTATGTTACACAACAGATAGCAAACAACCACCTTGACTTTCAAGATAGGGGTCACAAGGTCATGGTACCTGGGCCAGATCTCACTTGCAGACAGAATTTGGCAGGGCAGGGGTGGGGTGGTGGGGGCGGCTTATTCAGTATTCTAAAAATTCTAGCTAACATTTTCTACCAAAACCCAAACTTTTATGAGGTCTGTATTTTTCAGTCATCAACTTCACTCATTTAATACATAATCTACCAGCCCTCTGTTCTTTTTTTTTTCTTTTATTTACTTATTTATTTTTTTTTATTGCTTAAAGTATTACAAAGGGTATTACATATGTGTCCTTTTTTTCCCCCCCGCCCTTGACAATCCCCTGGCCTCCCCTACCCCCCAGTGTCTTATGTCCATTGGTTATGCTTATATGCCCTCTGTTCTTAAATACATGAACCTTTCACTAAGAAACGGGAGCAAAGGATTAATACACTATACAATTACATAAAATACCCAGTGTGATGACACTGTTTGATTATGCTATAATACAGAATGATGAGAAAATGCTACAATTCAAAAGAATTTTCATCTGGAAATACTAAATCATATATATCCATGTTTTAAATAATTAAAAATATTAATAATCAATTATTTAGTTTAAAAATATATATACAAATTTACTTCTACCTTGATCCAAATAACTTCTATCAGATGATAGATCATAGCTTTGACTGTATTATTTGGACCAGAGAGAAATAAACAGACACACACTCAGTAACTCTAGTAAAAACATTAATTATAGAATAAGTTAGTCGAGTTACATGTTTCTAGACCACCTATAAATAGCCAAAGTTCCTTTCAACTTTCAGTTGCCAATATCTTTCCTTACCCAAACCAAATCTCAATTACTCAGCCACAAATTATTTTAACGTTTTATACCTCAAAAGAGAGAACCATGCCACAGCTTCCTAAATATGATACTGAAAAAGTTGTTTTAGAATCCATTTGAATTATGTGGGAAGCTCTTCAGAGCAGGAATTCTTACATTGATCTATTCTAGGCTTATCATTTACACCCAGCAAAGCCCTTCACAGCTGTTTAGTCAAAGTAGATACTTTTCAAAATAATTTAAAAGTTAATAAATTCCATATTTACATATCCTAAATGTCTATCTAACTTATCCAAATCTCTTTCTAGGTAGGATTTTAATTTTATGCTGCTCATCAACAATATATGATCCCTACTATTTGCCTCAAAATAGGGATGGTATCTGACAGACTTTAGCATGGAGAGATTCACCAGATCCCTACAGCCAAACCACCCAAACGTCAACATTCTTATTAATGTGAATCCCAATATTTTTCTACACACTTCCAGTTTCATAGCAGCAAGATGTTAAGCCATTTATTTCCCAGTTTATTGAATTAATTACATCACATAGTTTTAATCTGATTCAACTAGGATAGCAAGACCATCTATCAATTTCCACCTCCTTAAATTTTCCAAAATAAATGACGCATTTAGACATGCCTAATCCCTAATGGGAGACAGGCATATTTAGGAGCTATGGAAGACGTGTTTATTGGGGGTGTGCAGAGCTCCCTTTATCTTGGGAAACACATTGTACTCAGAAAGATAAAACTAAAGGCAGCAAAGGACACAGCACCTTCACTTCTCAGTCCACAATGGTCCTGAGAGGCAACAAAGAAATATTGAAAGATAACCCCCAACTTAGTTGAAGATTTTATTTGGGTTTGAAACATTTATTTCTAAGAATGTTATTGGATAGTAGTTATATAGCAGCAATGACGCAAATAAATGGTATTTGGGGTTTCTCTGGCTGGTGAACATAAATCCATAAAATGTCACTATTGAAGAATTTACAGCTCCATGGAATTTAAATATAATTTCTGCAAATC
>NW_005354291.1:8506625-8579708 GCF_000412655.1 Myotis brandtii
CTTATTGAATGCATTTCTAATTGGCATATGTCTCTCTTCTGCCTCCAGTTCAACTTCCTCTAGATACTCTCAGGGAAAAAGTCCCCAGTCGCTCAGAAAGGGAAGCAAACAGGCTGCCCTGGTGAGCCATTTGTAAGCAGGAGTTGCTAAGTTCATAGCAGCTTCAAGTGCAAGATGTAGGGAGGGCTTTGAGAAGAACCGGCTAAGCAGACAGTTTCCTAGCTCAGGGCCCAGTGCGCTGTAGGCATTCAAAATAAATGTATCATGTATGATATAGATGAAGAGAAAAATCAACAGCTCCATTTTCAAATGTGTGCACTAAATGGGAAAGGGGGTGGGGCACAGGGATCAGGGGGAACTGGGTGGGGGAACACATCCCCCCAGATCTCTGCCATGGATAGCACACCCAGCTTAGCCCTGCTCCGTGAAACAGCACTTCTTGGTTATGAGATCAAGAGTTGTTCATAAAGCACATAAACATGTTGTAAGGGCAACAAAGATGAAAAACTATCCTTCCTTTAAATACTTTAGTTATAGTGATTACTTTTACCTGTAAGAATTCAAATAACCTAAAGTCAATTTGCTCACTGAAGAACATGAGCAAATAATTTTTTCTTGCTCTACATGACCTGATTCCATTGTACTCTTATTAAGAGTACAAATGATTTAGAAATTTACATCTGCCCAAACTAAACTATGAAAAGCAATTCAAAATAGTCACCTGAGCCTAACATTCAATAGTTTAAAGCCCTTCTTGGTAGTCTTGGTAATTATTGAAATAAACATATTCTGAGATATTTTTATAACTCATTTCACAAATGTTATTTTTAAAATTTAGACGTTACACTCCATGTGTATTAAAGCAAACATGCTCTTCCCAAACCATTTACAAATCAATCTCAAAAATCTGACAGCCCTGAATCATCATAGAAAATTGTTGTGCTTTATATCAAGCACTCTTCTAAGTGCATCACATGTATTAACTCATTCAAGACTCATAAACTCTTGAGTAAGGTATTATTATCCCCAGTTTGTAGAAGGAAAATAAACTGAGGCCCTACAACATTAAACAGGCTGTCCAGGACTCTGACCTGGAAAGCCTAGCTCCAAAGTCTGTGTGTGTAATCACTCCACTCCACTCCCTCTCACATTCATTCACTCGGTCCTTCATTCAAACTTTTATTAGCACGACAATTCTGGTTTGGTGGAATGTCTAGGGGAAATTTAAGATATTGTATTGAAAAGGATTTACAAAAATATTCCTCATCTGTATATTTTTTAAAAGCCTCCAAAGTTACATGTTTTATCTTTATAATAATTAACTTTGTGAGGCAGACAAAGCATTGTTATGCTCATCTCATAGGTAAGGAATCAGATAAAGGTACATTGTCCTAAATGGCTTGGCCACGATACTACCTCCCTTCTACAGGCTGCCCTACCCACCAACTACTTAAAAAGACCCCAAAGATCCCCAGATGGTCAAATCATGGGCTGTCTGAGGCAGCTCAGAAAGATTCACTGGCAAATATGATCCTCCTTCATAACTTTGAAGTTAGAAAACAACAATATGGGTCTGCTGGCTATGATATGTAAGACGATAAGGGCAACAAGGCTGAGACGGCCATTAAGAGACATGCTCAAGCTCAAAATGATGAGATGATTAGGCCAGTGGACTGAAGAATCTCAAAGAGAAAGCAGGCGTGCCACATGGCCAGTCACAGAGGGTAGAAGACCAGCGATGTTTCCTTTCCCTATGACCCAGATGCCTGCAAGAAACCCCGTTTTCCCTAAAGACGCTTAAGTGTTCTTTGCAGCTAAAAAGCAACTACCAAAACACATGTGTAAAGGCAATAACATTTCACACTTCCTTTTAACACAGAAATTGAGATACTTAGGGGACTTGAGTATGAGAAGGACTCCAGATGTCACACTGGTCACAGACGTCTCCATGGTTTCTGTTTATTTCTTGCAAAAAAAAGAAGGGGGGCGGGGTGTGGTGGAGGATAAACTTGGCCAGCTCATAGATCACAGCAACAATCATAGAAGTCAAATACTTGCAACAATAAAGATTTTTTAAAAAATAAAATAAAAAGAATTTATCTTCACAGTTACCCAGACATCATCCCTTTTGCTCCCTCTGCCCTAACTCACCCCCAAGATCTTTATTCATCCCCACTCTCCTCCCATAAGGAGACTTCTTATTCTCTATCTCTTCTTATCAAAATAAAAATGTCATTAAATATCAATACCAATCAAAGGCAGCCAAGGGAGTGAGACCTCACTGATCTATGACCATGGAGCACAGGGAACTTCCACTGCAGACAAGTGCAGCCTTGGCCTCTAGAATAGTGGGGTCTTTTTCTAATGTGTGAATGATGCCCATGCTTATAGCTAACAGGGAATCTATATATATAAAAGGCTAATATGCAAAGTGTCCCCTCAGGAGTTGGACCGGGAGACCGAGAGTTTGATCACTCACTATGACATGCGCAGACCACCAGGGGGTGGCACAGAACGAGGAAGGTCCCAGCCAGCAGCCAGGGAAGGAAGCCCCAGCCAGCAGCCAGAAGGCCCCAATCAGCCCTGATCGCCAGCCAGGCCTAGGGACCCTACCCATGCACAAATTTCATACACTGGGCCTCTAGTTTAAAAATAAGAGGGGGAAAAAATCATTTTGCTTGTCCAATTATTAAAAACTATTTAAGCCTAAATGCCATCCAATCCAATAGCAATCAATTGTGCATCATTAAATGCATTCATTTTTATGAGTTCATTTTGCTGCAATATTCTTAAAAGCCTGATAAATACTGAGAACTTAAAACATAAAAAGAACAAACATAAACCTTTAAATAAGCACAAGCCCCACTTAGAAAAGAGAGAGATACAGTGCAGGTGAACAAAGAAAGAAGTGGCCATGGGTACAAGGCAAAGTTTGCAGCAGTGTTTTTGGGGGAGGCGTGTCTTGAGATTTATGAATCCTTACATATGAGAGGCATAAAGATAACATAAGTTCTTTACATTAAGATAGCTTTAAACAGGCCCACAAAAATCACAAGCCTCACAGATGAGGGCAGTTAAAATTCAAATAACATAAGTAAGTAAAGGTAAGACCTGCCCATTTGAAATACTGGGTGTGTCTTTTCACAATTCAAAAGAAAAGTATAGATAAGGCTTCTAAACTATACGATAGAGAAAGTATGTTTCTATAAAAGCACTCCCATGTCATGAAATAGAGGAGTAGGTTGATTCAGAAAACAGTAATCCATAGATAGGTTAAAAATGTTTTGGTCACCAAATCCTACAAAATTAGAATGAGAAAACATGCCCTAAATTCTAAGGTTAAAAAAAATAAGAAGACATGTAACTTCCATATTGCATTGTAAAAAGTTATAACCATCCCTTCCTTCACCAAAAATATTCATAATTTCAGATAAAACACAAATTCAAAAGGAAAAAACTCTACTCATACTTTAGCACATAGCTGTGTTTTTTTAAAATGCTGTGAATTTGTGTAAAAACTTTGACTCATCAAGAATGACAATACCTTTTCCTTAAAGCTTCTCTCAAGATGTTTCTGAGTCGCATGTCCAAAACTGAGCTTCAGATCTTGCCCTGTCTACCTCCCTTCACTCTGGAAGTCTTCCCGATCTAAATCAATGGAGTTGCATAGGCCAAACCTTGCAACAGTCTTTAGTCTCATTTGCTCATATACCACAAACATCAGGAAATCCTACAGGCTCTACCTCCAAAATATTTCATGCTCACCACCTCCACTACCTAAACAACTAAAACCTTGGCCCAACAAGCCATCACCTTACCCTCCTGAGTAGTGTCTCTTCTTCTACAGACTACATTCAACAAAACAGCCAGAGGGACCTTCTAAAGCCAAAATGTGCTCTGTTTCCCCATGTTCAAAACCCTCCCCACTCACTGGCTTCCCATCTCACTTGAAGCAACATTAAAAGCTCTTTCCCTAACTCTTACCCCCATATATCTGCAAGGCTCACCTGCTCAGGTCTTCATTTTCCACTGCGTACCCTCCTCTCCCAACCCAGGTGTTTGTTTTCATTGCAGCCCCAGCTCCTAGACAACTGTCTGACACACAGTAAGAGCTCAGCAATTACATGTGGAATGACTGAGTGACCGAATGGTTATGCTTACTCAGTAAGTTGTTAGAACCCAGAAATAGGTAAGCCTTACAAAGTCAAGAACTAAAGCTAAGTATATGAAGATGGCAGTCGTCTTCCATTTGGCCCCTAGGCAATGGTAGTTCTTAAAGGAGGGAACCATGGAGGCTGCCAAAAGAGGACCCACCCACATTCCATTTTGCCCTAAAAGTCAAGGTTGCAGGCCTCAGTGTGGCCCACCCATGCCCCAAGGCAGGCCTGCTAACATTAGTTCAACTTGTAAATGTGGCTCTGGTTCAATAGGACACTTCCAAGGTCTTTCAAACTCCAAGGACTGAACTTTAGCATGATGGTTAATTTTCAGTTATGCCATTTTTAGTTAAGCACGTGGATTACAGCCATATTTCTTAACACATGACAAAATATTTATGAAAATGTAACATAATATTTATGTTATATGGTGCAAGGCTCAATCATTTCCTTCCTTTCCTTTACCTGGTGTTAAGGACAGAAGCAGCTAGCTATGAACCAGGGACTGTTTTGTGGGCTTTGCATGGATCATCCCACTTAATCCTCCCAATGAAGTGAGAGCTGTTATGAAGTTCAACTTACAAGCAGAGAGTTAACACTTCTCCAAGACCACACTGCTAATGAGGGGCAGAGCAGAGATGTGAACCCAGGCACGTTGGCCCCAGAGCCCAGAGTTTCAGGATGTACATCACGATGACATAGTGCCTCTTGGTTCTGCTTACTCAGCATCAGAGGCACTTGTGGTCAACAAAACAAGATCCTGCATCACGAATGCTATACATTTATTCATAAAAGACATTTTTTAAAAATCTCAGATATCAACTAGAGTTAAGTCCAATAAGAAGGAAAATATCTTTGAGGTCAATATTTATCAAAAATATTAGCTAAAACGGATACTAAGCAAACAAAATAGTTTTTCTTAAAAAGACAGGAAAGTCAAGGGAGAACAGTAAGAATAGACAAAATGCACTATTCTTGGAAAAACTGCTTTGCAAAGGTAAACATTAAGAAATCTGCTTGAGCCCTGACTGGGTTTGCTCAGTGGTTGGAACGTCGGGCCCTTGGACTGAAGGGTCTCAGGTTCAATTCCGGTCAAGAGCAAGTGCCTCGTCTGCAAGCTCAGTCTTCCTCGTGGGGGGACAGGGGGTGAGAGGGGAGAACAGTCAATGTGAGAGACACATCCATGATCTCTCTCCTCTCTCTGTCTCTCCCCCTCCCTTCCACTCTCTCTAAAAATCAATGCAGAAAATAGCCTCAGGTGATGATTAACAAATAAAAATAAAGTGGTTTCTACAACCTCCATCCCCAAATATTTTTAAAAATAATAATAAATAAAAAGAAATCTGCTTGAAAATAAACAGGTAAATAAAGTCTTATAAATATAGCTACTCATAAAGTGGTTTCCTTTGTAAACATTTGACTGTGTACAAGTCAGAACAACTAATATTAGCATATTTATTTAAATCCTAATGTTTTAAGGAGAAAATATGACCCCCCAAAATTGAAAACATGATTCAGTAAATATTTGAGAGGCTCTAAGAGTAGGAGAAATTCTTTTCTTGGCATCTAATGAATGTTTCCTGATTGAGAGGGATAATGCAATAGAGGGAATTTTAGATGCACAGGTAACTTACAAAAAGATTAATTCCCTACTATCGCAGCTTTTCCAAAGATCAAATAAAATAGGACTTGGTAAGGTAAGGTTAAAAATCAATCACTTTCTATAAATATCCTTAATCATACACATAGTCCTTTACACCTTTCAAATGGCATATACATGAGTTCATCTTACTAAACTAAAAGTTTGATTAAGTAACTCATCAAAGCTCATATTATTTTGAAGAGACAAAATCTTGCAATTAGCCAAGTTAGATTTCTGCACTCCCTCCAGCAACTTTTCAATAGGTGGCAGTGGGGGTGAGGGTAAGGGTGGGGAGAGGGGGGGTCGGGAGGACAGAATCTAACTTTTTCCTCTTTTTAAGAGTTTTATTTGTTTGGGTTTGGTTTTGCCTTTTGAAGAGCTTTTTAAAATAGGCATCAACCATCAACTCTGTATCTCTGAACAGCTTCCCACTGGCTGACCAACCGAGCCAGAACCAAAGTCCCGCGCATTCCTTCCCCCACAATCCTCAGCAAGTCAAATTCTCAACCCATCCACCCTCAAATCACTCCTCCCTCCATCCACCCCCTCCCACCCACTTGCACTATCTCAACCCTTCCAGGCTAAACAGGGTACCTCCCAAAGTAACACTAAGCTTATCTGATAAATTATTCCATGCTTAAGGGGAAAAGCTACTAGGGACTGGCTCTCTTCTCTCCTCCCTGCCTTTCCTCCCAGCTGTCAAACCAGAGCTCCCATCTTCTCCCGACGACATAACTGTCCTTAGGACTCGAATTCGGTGGTGAAAATCTGGGGTCAGTATGCACAAGCAATATGGCAGCCAGCAGGAGCACTCACTGCATGAGCAGTGCCCAGCCTGCCACATCAGTGCCTCCAGATTCTGCTTTAGCATAGGCTGAGAACGGTCTGTTCCTCTCTTATGTTCTCTCAACCCACAACAGGCTGCAGAACTACCAACACAGGATAAAGCCTCCAGAACTGGATATGCAGCCCCAGGCAAAGGCCTAGACCCACAGACCTTGTGACAACTGAATCCATTCCTGGAGGGTTGGTGTCCTCAAGGTGAAAATAAGAAGTCTGGCCTCACTTCCTTAAAGTTCCTTCCACTCTCACAGTAAAGATCCAAGAGGCAGCTCAACTCCTCGGGCCACCCAGAGGAGAATGTCACAGGAAAATATGCCAAGCTTGCACATTCTGGCAATTTTGACTGTCATGTGGACTCCAAGTTATGAAAGGTATGAGGCTGGTGTCACAGACTGCTTACTGCTGAGAGGTCACATCACTGCTCCACAAAAGAGAGATGAAAACACTTTATGATCTCACAGAAAATACTTAAAGCAACAGAAAATAAAATGGAAATATGCCTAAGGCCCAGGAGGCAGGTCCCTCGTGTCTTTGGAAATGAATTCATTCTCAATGGGACACATACTGTGGTTGCTACAGAAGAAAAGTTCTGGTCAGCCTGGGTACCTCAGGCAGAACATAGCAGCCAGCCATTCCTTTGATTTGAACTCCCCTCCCTTCCCCCCCACCCTCCCCTACTTGGGGATTTTAAAACAAATGAAAGAAGGCATTATTTCAGCTTAAGGCATAAGCATAAGTCAGTCACATAAGAACAAAGGAGGTTTTATTATCACACGGAACGTCATGGAGGAAACATGCTTACTGACAACTACTTTAGTGTTTTACACAATCAGGTTAGCATTTGCTTTTTGCAAGCGTCCAGGCTAATATTTACCATTTCTATCTAAGGCTGAGGTGAAAATATTCGGATAGTGAGAAGGTCATTAAGGGAAAGAAGGGAAAAAAAAAGTCCTTGAAAACAGAACAAAGTACACAGATAGAGAGAAAGGTACTCCGCACCTCAGTGGTCTGTGGAACATTTGCCCTTTCCACCTATAAAGTGATTTAACATTAACCACGTTTCTCTGGCCTCACTGTACTATCTCCCCACAAAAACTCCTTTTTGAAAGCCCCCACCCCCACACACGCACACACCCAAATCCACATACACAAAAGAATATGAGACACACCGCCCCAGGCAGTGTCTTGGGCTTTTTGCCTAAGAAGTTTGCTTTCAGCAAAGGAGAGAGGGAAGAAAAAAAAAAAGACTCTAACAACAACAGCTTGTACAGTGAACACCCCCCCCTGCTGTTGGCACACTTTCCCAACTAACAGTTCCAGCGCTGAGCCTTGAGCCCATTCAAGAATTCCACCTCATAGGAAGTGTTTCAAATATAGTCATTTGATCTTTCAGCATTTGCAAATGCACCTGCTAAGCAACAAGTCTGACAGCCGTAGCCTCAGCCCTCCCTCCCCATCTTTCCCAGCAATTATGTGAGGGGTTTCCGACTTGGACTAGATGAGATAGATGCAGAGTCCATGAAACCCCCGCCAAACACTTCTGCAGCTGCAGGCGGTCGGGTTCCGCATGCGGAGTCCTTTCTCCGTCCCCGCGCCAACTACCCTGTCACTTCTTTCCTGGAGCAGGTGAGCGGTTTTTTGTTTTGTTCTCTGGCTTTCAAATGCCAGGGCTTACCTGGAGGTGGCTTCCTCCCCTCCCTGGCCATGGCTCTCCCCCACGGCCCGATCCTTGCTGCTGGGGTGGTAGGCAGTGAGCACGACTCCCTGGGAACTGGAGAGCCAGCTCATGGTGAGAGAAGGGGCATAATTTCTGCGATCCTGACACTGAGAAGAGGAGTGAAGTTCCTGGCTCGCTTGGCAACTCCGTTCATTAGCATCGGCCAGCTCCTCCTCCCGAAGCCAGCGATTCACACGGGAGGGGCGGGGCCTCTCCCCTGAAGGGCTGCCCGGCTGTCCAATGGGAAGGGCTGTGACTCAGTATTGTTTCAGCCCGGGGCCATTCCAGTGTGAATGCTTTAGTTAAGAGATATAGGGGTGGAGGATTACTTGTTGCCACCACCCAGGAGAAATTCAAATCTGATTCAACTGCCTGGCTGTAGACTTCTCTCATCACTGTAAGCAGAAGCCGTCTTGGCTAGGAAACAATGAGCTACCGCAGAGACTTTTCCCCTTCCCAATTCCTGTTTCCATCTGATAATTTCTGCTACTTCATGTAACATGAGTAAGGGCATTTCTTAACCCCTTCCCGGTCAGCGTAGCAGAAACCAGTGAGCCTGCTGCAAAACTGGGCAATGACAGGTCCCAAGAAAGACTTTACCTCTTGTGTCAGGTTAAAATGTCACAAAAATGATTGTGTACCCTGCAATGTTGTCTTCTTTCACATAAAGGTCAATGCCAAGTTTCAAAACACCTTTCAGTAAGAGAGAGAGAGAGAGAGAGAGAGAGAGAGAGAGAGAGACAGAGACCTATCTACCAACACTTAAATGAATGCTATTCCTGAGAATAAAAATAAAACTTAGCATTTGTTTAGCACCTACGTATGAGGCTCCCTATGCCAGTATTCAGTGTAACTCTGTATCTCTCTATCTTTATCTCTCTGTCAAACACATACCAATACTTAAATGAATGCTATTCCTGAGGATAAAAATAAAACTTAGCATTTGTTTAACACCTACATATGAGGCTCCCTATGCCAGTATTCAGTATTCTGTATCTCTCTATCTTTATCTCTCTGTCAAACACATACCCTACATCATAGATATCACCTGTATTTTGCAAAGTATAACAAAAGTGAAGCTTAAATACAGGTTAAGTAACTTGTCTACCATAACACAATTGTTCTGTGCCAGGAGCTGGGTTTGAACAAAGTTCTGTGCTGAATTCCACTCTTTTTTAACCAGCACGCTGTTCTTTGTCTTATAGATGAGGAAACAAGCTCAAAAGTTATGAAATTCCAAGACATGTTTCTGTCCTTTCTCCCCTAAAAATAGTCTACTCTCTTCTATATACCTACCAGTCTAAGTTTAAGTGGGTTATTATTGACCTTTATGATCTATCAAAAATTCCTCATGAACAACTTTTCAAAGTCATCATTCCATAAGCATATTATATACACTTTTTTCATTATTTAAAATTATCATGAGACACAGACAGTGTGGTGAAGGCCTGGGGTGGGGCGGGGGCTGGGTAGAAGGAGGAAGTGGGAAGAAAATAGGGGACATCTGTAATAATGCCAACAATAAAAAATAAACTTTAAAATTATCGTGAGAAATAATTACTTTATAGATACTTATACATGCTTAAAGTATTTAAATTTATTTTTTAATCCTATCTTTCATATCTATAGGGAACTGTCATTTTCAAAAGTCTTCCTTTAAAAAAAAAGCTTATCATAGCTTCCTTCCTGCCTCTCCACAATTAGTTATTGAATCTTTGCATTTTCATCTCCTTAGGCTCTACATGCCATCTCCTTTCTATCCCAATTGCCCAAGCCCCTGCACACCCTATTAAGTCTTAGCTATAATCTTACAACAGCTCTTTTAGCTCATTTCCTTGCCTTCTCTAAATTATTTTGTACGTTATCACGCCCAAGCACAGCCTTGAAGATGTCTCTCCTTGCTTAACAAACGTTTATTGGCTCCTCATCGCTGACAGAACCAGTCCAGACTTGAGTAGACCACTGAAAGTCCTCGCTATTAGCCCACAAGTCTTTCCATCACATCTGTCAAACACCATTCCCTCTGGGCCACTGTCATTCTTCTCTCTTCCTTTCCACATCTAACTTAACCCTTTGACACAGCAGGTCTTCAGTGAATGCTGACTGGATGAAGAATTAAATGGATTTAACGTGTCCTTAGAAAGTATACTAAATTTTAAAATGAAGATTGGTAATGTTAGACAAGTTGTTTCCATCCTATACCAGTGTGTGAACCTATGATGATGATAGGTTCACCAGTTCAAGCAAAATGAAAAATACAGTAAGAGGGGCAAAACGTAAGCTAATTGGAGTGTATGAGTTCTGTCTTTTTAATGTCCTTATGTGGAAAATGATTAATGATCTGAAATGCAAAACTACAGGAATTCTCTATCTTATGTAATTTTCAGTGGTAGGCCATATACTCTACCACTTGGAAACTCTTTTCTTCTCTTTGTCCCTCCATCTCACTCCTATTTTTCCCTTACTTTCCTGAATTTTTTTGTCTTCATCTTTTATTGTTCTTCTATTTTTCCTTCTTCCTTTACTATATCCTCATGAGCAATACCAACTCTAATGAGACAATTCTTCATAAAGGGAGATTCTGTCCAGTTTTAACCAAAATGATAAAGTTACATATTTGCCTATTGATACTCTCTCCACTTTTTAAATAACAAATAAATCACAATATACAGATTGAAATGTAACTCTTTTACAGGTTCAAAATAATTTTGGGGTTCACAATACCATGCTTTTTAATTTTTGAGGCCAAAAATAAGATGTGGTAGTTGATTTACAGAGCTTAGTTCATAGAATTTGAATCCTACTAATTTACTTTTCAAGTACATGGAAATTCTCTGCACTCGTCCTTCCCCCCCACTGAGTAAGCCCTGTTGTTACTCACATATAGGCTCGAGTAGATTAGAAATGGTTTTCTAAATTTTCTTATGACCATCATGGAAGCACTGAGTAAGCCCTGTTGTTATTGTCTGAGGATATTATCTACTAAAAATAGTAGGATTGTACCCTGGTGTACATGGCCTCACATATAGGCTCAAGTAGATTAAAAATGGTTTTCTAAATTTTCTTATGACCATCATGGAAGCAAACCTTACTACCAATATGCTTTCTTGAAAAGCTCTTCCTTTTCACATCTCAAACGCTACCAAGATTTAGCTAGAGTTCATCCCTTATACCACACTACCCTTTCTCATAGAGACACATTTTATTTCTTTCAAAAAGTACTCCCTCCCACAACCACTATAGACAAACACCAGGAACCTAATGTCCTTGAAAACATTAATATTTCAGGCCATTAATGCCAAACACTTTTCTGTTATGTAACATCGTACAAAGTAATTCAGTAACAGCAAGAAGCGTAAACATTCATTTCATTCATTCCTTTTAAATGGGGTGTACTAGATGACATAAGCAGGAAGAAGGAAGCCATAATTTACATACCCAAATAGGTTATTAAAAATAGGGTGGAGATAGTACTGCAGCCTCAGACAATCTCACAGTCATATTAAAATATACTGGAAAAAACTCTAGCAGTATCAAAAGGTTATTACTGGTTTTTGTATTTTGATTTAGGAACCTAAATATTATGGAATTATATTTAAAGGGTACCATAATTACAATGTAATCAACACATTTATCAAAATTTTGCTTAATCATTTGCTGTCACTTTAACTGGAATTGATTAAGGAGAATGTGTATTCAAACACACTCTCTAAGGTGACTAAAAGCCTATATAGGGAGGGACACGAGGCCACGTGAAAGCTGACCTTTCAACTGGCAAAGTTAAACTCAATTTACAATAATATATTATAGCAAGAACTTGAATAAATTAATCATCAACTGTGGAGTTAAAGTTTTACATGGATGATAAAACCTAGATTTATACAGTAGCATTGACCAATGAAGAGGGAGTGTGCTAGTATCCCCTTCCTGATGTATTATCAAGGCTTTTTATGAATAATTCTTGTAAACTTGCAAGCAAGCCAATTCTGTACTGAGAAACTGTAGACTGAAATGTATTCCATATACAGAATATAAACCTACTTTCTTGGAAATTGCATCATTGTTCCTAATTCTGCCTCTGGGGCAACAGGAAAATACCTTTTCCCTTTCTCCTGGCAGCTCTAAAAAATTCTGCATTATTCTCAAAGTTTGTTTTTTTTTAACTACTCCTCCAGGGAGAGAATACTAGCCATGCTGGGATAATTTATAACTGCTATTGCCACAGGCTAATTTAGGCTACTTAGCAAGTATCTAGTGAAGATATTCTTTTACAGTTAAAGAGTTAAAAAGTTTAGTATTAGTAAATAATAATAGCTAACATTTAACTGTTTCCTCTTTGCTAGACGTGGTACATGTTTCATTTAAGTGACACAATCCTGAGAGATACTAGAATTATGCTCACTTTATAGATGAGAAATGTGAGATCACCCAGCTAGTAGGTGGCAGAACCAGCTCATGTAAACCTGGATTAATATGACCATTGAGCCTGAGTTCTTAAATATTACAGATTACAGCTGTCTCGAACTGACTCTATGAAAAAAATCCACATGAATATTTAATGAGGTAAAGTCATCTACAGCAAATCTAAAGTGTTTAACCAAATGAAATATTGATGTAAGTGCAATGCTACAGAGATTAACATTCAAACACAAACACATTCGTTTCATTCCTGGTATTTTGAAACTTCTTTTTTTAATGTCAAATTATTAGGGGAGTGTGGCATAGTATACATACAACTATTTAGGTCATTATCATTATGCCATCATATCTAAAACTCTTTCTGCTGATAGAAATAAAAGTATTCTGACCATTATGATTATAAACATTCTCTTTAAAAATATATCAGGCAAAGACAGATGTAGGTTTAAGGACTCTGAAGCGTAAAGAGTTTCATAGGTACAGGACTTTGGAAAGGACCTTGCATGAGCAAGACTCTGAAGGTTTAACTTCATTTAGCTTCATGGTAAATCCACCTCTTATATCAAAATTAGCCTCTATTGCAATGGTTCTCAACCTTCTGGCCCTTTAAATACAGTTCCTCATGTTGTGACCCAACCATGAAATTATTTTCATTGCTACTTCATAACTGTAATGTTGCTACTGTTATGAATCGTAATGTAAATATCTGATATGCAGGATGGTCTTAGGCGACCCCTGTGAAAGTGTCATTCGACCGCCAAAGGGGTCGCGACCCACAGGTTGAGAACCGCTGCTCTATTGGAAATTAGTCAAGGCAAGAAAGTGCAATGACCCATGCTTTTCATTGGCTTTTTACTCATTGCTGAATACAAGGGGACCCATGTTGCAAACACTTGCAGCTGAAAGCACAAAGTTAGGAAGAGTGAAGTGCATTCTGAGGTAGACATGTTCTGAAATGTAGTATTTTGCTTATGAGTAAAGATTCAATTTAAAACACCTAGAATTGTATCAATACTTAGATTTGCTCTAATACAAAAGCCTTCTCCTGCTAGTAAAGTAGATTACGAAAGGATGCTGATCTCCTTGTCAAGTGAGAGAAGCCATGGGTAACTGGAGAAGACTTGGTGAAGCTGAAAGGAAGGGCTGAGTTGATTTGTGACTTGGGAAAAACAAGGAAATGAAAGCCATAGTTCTATTTTTAAAATAAAGGTAAAAAAGGTGGTTATTGCCCAGCCAGCATGGCTCAATGGTTGAGCATCGACCTATGAACCAGGAGGCTACGGTTCAATTCCCAGTCAAGGCACATGCTGGGGTTGTGGGCTCGATCCCAGTGTGGAGTGTGCAGAAGGCACCCGGTCAATGAGTCTCTCTCATCATTGATGTTTCTATCTCTCTGGCCCTCTCTCTTCCTCTTTGAAATCAATAAAAATATATATATTTTTTAAAAGGTGGCTATTTGTTCCAAAATAAAGGCTATTTTTCTAATATTTTAGAATGGTTCCTGGAACAGGGATACTATTGTTATGGGCCAAAATACTTGATAAAACTTACTTTGGGTATAGTGTATTTATTTCATTGTTCATAATTTACTTATTACATTGAAAATGTATTTCTCTGTAAAAGAATGTATTTCCAGTAAAATAAGTAAATTATATTCAAAATTTAAGATATAATTGTTTATACTAATTTTTTTGAGCCAGACAGAGTCCATAAGGTTCAACAGATTCTCAATATGTCTCCAGAAAAGATGCACAATGCAACGCTCTAGACTTTACTATAAAGGCTTGTCACCCAAATGCCCCATGCCTCACTCTAATTGAGAAAAACCTCCTTACATAATACCCTAGTCCCAAATTATTTGTGCTCCAGAAATATACTCTGAAAATATCTACAAGACACTTATTTAATAATTTGGCTAGCTGTTTTGTTACAAGGGCTCAAAGATCATGGCTAGAATCATGAGTATCTTGGCCTTCTACAATTTTAAAATAGACTCAAAATAATAAGGTTGAGGTTGTCCAGAGTTTATAGCTAGTGCAAAGGGCTTTTTTTTTACAGAAGCAAATGCAAAAAAAAAAAAGTAAAATTATGCAACAGCTGGTCAGCCAGATGTTTACAGAGCCAGGACTCTAAGATTTGAGGAAAACATCGTATCCTGGCACCAGAATATTTTCTTGCAGTATAAACTGCTCAAACACAGAGACTGCCTCAACATAGTCCCTGGCTCAATCAAAATGTCTATTGTAGCTCTTATGAATCACTCCTAAACACCCTTCAAAATTTCTATCTAACCCCTACCAAAAAATCCATAAGGGTCTCTACAACTCAAATAGTGAAAAAATTTGAATCCCACTACACAAGGTAGAAAATATGCTATTTTCTATCAACTTGTCTTCCCACTAACTGTATTTCATTTTTGTATTCTTCTTTAAAAATATGTGAGATATATATATTTTTCCTTTCCCAATAATGAAATTGTATGTTTACTATCAGATATGTCATATTTCTGTAAGTAAGGATTAATACGTAGCAATAAACATAATAAAATGCCTTCCAGGCATCATCCTTCAAGCATATCACAATACATTTTATATACACATCAATACTCACAAACACTGTAGACTCGATATATTCATAAAGAATAGCTTTTATTACAAATTGGCATGAGAGAGAAGAAAAGCAGGAAGAAAAAGCACCTCGGTGGGACAAAGGTAGATTCTTCCGTCAGAGTTTCCACATCCACATTATATCACATTGTCTCTTCCTCTTCAACAGAAGTAGTTTTTTAAACATTTTCCAGAAGGTGAGTGTAACCTTCCCAGTCTTTGAGTTTAAATCACACTCTGTGATGTTCTGGGAAATTTATTCACTCTCAGTTATAAATAATTCAAATCAAGGCAGTAGAGCCACATTTTTGGTCACAAAAATGAGACATATCAGAATTCTCCTTGCAGCCAGTCTGCCCCTCTCAAAAGTAATACTTGCCTTACCTTGCAAAGATCATGAATATACCCCTTAGAGAAAACAAATTGAAATAGACAGAGACCTCTAGGATTTCATTTCTTTCAAGAGAGACTGCCTTGATAGTATTCCATGCAACCTATTGTGAGCATTCACATATTAGAGGAATATAAAAGAAACTTAGAGCCACCATCAAACATTTTTTTAAAGAAGACTTTTTCTAAGGTGTGTATAGCGCTAACATTCTACCACCTAATATTAACTAGAGGCACAAAATGAGCCCGGTGGAGACTCCTCAAATGTCCTAAGAGCAGAACATCTTATCTAAAGGTTACCAGAAGTGGCCTGCTGTCTGAGGGAGACGAGTGGGACTGGCCTCTAAAAATCCTCATAATTTTCCAACAGCCCACAATCTCACCACTGACATCACGTGTGGTGTCATCTTGCAGCCACTGGCTCACTTCAAACTGATAACCTGAGGGAGGTATAAATGAGTGAGATACAACCCCAGGAGTTTATCTAAGTCAGGGGCTGTCTGTATTTGTAACAACAAGCATCCTATAATAAATGCAAAATTGAATGACTGAATTCTGAGGGAAACAACTAAAATGAGGCAAATAATTCCAAGATCTATTAAGGTTTTAAGAAAAAGAGGGCACAACTAAAGTAATGTGCATGTGTGATGGTTTCCCCTAAGCTTTCTGTATTAGACATGTATTATTCTGCAATTAGAGACAATTCTAGTAAAGATATATCAAGTAATAACACCCCACGAGGTCTTGAATTAGGGTGGGTAGAGCAGGGCTTTCCACCGGAGAGAGAACAAAGGAAGCTAAGGCAGCTTCCTGCTGACTGCTTCCACAGAGTCCAGGTGGGCTCACAGTCCAGGTGTGTTTACAGTCAAGATGCTGGGAAGGAAGAAGATGGGGAACAGGAGCCAGGATCAGGAGACCCCACATAAAAATACATAAATTCGTACCAGGTGTTTAGGGCCTTCCTGGTGCTTTGCAAGTAATGATTCTGAATTTCAGAAGCAGTGGGGGATAATGAAAGGTTACTGAGCAAGATAGTAACACAGCTCTACTAGAAGAAAGATCAGCATGGTGGCTATAAATAGCATAGATGGGAGGAACAAGATGGAGAAGAGCAATCCATTAGGAGGTGGTTACAGGAGAGCTTGTCAGGGAGGAGGGTGCTGAAATACACCAGCAGTGGCAGACCTGTCCAATCTTCATCTCCTCTCCCAACCCATGCAGCATACCCAGTGGCAATGCTCAGGGACAGTGTAGCAATAGAATCGTTGGGACCTAGTAGATTTGTGGAAGTGAGAATGGAGGAGGGAGGGGCTCATAATTACCCCATGACTTCTAACTTAAATAAATGGAGATGCCTAACTAATGCTTAAAAGCAAAGATGCTTGGAGGACAAACTCTGATAAGTTCCCAAACTTCTGATAAGGAAGGCCTGAGACAACATGCTGTATGAGTACCTACAAAGGGCTGAGTAGGACAGCAGTAGATAAAGAAAATGTGTTGAAAGCTTTCTTTACATCTTTTGGACCTCTAGCCCGCTCTCCCATAGAGAACTAGTTGCCCAGAGGGTTTTTCCCTGTGCCTGCCTCATGAATGAGCACTTACCCATTCCTCAGGGATGCTTAATTTCCACACTGGGAGTCTACTTAGATCCATTAAACTTCAAAACTGTCTCAGTAGCTCAATTGGTTAGCACACTGTCATTCGGATATGCCAAGGTTGTGCATTTGATCCCTGGTCAGGGCACAAACAAAATCAACTAATGGACCAGCCGGTGTTGCTCAGTGGTTGAGCGTCCACCTATGAGCCAGGAGGTCACAGTTCAATTCCCAGTAGGGGTCATGCAGAAGGCAACCAATCAATGATTCTCTCTCATCGCTGATGTTTCTCTTTCTCTCTCGCTCTCCTTTCCTCTCTGAAATCAATAAAAAATATATATATTTTTTAAAAGACTCAACCAATAAATGCATAAATAAGTAGACAACAAATTGATGTTTCTCCCTCTTTCCCTCTCTCTGTCTAAAAATCAATAAATAACAAATTTAAAAAACTGTTTCACATGACAAAAGTTTTTAATCAAGGATAAAGGATTAAAAAAGGAAGGGGAAAATAAAGATGGGAAAGGTGAGTTTATTGAGCACCTATCAAGTTTTGGATACTGCTAGGGCAGCAGTTCTCAACCTGTGGGTCGCGACCCCTTCGGGGGTTGAACAACCCTTTCACAGGGGTCGCCTAAGACCATCGGAAAACACATATTGAATATATAATTACATATTGTTTTTGTGATTAATCACTATGCTTTAATTATGTTCAATTTGTCACAATGAAATTGGGGGTCACCACAACAAGAAGAACTGTATTAAAGGGTTATGGCATTAGGAAGGTTGAGAACCACTGTTCTAGGCCCTTTAAAATATTTTCTCTCTCAATTCTCATCTTATCTACAGGGATTGTAAAGGAGAACCACTCTAGGCCCTTTAAAATATTTTCTCTCTCAATTCTCATCTACAGGGATTGTAAAGCTATAATTAGTAATCAGCGCATTGCCCACTACCATACAGTGTATTGCCCACTACCATACAGCTAGCCCTTGGCAGAGTCTGGAAGCAGGCTAGGCCCACTCAGAAATCTAACTACATTTCAAACAAGCACCCATACCCTCTTCATTTAAGTCTGATGATATTTTATTGCTGAAGTCCATCTAGTTCCTTGTTATTTGATCCATTTCCAACCTAGTTAAAAATGTGATTACCAAATAGAAAAAAGAAATGTTGAGGCAAAAAAAAAAAAAAAAAAAAAAAAATTTTGGGGAAAAAAAAAAAAAAAAAAAAAAAAATCTTGTTATTGAAATATTTCAGGCTAAAATGAGAAAATATAAAAGTGGTTTCCTTTGCACCTACCAGTGATTCTCTCTGGATGTTTAAGGCCTGGAGGTCTAATACCTACCATCTATCGGTCTAGCATAGTATAGTACTAATGGGTTACTTTTGGTTTTGCACCAAGCCCTGAGGTTTCAGTACCAATCTTTAACTTCAATCCATCCTCATTGTTTTGTTCTATCCGAACACAAGAATAGTATTAACTAATTTATGGATCATAGTCATTTTGAACATTTGGTTTATACTATCTTGAACCAATTTTCTGTGAACAATGAAATGAGGCAAACATCTGCTCCCCAAAATGTTAGGCCAGGTGATATAATATCCTTTTCCCTCTTCCTTTTCCTCTTCTTTAAATAGAGGTGCCTCCTTGTTTACAGGATGAGGGCAAGAGGTTAAATCCTTTCCAAAAAGGATGTGGTGTGCAATATTGTTATGAAGGTATTGTGTAAAATTGTTACACAGGCCGCTTAAGGAAATCTAATGAACAACAAAAATTGCTAAGCTCTCACCTATGTTGAAGTTACCTGTGAGAAAGCCTAATGGAATATGGGAAATTGTGGAAAATCAGAGGCTTCGGAAAGCTCTCTCTTAACTCATTCATTCTGCTAAACCTCTGTTTCTGAACCTGAAAATGAAAATTACATGTTTCTACCAGACAGGGCTATTCTAAGATATAAATGAGCTGGTAGAGGAGGTAGAGAGAAAAAAGGAAAATGCATTCACTAAATTTGTTCACTGAATGTCTGTATAGCAGAACTCTAATATGAATGCTTTATACCCATTGTACAGATGGAAACGCTGACCCCAAAGGTTAATTAATTCAGGGCAAGCTTTGTGCTCAGGTTAAAAAGGAAAATAAAAAGGCAGAGCCAGGATTCACAATAAAATTCCTTTGATCCAAAATCCATGCTTTTCCCATTATTCTATTGAGAGTATAAAGCAGCATATGCATATTAAGATGAGTTTAGTCTTATTATAGTTTACCAAATCTAAGAAACTTGTCCCTTATTAATAAGATTTACCATTCATTATTTTGCAAATCACTAGTCAAGAGAAAATGCTGTCAATAAAATTATGAACACCATCAATTGTAAGTTGCATCCTAATTTCAGAACGAAACTAATATACATCTTAGAATCGATGAAATATAGAAATAGAATGAAAGAGACCATTTTTTTTTCAGTCTCACATAAAAGCCACAAATTTGGTTCTTTTAAGATTTGCCAGGTATATGAATTATACATGATATAGTCATTTATTCAATCAATAATGTATACATTTATTTAACTACCATATGCTTAGCACTGTCTCAACCCAAAGAATATATTACCAAAAATAGCAATCAAACTACCAAACATATGACCAAAAACATGTTACCCGAAAAAGATTATGTTACCAAAAGCAGGCCATGGTGTAAGTGCCCTGGGTATGGGAGAGAAGACTGCAAAGGTAAGAGGGAACACAAGGCAAGAGGAGCAGTTCCTCCAGGAATGGAACCAGTTGTCAGTCTCTTGTGGAAACACAAAGGTTGAGTTCCTTGCAGTAGTTACTTGCCTCCCCATTGCTCTTACAAACAACTGATTTCAAATGCAAAGCTCTCATTTTTAATATGAAAGCCCCTTCTCTATCCTTGTTCCAGTTTAAGAAGGCTCATAGGCCTTCCAGAGTGGCCCTGCAGTCCTTGCAATGGGGCATGGTTTAATTGGAATCTGCTGAGGCCTGGACTTTGCAGGTCACCCCTGTACCCATTTTATACCATGGCTTGGTTTGGGGGCTCTTGGAAAGCCATGGATTGTTCCCTGGGTGACCCACATCTCACATTTTCACTGGGCCCATTCTGTTACAACCAGATTCCATGTGCTATATGAGTTCACAGGAACGCCCAGGGAAGTCCTAAAAACCATCTGATGTGCTCTGGATCATTTGGCAAGGACACAGCTATTTCCTTTCAGATTTCTGTTCCACATGAAGCCGTGGACATATTGTAGCCTGACAGATTTCAGACAAAAGCATTCATTTCACAACACCAAAGCCACTTACCTGTCCCATTAATTTGAGACAGCAAACTAAATTAATTAATAAAAAGACAATTCCTAACTAACTTTTGATAGTTTTGGAATTTTCTCTTCACTCTCCATTTCCTGAATTAATGTGAGAGTCACTAAACTGGCCCTAAGATATCACTTATGACATCAGTATTGTCAGTTTGTTTGTCTATTGTTCTATAAGGATGTGTCCTAGGCTGCTCATCAGTTGATTCATTCAGCAAATACTTGTGCCATGTACCTACTAGTGCCAGGAGCTGTATTATTTGATGGAAATGAATAAGAATGAAATAATAACTTGCAAAAAGCTAGTGGGCCCCATTCCTTAGATCCCCCAGTTGGAAAAAAAAGTGTATGTATTTATTAAATGCCACTCTGCTATTTCATTTCCATTGTCTCAATTAACCCTCACTTATTTGCCTCTATTTCACAAATGAGGAAACTGAAAGATTAGTCAGAAAGATTAAGTAATTTATGAGAGAGAGAACCAGCAGGACTCACATTTGAACCCAGGTCTCTTGACTTGATATCAATCATCCAACCTTTTGACTAAGGCAGGCTGCTCATAACATCTCTCCAAAAGAAATATGATGGTTCAGTTAGAAGTTCCAAGCAGATTTGTTTTTTGAGTTCTTCTGAGCATGTTGTGTCATTAATGGAGGCCTGGAGCACAAATTACTAACTATGCACAGTACCAGAGCTACAGTACTCAGGACACCAGTTAAGACTTTGAATTGAATAAGTAGACAACTAAGAGACCCTCATATTTATTTGACAAAAGAAACACCATGGAGCCATATTTCAATCACACAAGTGCGCTACACATTTTCTCTGTAGCAAGGTAGTCTTATCCGTTCAAGAGAAAAATTAAGCAATTACTATTTCTCAGACTTTGTGTGTGTTAAAGCTATAATATAGTCACTGAAACTTCGTTATAATGAATTATGGGTTTATAACAAAGGATCATTACAAAGCTGACCCACTCCTACACTGATACTTGGTCCCAGTAACTAAATTCCCTTAGATCAGAATCAGCTATAGAGCAAAGCACTTATTAGTATTTGGTGACCAGATATGTCAAAGTACCCAAGTAAAAGCCAGTGACCTGAACAAAGACCCACGTAAAAGCCTCAAGAGTCCTGCTTCCCACAGAGGTGGGTAGACAGGTCAGGGCAACCCCACGCACAGCATAATAGAGACATGCAGTAGATTTGGGTCTCTGCTTGACTCGTTTTATAGCTGATAAGTGCTGGAAGTCTGTGGTAAGAATAAGCTATTCTTCTGAATCAGTCATTGTTAACACAACCCTATAGCACCTGTGGAGAAAAAGCAATGCCAACCATGCATTCTGAAACAGAAAGGAAAAATAATCATTTTCACTCTATCCTTTTACCTCCCCTTTCCTAAGGAAACCAGAATCACTATCACACTGGAACTGACTCATCTGCCAATAGTCTCAGCCTGTCTTTATCTTACTGAGCTCCAGAAGATATGATAAACTTGCATCAAAAGAAGAACACAAAGTCCATTATTCCCTACAGCACAGCAGTAAACTACCGCTGCCAATGCTAATCAGCAACTATAATTAAGCCTGATTATAAATTACAAGTATCTAAATTTAGAAGACCTTTGCTTTATAAATCCTAGACATTAGAGACATTATTAACTTAGCTACTTGAAATTATTCCATGGCCGGAAACATCTTTCGAGTGTTCTGGCCCAGAAACAGTCCTGTAATCAGGATCCTCCCCTCGGATTGACAGGGCTCAGAGGCAGCCATCCAAAAATCCCTGCCCTCTAGAGATCCTAAATGGCCAGGAGTGGCGGGCAGCAAGTTCCACAGGGGCAATGTTTGCTGCTCTAGCCTCCTGTTCTTTGAAAGGCCTTTTATAGGAAACTTCAAATCATTGAGGGGAACTTAGCTAAGGATAGCAGCTTCAATAATTGAGTGTCACTAACTCTTTTTTCCTGGACACGGTGGTGATGGTAATGGTTAGCCATTCCTGATCATCACAGGATGCTAAACGCAGGTCAGGTATGCTGGCGAGTAGGGACGGTCTTCCTGTAGAGAGAAAGTGACGTAGTAGGGACCTGCTTTGGAAAAATAAAGCTAATCCCAGGGATTCACTGTTTCGAGTTGATTTTATCTCAGAGCATGTCAGCAGCATGCATCATGTGACTGTGCTTTGATCTAGACATCTTTTGTAAATGCAGTCATCACAGCACCTGCCACTCCCACTGCCCTGCCCAACGTCCCTAAATAAGGGGTAGGTAATCTTCAACAGCCATCGCCTCCGGCCAGAGTTTAGGATTAATCCAGGGATACAGTTAAAAAGAACAGTGGTGCCCTGGCCAGGTGGCTCAGTTGGCTGGAGCATCATCCTGTGTACACCAAAAGCTTGTGGGTTCAATTCCCGGTCAGGATTTTTAAAAATTACACACACAAATCCACAATAGACACCTGCCAAAATCACATAAAAACAGATGAAAAATTTTTAAGAAAATGTAGGATCGTTCTAGTTTATTAACTGATGACTTAACTTTTTACTCTGCTTTTGAAACTGCCAAATCAGGTGAACAGGTTCATTACTTCAAACAGCTCCACGATTCCTCTGACAAGCCTCTATGATGCATGAGTGTGATGCTCTGGTGAAAAGCCAGGCAGCCTTGCTCTGGCCAGTGTTGTTGATTCAGTGGTTAGAATGTTGGCCCACGCACCGAAGGGTCGCAGGTTCCATTCCCAGTCAAGGGCACATACCTTGGTGGCAGGCTCGTTCCCCAGCCCAGTAGGGGCAAGTGCAGGAGGCAATCAATGTGTCTCTCTCACATCGATGTTTTTCTCTCTCTCCCACTCTCTCAACTCCCGCCTCCCTTCCACTCTATCTAAAAGCGAAAGAAAAATATCCTCTGGTGAGGATTAAAAAAAAAAAAAGTAAGGCAACCTTAAGAAGATATTATCTGGGAGCTCATGTTAGAAATACTTTAGGGGCCACTCCACTTCAGACCCACATGTTTTTTATCCACCTGTCATTTCCATCAAGTATTAATATGAAAAGGCAAGATTTTTACCAGTGATCTTAATGAGAACTCTTCAGCTTTAATTTCGTTGCCACCTGCTGGCTGAAAGACAAAATCTTCCCTCTGCAACAAAAACTGCTTGGTAACTCAGAAGGACAAACGTAAACAAATGAACGCTCTGTCATTAGCAAAGCCAGTTTGGGCCACCTCAGGTTACCTCACAAAGGGGAAGGAAACTAACATGTAATGTGTCTGTTGTATGCCAGGCACTGTGATAGTGGGGCAGGATAGAAGCTAGGAAAATTCCTTGGCAAGTGGAATGGGGAAGCAGACAGAGAGCGGAACCAACTGGCCCAACAATGTTCAGCCAGATGTAAACGGTCACCAGGGCAGGAAGCTCTGAGCACCTAGCGACGGCAAAACTGGTGCTGGGCCTGCCTCCAGGGTGGCCTTTCCTGCCCTGGTCCTGAGGTTTGGACCCCCTGACCTTTCCTCCATAGAGATAACATATAGGCCTCAGTTGTATTTCAGCTCCAGGCCCAGAAAAGCAGCAAAACCAGGAGAGCAACACCACAGCCGGCTGCAATGACTCACCGCGCCCTGCCCTGGCGCTGACCAATCAGTGCAGACCAGGACCCTGGAAGAGCACACTGGAAAAGCAGATGAATATTCTATTAAGACCCCCCTTCCTCCCCTAAGACCTCCCCTAAGTTCCCAGCCTTTAAAACCCTCAACAGGAAAGGACCCAACTAGTGCTCTCTCTAGGGCTCTCTCTCCAGGAAGCAGGCCCGGGCCTTTCCCTCCCCCCTCCTCTTCCCCACAGGCCGCCATGCATCTCCTAAACTTTGAGGGTCCCCAAGACACTTGCACCCTAGGGAGCAATGGGCAGTGGCAGCTCATCCCAGGCTAACCCCCTGAACCTGTCTTCTTTGTCGCTTCTTCAGTCCTAAGCCCTTCCCAGCTTTAATAAACGTACTTTCAAAATTACCTAGACTCGTGTTGTGAAATCTTTCCTTCCCTGAAGCCAAGAACACACACACTACAGGCCACCGAGGCAGACCCGCTCAGGCCGGTCCCTGTCCAGTAACAGTAGGTGCTTCAGAGATATTATTATATTTAATCAGCACCCAACTCTGACTGACCTGAGTATCAATACCACCATTTTAACTGGCTTCCGATTCCACAACTGAAAAGCAGCAACCAATTCAAAAAACAACGGTCAGACATCGGCTTTTCTTCATCATCAACACAGGCTCTTTCCATTATCCCATGATTCTCACCTACCACGGTCCGTTCATGTTCTCTTACACTGTGCAGAAGATACTGATGAGCTGGGGCTTAGAGGCAGAGCCACCGCTCACTGAATAGTCACAAAGCCTTCATGAGATTTCATTTTAGGACTGACAAGTCAGATAATCACTTCGTAAATTTAGCAGGGAGAGCCATCAATGACTAGTCGGTGTAAAATAGAATGAAAATGAAACAATTTCAGATGATCAGAAAAAATAATGAATTTCAAAGTATCATTTCAAACATCCCATTTTTTAGCAAAAGAAAAAAAGAGGGTTAGGTATTTTTCTTTGATCCATTTAGGTCATAGCTGTGCACCCATCTCCTCAAGGCCGTCTGTGCTGAAAGCCGTGTGGCTTATACACATCAACTGGCCTCAAGGAGCTCTCGATCTAGTTGCAGACAAGACAGGAAAGCTGCAGTACTCAGAGCCCCTTTCTCATCTATGATCTCATGTGTCTCTGAGAGGCACTATCACTGAGAAGAACAATGGCTTCTGTTTGAGGGTGCCAAACACTATTCTAAGCACTTTACATATACTCACTCACTTAATCTTCATGCAAAGGTAGGAGATAACTGGTATCTTTCATCTCTTTCATCAATGCCAGGGTGAACAATCAACCCCAAATCACACAGATATCTTAAGGGATAGACTGGTGTCCAAACCCAGCACTTTGCTCCATAGTTCATGAACTAAGCAGTCCTAAGAGAAGGATGATTGTCACAAAGCCTTCATGATATGTCACAGGTTAAAAAGAACCAAGCCAGATAAGCACTTTATAAAACTGCAGGGATAGGCAGCAATGATTAGCAAAGTAAGATGGAACAAAAATATTGTGAGACCCATCGATAAAAGGCCCTATACTGGGAGGAAGCATCTGAACTCCATTTACATGGTTTATCAAATTAGAATGATCATCAACTCCTGGGGAAAATTCAAAGGCCTGCTTTATGGAATCAATTGGAAAGATGAGAACTAGAAACCACTCCAAACATCCCTCTGGAAGTAACACCTACACAAAATCATTATCCTGAGATGAAATTCTACTTGGAAGTTTTAGGAGGAATAACCATGATTATTTAATAACAATTTCTCGTATTCATCTAAAACTACTATAATTGGAGGATGTATTTACACCTAGTATTTACCACCAATGAAATAAAATATTGACACTGAAGATGGTATGTGTATGATGAGATACACAGACATAAAGTCATAGCCAATGGTCACCAGTGAGGAGACCTAAAGGAATTTGACGAGTGGCTCTATGGTTTTCTTTCTTTTTGCACCATAGAATGATTATGTTTGTTTTCCTTTATGAGACTTATGGGAAGAAGAAAAAAAAGAATGCAAGTGAAGAAAGGAAAAAAGTACATTGGTAAATGTAAATTATTCCATGAAGAATTTTACAAGTGAGTTTCAATTTTTGTTGTTCTAAAATACATTACAATCATTGTCAATAGCTTGAAGACAGAAATACCATGGTCTGTCTTTAAACTGATAAACTGTATTTGTTTTAGGCCCTTGTTTAACATTTTAAGAAAAATATGTATTAGAGGATATGTTTTTTATTGATTTTAGAGAAAGAGGAAGGGAAGGGAGAGAAACATCAATGTGAGAGAAACACTGATCAGTTGCCCCCTACCAGTGTTCAAACCACAACCTGGGTATATTCTGACCAAGAATTGAACCAGTGACCTTTTGGTATAAGGGACAATGCTCCAATCTACTGAGCCACACTGGCTAGAGCTATAACTGAATTGTTAAAGGTGAAATCATGTTACATTTCTGAAGTAAACCCAACTTGGTCATTATATATTATCCTTGTCACATGTTGCCAGATTTGGTGTGCTAGTATTTTAGTAAGGATTTTTGCATCTAGTGTAATAAATAATATTGTAACAATTATTTTTAACTAGTACATTCAATAATAAGATCTAATGGTGGTTCTTATAACCTCCATAATTTCAAACTAATGATAAGCACAAACAGCTTTTCAAGGTATTTGCAACAACTGTTATGTGGTATGAAAATACCTGTGAGCTCTATTAGTGACAAAGAACCGTGTTCTGCTAATAGTACTGTGGTTTACTGCCTACATTCTTAAAAGAAACATTCAATTTCACTGAGAAATTTATAAAAATTCAAAATGTTTTTCTGTTCAAGTTCAAATATTGGTTAAATGAACAATAAATGAATAGTAAGTTATGATATAAATAAAAATGAAATAGCTGTTAGATTAAGGTACCTATATTCTTATTTCACCAACTAATTTGTGGTGTTAGACTTCTTACTAAAAGTATATTTCTGAATGACTCCAGACCCCCTCCCCTTCTTTTTATCCAGTGGAAAAGCAAATGGACTCAATGCCACTGAATTGGATACTTAAAATGGTTAAAGCAATAAATTTTATTTATGTATGTTTTGCCACAATTTTTTAAAAAAGCAAATGGAATCACAAAGTATTTAGAAGGTTTTTTTGGGTTTGTGTGTGTGTGTGTGTGTGTTTTTTTTCAGATTGTTGGGAGACAGGAGTATAACAAAGTGTAGGTATAAAATACCTATATTTTTAAAAAACACCAATTTCTTTGGATAACCTAGCAACTTAAAACTTTGCTGAGCTAAAATTGAAAACAAAACTGAGAGGAAAAATTAAAGAAGTGAAAAAAGTTATGAAAGCAAAGATACATGTGTTTATTATGAAATTAAAACACAAAGAGCTCCTTAATTGAGAAAATAGAGAAGCATTACTGCAAATGACACCCCCATTAGTACCACGTAAAAGGCAAGGAACAGCTTACAGCTCACATGTGACTATAAAGTAAGTTAACTGGCTTTACAATAAAACAGATTCTAATACCACATAAGAATTGTCTATGAGGGAGATTTTTATGTGGCTCATGAGTCTATTCCAAAAGATATTCCAGTATAAGGGTTTCCCGTGCACTTTGATCTATGAGAAAAACTTGTAATAACGATCCCCAAGGCGTTCACTCCTCATAAATTTTCTTCAAAGGGTTTGTTTTAGAATAATCGGTAGTCACTTTATAGGCAAACTGCTTCTTCTAGAACCTTAATCAAAAACTCTAGTATTCATAAGATATCTAGAAAAATCAACTACATTTAAACTCGATCCATTCACATGATTTACAAACACACAGATCAGACAAGTCCTGTTACTTTTACTTTTGTCATTCTTAAAAATAGAGCACTCTTTAAATTGGCTTAAGATTTTCCAGGTTTCCCTTATAAGTAAGGTAACATGTAACTGCAATGAAAAATAATCAATGAAAAATAAATTTAGTTAATCACATAAAATGTGCCTACCCCAAAACAGAAAAGACACTTTCCTGGAAACTAACAACATATCAGGAAAACAGCATCAATAATAACTTTCGGGGAGGAAAAAAACAACACAAAAAATTCTAGAATTTTTTCTGTTTATATCTTGTAGCTGTTGTTTTTCTTAATCAAGTGTGAAAAAGATTTTTTAAAAGTATTATCCATTTATTTTCATGATTTTGGCAGGAGGCAATAAATTTAGTATTTTGTTACCTTTTATTAAAATCAAGACCAAAAATGTCTGTACTTTTAACTTGTGATCTGCTGTAGAATTTGAGTTAATGAATATACTTTTCTCCTTACTTTTTGTAGATAGAAAATCTAGGATGATAAATGAGAAGAAACCAATGCATCTAGGAAGAGTGAGTACATTCAAGAGGCCATCAGCTATTACTTTGTCCCATTAAGCAATTACTGAACATTTGAGCTCCAAAGACACAAATAGAACATCATCACCACCTCTCACTTCTGTTTCTAGCTTCTGTCCCCTTTAAAGATTTAGACCAACAGACATTTTGCAGGTACCTAAATAACGAATGAGAGGAGTATAAAGGAAAATGTATTTATCATTTCTGCATGACCTGACATGCCCTTTCATTCATGGGAGCTTAACTTTCCCCAATGACTCTATTATTAAATGCAAATATATTGCTATTTGATCTACTATTAAGGCCTACTGTTTGGATCCTGACACATAGACTCAAGCAGATCTTCCATTCTCATCACCGTGCATTGCTCTGTCTGGTTCCATGACCCTCTCTCTTCAGGATTCTAAACTCAATTTCTAACTCAGCCCTCTTGATTCCTTGGAGTTGACCATTTATTTGCTGTCCAAATCCTGTCCATCCCTCACCACTTAGCTAACTTCCCCCAAGCATAACTTCTGACATGCCACACTTATGATACCACCCAGCACATATTCTAGCTGATCAATTCCTGGAATTTCACTTTAATTTCCAGGCTAGATAATTCACAAAATAATGGGTCTGACATTATTTTGCAGTAATTCTCTAAGCTATTTTGAGAAGTGGGAGAAGAGATACATTTGCATAGCCCAAGACTCCAACTTGATAATCAGGACTCTGATGCAGGAAGTGATATATGCCAAGGGAAAGACTACATCTTGCTTGAAGAATGTGAAACATGCAAGAGATTCAACAGATTCAACATCAGATAGGTATATCATCAAAACATTAGTGAAGAGCCCTAGCTGGTTTGGCTTAGTGGATAGATCATCGGCCAACGGACTGAAGGGTCCCGGGTTCAATTCTGGTCAAGGGCACATCCCTTGGTTGAAGGCCCGATCCCCAGCCCTAATCAGGGCATGTGCAGAAAGCAACCAATTGAGTATCTCACTCACATCAATGTTTCTCTCTCGGTGTCTCTCACTCTCTCCTCTTTCCTCCTTCCCTTCCACTCTTTCTAAAAAATCAATGGAATAAAACAAAAATTTAAAAAAAATCAATGGAAAAAATTTCCTCAGGTGAGCATCCTCTCTCCTCTTCCCTCCTTCCCTTCCACTCTCTCTAAAAAATCAATGGAATAAAACAAAATTTAAAAAAAAATCAATGGAAAAAATTTCCTCAGGTGAGCATTAACAACAATAAAAAAGGCTCCAGGCAATAGAAATCAGAGTGCATCTTAGTGCTGCTGTTGCTTTTGGCTTTTGCAAGAGTCCTGGCAGACACTGACTCAGCCTGTCTCACTTCATAGCTGGCTTCATCCTGTCTTAATTCATTTGGTTTTACTTTAACTTACACACAAACATACAAGCCACACAAATGTATCAGTAGAGGTAGTTATTACTATGCCTAACATTAATGTCAAGAGCATGTATTCTAAGCCTATCAAAAAAATGCAATTATTTATCCAGGGAAGAAAACAGTTAATTACACACACCTGAAATAATTAGATTATTCAGATACTGTATACTCTGTAATGCACAAAAACAAAACTTTGAGTCTCATGGTGTCAAAAACAGAAGTCAAACACAAAAATCAACTAAGTCAGCAGAATTACATAGTTTGCAAATTACCTGCTTTCCATTTTCCTTTTCTATATCTAATTACTGAAAAGACAGGCAATGTGGTGTGGTGGAAGAGCTCTGAACTTGGGCATCAGGAATCCTGGATTCTAGTGTTGGCTCACACTGACCAAGTGTGACTATGGGCAAGTACCTCAACTTCTCTGACCTTAGTTTCCTTATATGTGAAAAGGGAAGACAGAGGAACAAATAATTCTAAGACCTCATCCAGTCTAATCCCTCCAGTTCTAGCTTCCACTTTGGAGCCCACTGATCCAGCTATGGCCTTGCTTCCCTACTTCAGACTTTTACTTGGACCAAGTGTGAGGCTCTGTACTATTGTCCAGCACCCCCTTTCAGAAAAAAGTCACTCTGTTACAAGACTGACCAAACATCTTCTCTAATTTTCCTCTAGTTTTATTAATATATAATTGACATATAACATCATATTAGTTAAAAGTATAAAACATAATAATTCAATAAATGTATATATTGCAAAATGATTACCACAATAAGCTTCGTTAACATCCATCACCTCATGTAGTCACTTTCTTTTTCTTGTGATGAGAACTTTTAAGATCTACTCTGCTAGCAACTTCCAAGTATACTGCACTGTCACCATTCTGTACACATTATATCCCCAAAATTTACTTATCTTATGCCTAGAAGTTTGTGCCGTTGACCACCTCCACCCTGCCCTCTCCAACCCCCCCATCTCCCAACAACCACTAACCTATTCTGTTTCTATGAGTTTTATTATCATTATTATTATTATTATTATTATTTTAGATTTCACATATAAGTGATATCATACAGATGCAATAAAGAAATATAGAAGAAAGAAAGCAGGAGAGATGAATTACTGCCAACTTCTGTGTGAAATGAAATTTGTGGGTATTTGATGCTGTTGACAAAGGATGTTATTAGGCTGTTTAGAATTGCAAATGAGGTTAGATATTAAACAGGTTCTATTTTGCAACAATTAACAAGAAGACAAATCTAAGCATGCTGGATCACAACGGAAATCTCCTTTGGCTCTTTTAGGCATGCTAGGAAGAATAGGAGTCACTTGGATTGTGTGTTCTACCCTTGAGCTCCCGAAGGGGAAGGAGGGCAGGAGGAAGAGTGTTAGTCACTGCAATTAATTACTCAATGAATTTTCTAAGCTATGATCATCTATCCTTTGGAGCTTTCATCTAAGTACCTCTAAGAACTCTTGAATATTAATTATTATAGCACTGTCCTGAAATAATTTGGGGCTTTGATTAAAATTACATGCCCTACTTTCGAATACTCTCTTCAGGTGTGGAGCCTAAAATAATCTTAGAAGGTTAGAGCTTGGATGGACATTAAAGCTCATCAAGCCCCACCCTCACCTTTTTCAGATGAAGTTATGAGACTAAGAGGTTAAGAGACTTGCTTGATTTCAGTCATGGAGCAGACCTAGCCACAGAATGAACCACATCCTGCTCGCCAAGGTCTCACTTGAGCTTGTGCCAAAATAACATCCTATATAATAAAAGGCTAATGTGCAAATTGTCCCCTCAGGAGTTCAACTGACCAGGAGTTCAACTGCTCGCTATGATGTGCACTGACCACCTAAAAATAAAGATCTCTAGAGAATTAGTGTGTACCCTTTTTTGGTTTGTGCCCTGCATAATGTCACAAGCCCTGCATTCCTGGTAACATATATTGTTATGTCTGAAAAAGCATAGAAATTAATTTTATAGAGCTCATAGGAGTATCCCTTGACTCTATCATGTTCTCAGATTTTCAATTTACTTTAATTTTGCTACAGTAAGGCCAGAGTTACTGAATAGAAATAATGCCAGGAGATCCATTTGGTTAATCTTCTGCCAAAAATAAAGAACTGGCTTTCTACTTCGATTTATCAAAGTCGTACTCCAAATTGGAGATAAGGCAGAGATTTATACTGGCAAAATATCAGGTCAGGTGTTCCTCACATTAGTTATCGGGGGCCTGAATCATTAATGATTCATTACAGAAAATAAATTCTACTGCAAATTGGAATAAGAGGTTGCTTGTATCCTATAAATGTCTCCCATCTCTTTTGTTCTCACACGCCATCTAGTGTTGCCTTAAGGGAATATTTAGCTAAATTCTCATCCTGGCTGGAGAAGTGAATGCCTTAGCTTGGAAGAGATCTAGTCAAAGCCCTGCCTTCATTTTTGTATGACCCCGACTCACTGATTTCTAGAAGTAAAACATAGATAATTTCTGATAGGTATGGGATTCAATTTTATTTTGGGATAGTGGAAGGCGTCCTCCGTAATATCCTGTTGACTTTACTGTGTTTACTGTTCATAATCATCATTTATTAACAGTTTCAGTAGCACAGAAGTGAGATGCATACAATATTCCTTATAGAAACTTAAACATTACAGTGGTTCTGGAGTGAGACCAATGACTGTGATTTGGATAAAGTGATATACTTTACTCAGCCTCAGTTCCATCATCTGTAAAATGGGAACCACCATATCTACATCATCATTGTATCTATCTCAGAAGGTTGTTATAGAGAGAGAGAGAAAAAGAATGCATGAAATCCCTAGTAGACTTTACGATCCATGGAAGCCATGGATTAATGGCAGCTATTTTTAATATTGTCTGAGTATCCCTATAAAATGGAGTTCTCAGTAGCCAATAATTGATTGTATCAGAACCCATCTGGGCAAATCAAAATTGAATTTGTACAATAATGGGAGCATCCTTTTTTTCTACTAACAATTCTCCTGCGGCATATGCAATGCAGTGTAATAGGTAAGAGTTGTGGCTCTAACGTTGGCAGGTGGGGCTCAAACCCCAGGTTCTTTCTCCACTTACCAGCCACAGGATCTCAGACTTTCTACTTGACTTCTCTGTGGTAAAGTTGCAACATCTGCCATAAAGGGATAAATGATAATACCTATCTCACTGGGTGTTTGTGTGGGGGGGTGGGGGTAGGGGGGTGAATATTAAATGACAAAAGTCATTTACTTGGCACAAGTACCAATAAAACTGTTGTAGAACTACTAATATTTAACTAAACCTAACTTTTCAAGAAAAGGATTGCTACAATATAGACATTGATTTCCTTAACTAGCAAAACTTCTATATTTTAGGTGTTTCTGATAGGTATTGTTTACAAATGTCATCTTTTTTTTCAAATGTCATCTTCTTGGAAAATCTTTTTGGTAGAAATAGTTCTGTTTTAGTGTAAACAATAATTTCCCCTGATTTCTTGCTCTCTGGCCCGCACTGTGCTGCATGCTGTAGTTATGATGTCATTTAGTCCCCAGGACAATGCCTTGGAGGAGGAGGGCGTGACCATTCCCTGACTACAGAGAAGAACTGAAGCCTTGGAATTAACTTACCCGAGTTCACGGAGCTGGTATGTATGGAGAATAAATAAATAACCGGGATCCCAATCCAGGAATGCTTCTAACCTCTGTGCGAAATAGCCTTCCCACTTATAAAAATGGTCCTGGAAGTACTTCAAAGTGAAATAATCCCCAGGTCCCAAAGGAAATTGCTTAGCTTCTCTAAGTCTGTTTTCCTCAGATTTAAAATGCGAGTGATTTTAATAGATGGTCCAAGAAAACTGAAAACTTTAGAATTTTTTTATTTATTAAATGTATTGGGGTGACATCGGTCAACATGAACGTATAGGTTCCAGGTATGGGTTTCTGTGTTACAAGATCTGTATATGAAAACATTAGAATTTAAAACAATTATTTTTACTTCATGAATCTGGTTCGTGAGTCTAGAAATTTATTTATTTAAAATTTTAAAATATAATTCCTCACAATTTTTTGGTTGGATTCTCTAATTGGTATTCTAAAAATTATAATTCATTTATATCAGTATAACTAAAAGTTAGATTTGATATTATCTAATTCAGAATTCAAAAAGTACAAGGATATCTATTCTTATGTATATAACATATTAGCTCTGGATTTGGTACCCACAATTTATATACCCAGATTAAAATATAGTGTATTAAATCTATAACAAAATTATGCAATATTATCAGACTTGCTTGTTTATTAGTTCTACATATTCTTCTCTTACTCTATAATAATTAATGTTAAAAATCTCTTTACTCATTAGCCAGTCCCAAATTCTTTATGTTAGTAAATATCAAACAAGGGGGAAATCTGCCACAAGTCAACCTGAATATCAGCAGGAAAAAAAATCACCTGCTGCATTTTGTTTTTCTTTCCCTCAAGGCAGCCAAACATATTAAAATAAAAAGGAAGATGGCAATATTAGTTTAACCTTATATTCTTTAGCACTCAATTAACACACATCCAACAGCTGGAATGGAACTACTTGCTATTACAGTACTGACATAATAGGCAGCACTGAACTCAGGCTCAGCCCCCATAAATCATCCTACACAGCCAAGCCTGTTCGGTGGCCTGGCCAAGAATGTGAATTCTTCGGTAGTAGTTCCTTTGATAAGGGAACTGAGTCCTTGACAAATTAACTTATTCGTGTCGTAATTACATTTGGAGTAGAAAGAAGGAAGAGGACACCCCCACATCTTCGACCACCCATTGCAATGTCCGTAATCTTTCATACAACACTGTCAGCGTTCACTTCACAGCACTCATAACTCTGGCATGTTTATTAACTGTCTCTCTTTCCTCATCAAAACTCAGGCTCCATGACATCAGGAATTCAAGTATGTCTTAATCTGAAAACTCTTCACTGACAAAGACAAACAGCGATGGTTTGGTGTTGAGCTGTTAGTGGCCTTCTCCTGAGCTCTGAGGACGTTTGCCCTGAGAAGACAATTTTCTTTCTGGGCAGGAGACATTTCAAGATGGTTGTACCTCTCCTCTTAAACTCTTTTCTTAGGTGTTTTTCATAGACACTCTCATTCAGCAGCATGGACTTTGTACATCTCCGTCATGTCTGGAGTTTCAAGGTTCTTCACATACTGAGGTTCTTAGAAGAATCTTCTTCTTTCATTAAGAGATGTATATAATCTGCCCTGTGATGTGCATAATAAGATGTACTCCCACACTGACACCTCACTTTCTAAATAAAATCTGGGGATCGTTTAGTACTGGGAAGGATGGACAAGCCTACGTGCACAGCTTCCTTTCAGCACCCTCTGTTCCACCCCTACCTTACCCCTCCCCACCCCCACCCTGTGCCTCAAATCATTAGTAGTTCTGGCAAACTACACATCCAAACATGAGCTAACCATCTGTGCCCCTTTGATCACTTCCACGGGGGAGTAGACCTCAGCTTGCTGCCAGACCTGAGAAGAGGCCAGCAGGTGACAGCAGTCCGGTGCTTTATGCTGCAGCATGGTTTGTAAGGCCAACCTTCCCCTCGTACTTAGGGAGATAGTGAACATAAGCTGCACGGAGTATCATATCCCTTCCAAGGGGGGCAGGAGTAATTGAACAAGTGGTAGCCATGTTGGTATCACACAATGTTATCTTGGACTTGGGTGTGTTGTACTTATTCTTAGCCTCGCTATTTCCACTGTCTCCTAAATTTCCTTTGATATCACCTGAAATAGGCCTTTTTTTTTTTCTTGACAACTTAGATAAACCAGAAACCTACATCCGCTGCTGGGTAGCATCCCGCAGGCCTGGCAGAGCTCTGTGGGAGGTCATACCCAGGCACAAGTACCTAAGGAGCGTTTCTAAATGCACAGATCCCTGGCCTTTATTCTCTGGAAATGTTGATTCGGGAAGATTAAAGTGGGGCCTGAGAATCTGTATTCTTTCAAGGTTATTCACAAACCACTCAACCCTCCACCTCACTATACCTGAAGCGTATCATTTTGGGAATCCACTGACTTAAACTATGCTCCTCTGAGCAATGCAAAAAGTAACAATAACTAAGTTCATTTTGCTCTCAGAACAAGGGGAGCATTCATTCATTCATTTGTGCATCAGGCACCGTGCTAAAAATTGGGAGGGAAAATAAAGATGAATAAAATAACAGTTCCTGTAGGTAGGACAGACTACAGTGCTATGGGTCCAGTGCAAAAAAAATGCACGGTTTCTTGTTCCAGTAATAAGCATTTCAAGACAGTGGCAGCAGAGCATTAAGCCAAGCACAGGGCCCATCTGACCGTGGGCAAAACCTATTCATTTTGGAAACCCACATTCTTATGAGCAATGAAAAAAGAAGCAGGAAGTACCTCTTTTTGCTCTCAAAACAAGGAGAGCCTTCAGCTGCTGGAGTCCAACCCCAGCAGGTCCAGGGGTCCCTAAAGGTGTGGACAAGGAGAAACCTAGAGCATTCTCAACTGAGAAATAAAGTTCAAACAGGCAAAAGTGATGAGCTAGTAAAAAATTTTTTATCATTAGGAGTCTCTATTTTAATCAATTTTTCTATGTAGTTGAATAACTAGTCCTTGTACTTCCAATGAATGTACTTAAAATCATAACAGTCACAAGATAACAAATTACTATTCTCCATTACATTGGGGTTTTCCTGGGTGCTACTGCCTTCTAGAAGCTATAAAAATAAATCCTTAGGAGTAAAAGCTTCTCTTTGTAGAGCTGACTAAGGCATAGCAAGTGATATCCATGAAAAGGAAAGAATAACAAGTCTTCATTTCTGCTTAACTCACAATAGCTTCTAAATATCCTTGCTAATCTCCTAATGAAATGCCAAAAAAAAGTGTAAAATTTTTACGTAAGACAGCCAGCTTGAAATTTGAATTAATCCAAAAGCACTTAAAAATGAGCCCTTTCATACTTTAGAACATTATTCTGGGTAAGCATTTGTCAAACTCCTGCTGACACTACATGTTAGTAATCATCATGATTCCATAATACAGGATTCTGCAGTTTAAGAAGTTGATGGCTATATTGTTGTATGGATTTGGGGATCTATAAACCCAAATCTTGGTATTTATTCCTATCCATTTAAGGCCAGAGTATTTTTATTTGCTTTTCTGTTTTTTTCTTTTGTTGTTGTTATTGTTGTGTTTTTAAAGTATAGACCAAAGGCGTGACCAAAATGCTTGGTCTTCATAACCCAGTGCTTAAGAGTTCTTTGTGTGGCTCATGATTGTCGAGGCTACTACATTAGCTGCCAAAGTACCAAAGATTTGGTTCTACATTTACTATTCTTGGTTGTTTTTCCTGATTTGTATTCTGACATAATACTAGCTTCAGAACACTACAAATAGCAATCAACAAAACTAAAATGAACACAGCTATATAGTATGCTGAAATGGTGATGGTGGGGAAGTAGATCTCTAAACAAAAGTACATCCAGAGCAACAGGGCTTTATGCTGCTTTAAAAAAACAACACATCTACCCAGATGTTAAGGGATGTTTTCTCCCTGCACACACAAGAGGAAGAGCCAGGAAAGAAAACTTCACTCGTGCCATTGCTAGCTATTTCCAGAAGGTACTTATACATTTGAACTTGCTCCCATTTAACCATGAATGGGTGATGAGATGTGAGCTATTCGTCCCTCCCTTCAAAATAAAACCTCACTCACTTTCAGGAGTGAGTATCATTTTGGGAATCCACTGACTTAAACTATGCTCCTCTGAGCAATGCAAAAAGTAACAATAACTAAGTTCATTTTGCTCTCAGAACAAGGGGAGCATTCATTCATTCATTTGTGCATCAGGCACCGTGCTAAAAATTGGGAGGGAAAATAAAGATGAATAAAAGGGAAAGGGAAAATTTTCCCTTTCAGGAAAGGGAAATTATCAAGTATACAATTATAATTGATTTTTCATAGTAAGAAAACAAAACTTACAAACTAATACTTATTAAATTTTACTAAGGAAAATAAAAAGAATTTTTGCTGAATTGAACACAGTGTACCTTTTGGACTAAAGTCCACTAAAAACTAAATGTAATGGACATGCAATAAACAACATTTTAGTTTCTAGTTTTTCTTCAAACTGAGAATGTAATAAAATCTATATGTAATTGGTACTTCAAACTTAGTAGTCAAAATATCTTATACACACCTTGACTAGCAAAGCCCATATGATAGTTCTGAAAAGCATGATGATGAAATCAGTATTCATCAAAATCTTTTAAAAATATAGACCAAACCTGGAGAATCTGACTTAATAAGTCTGGAGTGAGGCCCAAGCATGTTTTACTTTTTAAATAGAATTTTAAAAAATCCATGCCATGACCAGTGTGGCTCAGTTGGTTATCCCATGCACCAAAAGGTTGCCAGTTCAATTCCTTGTCAGGGCACATGCTGGGCTTGCAAGCTTAATCCCCAGTAGGGGACATGCAGGAGACAGCCAATCAATATTTTGCTCTCACATCTCTCTCTCTCTCTCTCTCTCTCTCTCATCAATTTTAAAAATCGTTCAAAAGATTCCTTAGGCGTTTCTGGGACATTGTTCTCAATTAATGGTTCTCAAAATGTGGTCCCCGCACCAGCAGCATCAGCAACATCTGGGAACTTGCTTGAAAATGCAACTTCCAGCTCAGCACCCAGACCTGCTGCATTGGAACCTCACTGGGAGAGGTTTAACAAGCCCTCCAGGTCATTCTGATTCACGCTAGTTTGAGAACAGCTATTTAATCCAAAAATGAGCTAGGTCAAAATCATCATCATGTAATTACTAAAATAAAGCAACCAGACCTTTCACCAGATTTGATTTATAGTTTCCACATTCAACACACAGATCAAAATAAATCTAAGAAATGTATTTCTCTATAAAAGGACCTAACAGCTGCTACTGTGGAAATGTTCCCACAAGTGATCACTTTTGCCACTTTGACCTCCTTCCCTGGGTTAGAGCAGAGGTCGGCAAATGTTTGCTGTAAAGGCCCAGATGTCAGTGTCTCCAGCCCTGCAGCTCATATGGTCTCTGTCACAACCACTCAACCCTGCCATTCACAATATGTAAATGAATGGGTGTGTCTGTATTCCAATAAAACTTCGTTTACAAAAACAGGTGTCAGGCCAGATTTGGCAGAAGGACTATAGTTTGCTGAGCCCTGAGTTTAAGTAATGATGGCAGACTAGTTGGGGGGTGGGGGGGATGAAATATACCATCTCTCAGCCATAAATAAACACTCTCCCATGAGCACAGATTTATTCAATATGGAAGTTTCATCCAGGTGAAGAAGAACAGACTACAAGGAAAAGGAGAAAAAGAGAACGTGTTGTGTCTCATTTACTCACCTATCACTTTTGTCACATAGTAAATATTAAATAGATTCATACTATGTGCCTGGAACCAAATATCAAAGCCCTACCCCCATAAACCCAAGTCCAACAACAAGAACAAAATATAATTAGAAATAGACAGTGTGCTGTGGTACTCCCAGACAATGGAGTATTATTCAGCAATAAATAGAATGCGCTAACATGTCATGAAAAGAAAATGGGAAAACAAAACGCATATTACAAAATGAGTGGAGCCGATCTGAAAACACCATAGGATTCCAACTACCTGACATTCTGGAAAACACAAAACTATGGAGATAAATAAGAGATAAGTGGTTGCTAGTGGTTAAGGGAGAGGGAAGGATGAATCAGAAAAGCACAGAGCATTTTTAAAGGAGCGAAAACACTATGTATGAGACTATAATGGAGGATACACGCATAATACATTTGCCCAAACCCATAGAATGTACAATACCAAGGGTGAACCCTATGTAAACTATGGACTCTGGGTGATTATGATGTGTCAATACAGGTTCATCATTTGCAACACATGTACCACTCTGGTGGGAGATGTTGATAATAGGGAGGCTGGGCATGTGTGAGGGCAGGGGGTACATGAGAAATGTCCTTTCAACTTTGCTGTAAACCTAAAAGTGCTTAAAAAAATAAAGTCCATTTAAAAAAACACCAACAACAATGTTATCTATGCAGGGAATGAGAAAAGAGCTCTGATAGGACTATTACTATTAGTTGAGGGAGCTTAGAATGTAAAAATAATGCCAGTGAGACATCTGATACCATATTGTTGTTCCAATTGTGATAGTTCTGTTCCAATAAGTCACACTCTCTGGCCCATTAATTCAAGAATCTCAGCTCATGGTTTCAGGATTAAGTGAAAGAATTGCTTAAGTGAGCCCACTCATCCCTATATCTTCCCGAACTAATGAATATCTGGTACATAGAAGGCATACAATCAATATTGGGTAATAACATGAATGAATAAATTACCACTGAGTGGCTACTAAAAAAAAAAAAAGAAAGAAAGAAAAGAAACGATGCTTTAATAATGATATAATTACTCCAGGAATTTAAAAGGGAAGATTGATGAGCTCTGAGAAAGCTAATGTTAGGTCTGGCTCTCCAGGAATGAATAAAATTCTGTAACTTGGGGAAGAAGAAGAAAGGTATTCTGGGTAGAGAAAACAGTAGGTGCAGAGGTAGAAAGCTTAAAATGAACACACAGAAAAAAACAAAGATCAACACAGCTAGACCACGGAGTAAACTGGTGAAAGAGGAAGGAGATAGACTTAGAAAACGAAGGCAAATTGTAGCTTGAATGTCTCAGAAGTTCAGAGATTGTCTGGAGAGCATTGAAGGAGAATGCTTAACAACCCAGTTAAAGATGGAAGGAATTTATTGAACCAAAATAGTGTTCAGTAGAATGGATGAGAGGAAAGATCGGGGAAACTTTTCTGAACCTGCATAGATATTCTTTCCTATCAGGTGAAAGATCCTAAGAAGATTCTCCCCTTTCTCAGTCAGGAGACTTTAGAAAGGTAAGATTCTTACCTGAGTCAAGAAATACAACAGGAGAAGCAACCAAAGCAAAAATAAATCCTACTCTGTTGTAAATATGTTGAATTTCAGATGTTTGGGAAAAGATCACGTGTAGTCTCAAATGTGTATTTAATAGAGGAACCTATATGAACCCATTCTGAAAGCTTGAAAACACAAAGCAAACAAACCACTAATATTTTTAAACAATAAACAAGATATGACACACTTGTAAAATGCATTGCATTTTTAAACCAGAATAAGAGGTGAAAAGGGCACATTCTTGGAAAGCCAGAGGAGACTATTGCAAGATTACTCCCTTTCATATTTCAGGAAAGGGAAGTCCAGTTCTTTTCTTACTGATACGTACTTCTGGAAGGTAAAAGAACCATGACAAAATCCTAAAAAAAAAATCAATGCTTGGTCCTCCCAGCCCCAAAGATTTCCTCGGTCCACTATGGGCCAGGGCAGGCCTCCCAAGTTCAGCCCCTTACCAGGCTAACTCTAGTGACAAGATTCCAAAAATGGTGCGGAAGTTCTAGTAAGCAAGTCTTTGCAATAGCAGGGATAGTGAATAATACAATTTACATATACAGCCCTGGCTGGTTTGGCTCAGTGCATCAGCCTGCAGGTCCCGGGTTTGATTCCGGTCAAGGGCACCCATTTTGGTTGCAGGCTCATCGATTTCTGGCCTTGGCTGGGACACATGCAGGAGGCAACCAATCGATGTGTCTCTCTCACATCAATATTTCTCTCTCTTCCACTCTTTCTAAGAAAAATTAAAAATAAAAATAAATAAATAAAATCAGTGGAAAAATACCCTCCAGTGAGGATTAACAAAAAATAAAAATTTACATATATAGTCAGAAGGTCAAATTCAGCCTTCTTAATCCCACGGAATGTAATGGTAGCAATTTGAGATATGGGAGGTGATAGTTACTAAAGACAGAGTAAGCCATAGGTCACTGGGCCCAAGGGTATGGTGTACAGTAACACAGTTAATGAATAAATGACTCTATGGCACATAAACTTATTTTTCCATCCAGACTTATAGCAAGCTGTTTTCTAGTTTAAGCCAAAAGAGATGTTTTATCTGAATATCCAGAATAAACCAGTTTCCTAAAATAATATGTTGGCTTCAAAAAGAGTTCACAGGATACCAAAAATATCATATGTAAAATTAAGTGGTAAGATCATAAAATATGTCATTTATTTGGGGGCCAAGTCCCAGTATTTTCTAAGTTTTCTATAGGACAGATACCAAAAATATTACATTTGGGTGGTAGGGTTATGATTTAGTATCTTTGGGGACATTCTGTGTATTTTCCAGGTTTTCTACCACAAAATATATTACTTCCTCAATTGAAAATAAAATATAATTTAACAAACAAAGGAAGTTTACACGCACTGATTTCCACCTCTACTGCTACCTCCTTAATTCAAGTTACCAATATCTTCTCTCTGTCTACTGTTATAGCTTCTTCCCTGGTCTCCCTATTTTCCCCCTTAGCCCTACAGTGAATTCTCCATTTAGCAACCAGAATGCTGCTTGAAGCTTTAAAGTCCTCCAGTGGGTTCAATGCACTTAAAAAATTCAGTCTCTGGGAGACCCATTGACCTGGCCCTGGCCTATCCATCTAACTCTTAACTTCTACTTCTCCTCACACTGGTCTGTAATCTTCTCCTCTCCACCATCACGCTCCCCCGACCCCCAATGCCTTTCTCTGTTTTTGCTACACTATATCTGTCTCTAGAACAGCAGTTCTCAACCTGTGGGTCGCGACCCCTTTGGTGGTCAAACGACCCTTTCACAGGGGTCGCCTAAGACCATCCTGCATATCAGATATTTACATTACGATTCATAACAGTAGCATCATTACAGTTATGAAGTAGCAACGAAAATAATTTTATGGTTGGGTCACAACATGAGGAACTGTATTTAAAGGGCCAGAAGGTTGAGAACCACTGCTCTAGAATAAACTAAGCAACTAGGAACATGTACACAGACTTCAATTCCATTCTTATCCCAGATCAAACATATCTTCAGAGAGGGCTTCCCTGCATACCCCACAGAAAGTCACACTCTCTATTATTCACAGCACTTACAACCACCCTGATATTATCTTATTGTCTCTTTCCCCATGTGAACCACCACCACACTGTAATTAATATAAGCCCCTTCAGACCAGGAACTTTATCCATCTTGTTCAAAAATCTATCTTTATTTATTTACTAGAGGCCCAGTGCACAAAATTTGTGCATGGGCGGTGGGGGGTCCCTCAGCCTGGCCTGCAACTACGCCAGTGTCCCTGGCCCCGGCCTCCAGCCCAAGGCCCCTCCCCTCCTTCTGCACGGCCGAGGCGCAGATGTTGGGCTTGTGTTGCCGTAGCAACGCCGCCAGCATCCCACCCCAGCCACTATGGGCGCCACCATCTTTGTCACAGAGTGATGGTTAATTTACATATTACATTTATTAGATAGGATTGTCATTGATTTTAGAAAGAGGGGGGGAGAGAGAGAGAGAGAGAGAGAGAGAGAGAGAGAGAGACATCAATGTGAGAGAGAAATATCAATTGACTGCCTCCGCATGCACCCTGACTGGGACTTGAACTCAACACTTTCTGGTGTATGGGATGACACTCCAACCAACGGAGCCACACAGGCCAGAGCCAAGCAGCTATAGTTAAATATCACAACAGAGCTCATCATATAGATGCTCAATAAACATTTGGTAAGGAAGGCAGGGCAGCTAACAACTGGAAAGGTTTTACCTGAACATTGCCTTCAAGTTTATTTTATAACTAGAGATCCGTTGCATGAAGATTCGTGCAATAGGCCTTCCTTCCCCTGGCTGCCGGCACCGGTTTTCCTCCGGCCCCCGGGACCCAGGCCTTTGGTCCAGCCGCAGCGGAGAAGCCAAGCCTCTTCAGTCTTCAGTCTTCAGTCATCTTCAGTCTTCACTCCATGCCTGCATATGCAAATTACCCCGCCATCTTTGTTGGGTTAATTTTCATACTCATCCTGATTGGCTGGTGGGTGGAGCGGAGTGATGACCAATTTACATCTTTCTCTTTTATTAGTGTAGATGTGCTTGAGGCAGTTATTAAGATTGTGCACTTTCTTTCTCAGCATGCCACGACATTACCATTGCCAGTTTGTGTGATATACTGAAGTAGACACAGGAAATGGGGATTTAGTTAGGGGTGTTTCTTTGCATGCTTCTATGGGGGACTTCTTAGAATTGAAGGTCTCTAAGAGATTCATCAGGTTAACTCTGCAATGACTTAAGACATTCAATAACCAAGACATTCAAATATAATAACACAAGAAACTTAAAGATGCAGGAGGAAGAAGTGGAAAATAGACAGTGATTTGTTCCAAGAAATGCAGATATTCAGATTCCAACTGGATTTGCCCCCTTGAAGTGAAGTCATCATGACCTACCTTTATTCCTCCCATTCCACAGAAAACAGTGTCACAGAGAAACAATACCAGCCTTATCTTCATTATCCTCAAATCTTTGTATGTATCTGTGTTCCCAAGATAACTTCCTAGCATTAGCCATTTGAATGTGGCTGGCTGGGCTAAAAGCTAACTATGTCCTTGAAGAAGACACAGAATCCCTGGAATTTCGTAGATGAATATATCAACCCTGGAACTAGTCTGATATTTCTGGCTTCTTGCCTAGACTCCAGTTAAAATTTGAGTATTTCTAGTTCTAGTTGAGGTACAGTTATCCTTTCCCCAAGTTGCTAAAACCAAAGCTAGAAGTCACCCTAAGTAATGGAACATTCATTTATTAAATCAAAAGCAATCAGTGTCAAGAACTTACACTTCCTTACTATAGAAAGATAGTTGGTTCATTTCTTTTTTCTGCTACAAAAAATCTGAAGTGAGGGTAGCTGAGAAAGTTCTATATTTTGTTAATATTAAAACATTTCTGACAATGTGGCTCCTCTCTTGGAAATACTTAGGCTATATCTTGGCCTAGGTTTTGAGAATGAACAAACGTGACCGAACCCTAAATACTAGTTAAGTCTACCTCAAAGATAGTGGTAGAAATAAAAAAAATCAGACATAAGTTCTTCCTCAATGAAGGAAAAGGCAGGAAAAAACATACATAATAGGACTTAAGTTCTGGTACTCTTTGATTATTAAAGTAAAAATAAAATCCACTATATTTCAAGCATTTGCTTCACAGACAAAGCCACGTTAAGGGGATTAGTGAAATTCCACTTTTTATCCTATCTGATACAGAAGAGACATCAATGGTGGGTAGTGAGATTGGGGGGCAGTGAGATTGGGGCAGGTTAGGGACAGACACAGAGTGTGGGACGGCCCCACCACCATTCTCACCTCTTAAAAAGGGAAACATAATGACTTGCACTGAAATAGTTTTACTTTTCATCGCATGTCATACCTGGATGCGAGGGGAGGGGAGGTGAAGAAGAACTGTCTACCCACTCCTCATTATCCCGATGCAGGAATAACTTTTTCCCCTGTCTCTTCTTCCACCTGATTGCTAAGGCACTGTTCTAGGTGATTGCTGATGGCAGTTCCTAGCAGTAGGACAAAATTTAAGTCTAACAGAACAGGAATGATCACCATTGATGAGGTGGCAGGAAGCACCTCCCAGAAACCATTCCACAGGGTGAGACCACCAAGAACAAGTAGAGAGAGGTTTTGGAAGTCAGTTTTTCTCAGTAAAATTGTGGGTCATTGGGAGCTTCTGAAAAGGATGCTTCTTATGTTAATTGCACTGAAGGACACCTGGGTTGGGATTGGCTGACCTCCAGCCAGTAAGAACACGTAAAGGTCAGAAGTCAGACTACTAACATCCCAGGACCCGGGCAGCTTTTGTCTTGCCACAGGACAGCTGAGAGCTCAGAACTTGGGGTGCTGCAAATGCATAAAGTTGAGGTATTTACATCAGAAAAGGGAGGAAGGAATGGATTTCTCCTAGTCCCCAGGCTAGTAAGGAGACTTTAAAGAACTTGGTCCCTACTATAGAAGAAAGCCGATTGACTGAATCCCTACAGAATAAACTAAAAATAGAAGGTTTTATCTCCACACAAGCTAGATCCATTACCCTTTCTTACTAGAAGCTGTTCGCTTGGTCATAGTTAAATGGGCCCACAAGAGAATGGATCACAAACACTAAATTATGTTTAAAAGAAAGCTTTAAACATGATAATCTGTCCAGAAATTCCAACTTTTCCCCTCCTGTCAAATATTTACCACTGAACATCAAGTATTTTCTTGTCTCCCCCCCATTCCCCCCGCCCCCCCCCCCCATCACTGCCTGATTGATAATCCTGTTGTTTTCATTTGGTAACAAAAGTTCTTTACTGTTTTAGAGAAATAACACATGGCTACAGTTTTAATGCATTGTTACTAATACCTTTATGTTTAGATTAAGCAGGAAATAAATCTAATATCAGATTAAAAAGAAAACACTTTCCTGCCCCATTTGATTACAATTGCTAAATGTTAGGCAATACTTCTAGACCTACTATTGCTTATTTAGGATTGACTTGGAAAAGTGATCCTTTCAAAACTTCCAGCCAAATTAATAGTAATGAAAACTGTAGCTTTTATTTCATGACATTCTGGATAGTTTTTTCTTGGTAGTGCAGAGTTAAATCCATTTACTAGCAAGCTCTTGGTTTATGTTCCCACAGCCTCCTCTCTCTCTCTCTCTTCTCTTCTCTTTTACCTGAAGAGCCATCTGAAGATGTTGACTCCACAGTTGCCATAAAAAAATGTTAATCTGCAACCACAAAGTGACATTTTGAATGTTTCTTTACTTTTGAACTGATGCCTCTGGGAAAAAAGCCATCCTGCTCAACATCTGAAGAATACGAGGGGTGCTAATTTTTTACTTTTCTTTAAATTTGTGGGCTCCTATTTATTTCAAGAGGAAACCCTGAACACTGGTTTTTATAAGTAACCAGATAACTGTAGTATGATTATTTCCTTTCTAGTCAGCTTAAGTTCAACGCTGATCAAAGTTGATGCAGAATTTTAATATTTTCAATTTTTCTGTGTTGGCTGTAATTGAAATCATACTCATCTTGAAAAGGCTACCAATTATGATTTCCATTTGCCTGTATGTCATGAGTACCTTTCCCCAGATTATGACAAGAATCTTTTTGTTTGTTTAAGTACTTTTAACTTCATCTTGCAAACAGAGACCTATATTTTAACAAGCCGAGTCCAGAACAGGGTCAAGAATAACAGGGGTAAGAAGTTAACAAGAATCTTTTTTTTGTTTGTTTGTTAAGTACTTTTAACTTCATCTTGCAAATAGAGACCTACATTTTACCAAGCAGGTCCAGAACAGGGTCAAGAATAACAGGGGTAAGAAGTTAACACTAATGATTATTGTCAACCTCAACCTGAAAGGATTTTTAAAATCATACAAAAAGTCCCTTTTCTCCGGCTTCGTTAAAAACAAACTTGTGAGAACAAGGCTAACAGCGAACAGACCTTTCTCATCTGTGGCTTCCAGAGCTCAGACATGCACCGAAAAGAGGAGAGCGTGCAAAGGTGCCCTCCTTACCTGAGGTGGAAGCAGTGCACCAGCTTCGTGACCACTGTCACCATCCTTCCCAGGGCAAGAGCCGGGAGCGCCAGGGTGACAAGAAGCGAAGGAAGAAACGATGATCTGAGCCGCTGCAACAATCTCGCTGCGGCGGCTGCAGCTGAGGACGGATGCGGGAGCCTCAGCCGATTGGGCAGAGATCCGCTTTCCAGGAACTGGGTCTTCAGCTGCGGCTGGAGCCCGATGCTTCCCCACGCCTAGCGGATGCCAATGCTTGCTGTGAGCTCAGAAAGCGGCCGGCTGCTGAGCATGCTCGGTTCCCGGCTCCTCCAGGGCCTTTCAGCGGGACGTGACCTCTCTTGCTGATCTGAGAAAAGGAGAATGAGAAGTGCGCAGAGTGTGAGCTGTAGTGGAGGTACTTTCTTGAACAAGATCACCTCGTCCCCGTCTACCCCTGGGGGGAGGGGGTGGGGGGGTTGAGGGGGAAAGAGGAAGAAGAAGAAAAAATAACGAAAAAGAAAGTAAAATATATAGAAAGGAAAGGACACATGGCACTGCACTTGGCAAATATTTTGATGGATAGGTTTATAGGGATGTTTGGAAGCTAATAGTAGTGCTTAGTCTTTAACTCTTTCCCTGCACAACTACCATAAGTTGCCTCTGGGGTCAAGTATGTGGTGTAGACACTGAAAGGCTTTTAATCCTAACAAATCACTGTCGCTCAAGAAATTGGTATGGAATTGCCTGTATTTGAAACTCTAGGCGATGGGTCACGAATTAATTGATCTCTACACACGTGAAATCTGCCTATAGGCAATGGCTTTCTTAAGTCTTGTATAAAGTAATTGTGCAATTTTTGAAAATTAAATGTTAACAATCTATATTATAACATACATTTTGAAACGTAAATCATTCAGTGGAAGCGGAGAATGTTGCTTATTCCTAATTGTGAACCCACAGCCTTTCTCTGGGCCTGGTGCATGGCAAGTGCTCCATAGACGCTTGTGTGAGTGAAGTGTGGGTCTGTCAGATCATCTGTGAGTCACTCCCAGGGCGGCTGGAGTTCTTGAATTTGATATGGGCCTAAGTCCTGACCCTTGAGCTTCTCAGCTTTGCACTTGGGGCTGGCCAAGTATTTGGAAATAGAAATACACTAAAATTTTGTCATGTAAGTGTTCAATGCATAAGCAAAATTGGCTTTTAAATATGATTTTTATGTTTGTGTTGTTGCAGTGTATGTGTCTCCTTTATATATATTTTTTAAGGAAGGGAGAGGGAGAGAGAGATAGAAACTTCAGTGATGAGAGAGAATCATTGATCGGCTGCCTCCTGCACACCCCCTACTGGGGATGGAGCCTGCAACCCGGCAATGTGCCCTGACCCCTGACTGGGAATGGAACTGTGACCTCCTGGTTCATAGATCAGTGCTCAATCCCTGAGCCACGCCAGCCGGGCTCCCCTTTTCTTTTCTCTTCTTTCCAGCCCTCTAAGATGTTTTTTGCCAAGTGGAGCCAAATCCAGAGCATGTTCTCTCTGCTACTATTGAAGCCGGGGACATGGACTTCATGGTTTGCAGATGACAAAATTATTTCATTTTGAAAATGTCTAGCCAGTCATTTCTGCCAAGTCTGTGCAAGGTGAATCCACGTGGCTGAAATGAACCTATAGCCTGAAAGAAGGGCCCGTGAGAGTCTATACAGAAAACATGGGCGAGCTGGGAGTCAGGTGTTTCTGGAATCCTTACCAGATGCCACCAGGCCCATTAATCCAACCTGTTAGGCCAGAAAAGCTCTTTCTCTCCCTCTTCTCCCCCTTCCTCCATCCTCTGACTACCTTGCACTCTCCCTTTAAGACTCAGGTGCTGCCTGAGTGCCTCCAGAGTCCAGACGCCTTCCTGGCTCTCTCCACTGTGCTGTCTCCAGTGCACAGTTTTATCACCACATTTTTCAGATTGTCTTGAGCTAAATCATGCCCCACCATGAATTCCTTAAGGTTAGAGACAATGCTGGCTGTTTGCATCTATATCATTTTATCCCTCTGCACCATGACTGGCTTTCCTGTGTTTTCAGATTATATTGAGGCACCAGAGGGAGTCCTTCTATTGTGATGGCTAGCGAGAAAACAGGAGGAGTTAATCTAGGGACATTTCCAAAAGAAAGTGATTCCAGAAGGAAAATTAATTTTTTCAATGTAACCAAATCAAAGGTTTCATAACCTGAAAGGAAGATGCAAATCTGCTTGTGCCGGTTTGATACATACAGATGACTAGGGTGGAGCTGTTGATGCTCTTGAATCCCTGCTTCTCTGTCCTGAATAGAAATAGAAGCAGAAGTGGAGGCCTATCTGCCCTTGTCATGGGCTGTTTGGGCCACTCATTCTATTTTATAGCAGAGGTTTCTTACACTATCTTCCTCATTCAGCTCCTACTTTTTTTTTTTTTCTGTTCATTTTAGTATTGCAGTGAATCTGGTTCTCAAAGGTTACCCATCATCAAAGCCAAGATTTTTCTCAATTTGATGACAAAATTACAGCTATCTTTTCTTTGGCACCTTATTCACTGTCGGGCACAGCTAAATTCTTTTTTTTTTTTAAATCACATGTAATCACCACAAGAAGTATCTTTTATAGCATCCATCACAATTTTACATTTTGAATTTACAGTATATGATAACATGTTTGCCGATGTCAAAAGAAAACCAGCTCACAAACAATAATAGGTAATGAATAGGGACACAAAATATTATCTCTGATGATGAAACCAAGGCTTTGCGAGCCCAAGATAATATAGCTAATAGGTGGAGTCAGCAGTGAAGTCCATGCTGCAAAATTCATCAGTGCTTAACCAATCTAGATTATACCTCATTCCTCAGGTGTACCTGCCCCAAGGAAATATGGCTGGTGAAAGCTGGAGGTGGCGGCCAATTACAAGTCAGCTTCATGCCAAAGCCTGGGCTTCCACTGCTTCACCATCCCCCGCCTCCTCCATAGAAGTCTTTCCTCTTTCGAATTCCCTGACATTGCGCCTTTCTGATTCCTTTCTTATGTGCATGCTTTTTTAGTTAAGATTCATAGCCTTCCATTTATTCATTCTGTTGTCACTACTTTGGTTACCAATTCTTGTGGTTGTTGCATTAGCTGTCCAGCTAGCCACCTATTTTAATCTCTTACTCTTCAATTCTTTCTTCATCCTGTCCCTAAAATTCTCTTTATAAATTTTCTTTACCATCACAATAAACATTACTGGTTGCCTTGGCAGAGTTCTCTCAACAAATTCTCTCTTTCTCCTAACAAGTCCCCCATTATGATTATTTCTCCACTTACCCCCCAAATAGTCCAACTGCCCGAGGAGAAGTTGTCTGGTCTGATTAGTTTAATGGTAATGCCACACCCCTTTCATTCATTGGGTAAGGAAAGGGTATGTGACCCAATTTTAACTCACAAAGAGGACAGGCATGTTGGCAACAGGCTTCAGGAAGGTTCTTTTCTTGTAAGAAAAGATTGAAAATCTACTAATGTCTCATTTTTAAACAAGTAAGCATGCAGCCCCTACTGCTACTGGAAACATCTTTTCAGCTTGAAAAGATCAGCTTTCAAAGAAGCCAGCTTTTTTGTGTGTGATCAATTTTTAATTAGCATTTTCCTTTATTAAAAATATAAGAAGAGAGAAAAGAAAATAGTTTTGCATTAAATATTAATATAACTTTTAACTCCTGGCTATGACTACATCCTAAATATCAGCCAAACTCCTTACAGCACCAAATATAAAGCACTTCTTCCAAACAAGTTCACCTAATTAGGAAAATGTTTTTCAAAGGAAATGGAATTATCTTGTTTACTCTGCTGTATTTACATGTCTTTCATAAAGAGGTGTTTGGCAGTAAATCTAGCTGTTGTTCAATGAGCATACCAAAATACTTCTTCAGAGTCTGAAGTTCTGCAAAGAGCAGAAACATCCACACCAATTTTGTCTCTGAAAAGATATTATTACCGCTTTTTTGTTGTTGATCTAGAGACAAAGAATTGGAAAAAATGGAATTTTATCAAAAGCAAGTTATAAATTCACTTCCACAGAATCTTATCCTATAGATTTAATAAACTATAAAAAATAATGGGTTAAGGAAGGCTGGGGGTGAAGGGGTAAGAGACCAATCAAAGGACTTGTATGCATGCATATGAGCAAAACCAATGGACACAGACAGTAGCGGGGTGAGGGATTGTGCTTGGGGAAGGGGGTGGCAGGGGAGAGGTCAATGGGGGGAAAAAGGAGACTCATATAATACTTTAAACAATAAAGAATAAAAAAATTTAATGGGTTAGGAAAAAGAAACTACCTACATGCCTCAAAGTATTTTGGATAAAGAAATTGATAATTATTTACCGACTGGCAATCCTAGGTGAGCTCCCCTTGGGTAGAAATTCAAATGAAAGACTTAAACATTATAAACTGTGTTTGTCACAGGAAGCTGTCATTCAAAACTCAAAACAAGCTGGCCCCACATCTGATTGGTAAGTGTTATTAACTACTGTCCATTCAACACCTTAGATTGGTTGGGTTTCATTACCAAGTTAAATTTTGGGGTGTTCACACCTTATAGAGAGTCTATTTTAACTCTGTTGGTTTTAAAAAAAAAGGAAAATATTTTAACAGTTGAATTGTTTTGTGTTTAACAGCTTTTGAGCTTGTGCCTGAAGGTCAAGTGCATTCCAGGTGATACCAAAGGATTAGTCTAGTGGCCCAGAACCAGTCTCTGCAGTCAAGCTGCTCGGATTTAAATCCTGAGTTAGGCCACTATTCATAACTAAGTGACTTGAAACACATTACCTTCATTCTCTGGGCCTCGGTTTCCTTAATGATAAAATGGGACAATAATAGTACCTATCTCAGTTGTTGAGAGCAACAGTTCCTGACACATAGGAAGTAGTCAGTAATTATAAGCTCTAGTTACTAGTATCAGGTCAGAGGCTTGTTAACACAACATGAAACTGATGAACAATGAGAAGGACACGGTTTGGCTCTTTGGCTGGGGCCATTCACACTGCAGGGATGTGGGGAAAGAACATACCATTGATGTGTTATGAAGAGTGGAGATGGAAAACCTAGGTCCTCAGAAAATATCATTAAATTGATCTACCTACCCAAATGCCTGCCTCTTGGCATGTGAGCAATAAAATCTGTTTAAAGTCACTTTAAATTGGGTTTTCCTTGTAGTCAAAAACCTGCTGTCTGAGATAAGTTTTTTCTTTTCACTTTCCTATTCGGAAGTCTAAAATGATTAAGATTTAACTAAATTTCATAGGACAACCTTTGAGAACTTTCCTTATTCCCCCCTTGTTTTTATACCTTTGTCTTCATTATATTCTGTTATGCACTTTACATTCTGGCCATGACGGGCCACTTGCTCTAACCATGTCTTTGGCTATCCCACTGTCCAGCCTGTCTTTGTCCTTTACTTCTTCTAACCAAAAGCCAACTCTTCCTTCAAGGTCCAGATTATAAGATACTTTCTCTGAAATGGGTTTCCAGAATGAATGTTTCTATCTATATTTTTATACATGTTGCTTGTCTGTGTGTAAGTTTGAGTCCTCCAAGAAACAGAGCCAAGATGGGATTAAATGTGCAACAACTTCATTAGAGGAAATATCTTTAAAAAAAAAATGGGGAGAGAGCCAAAGGAGGCTGCATGAGCCATCAGGCTATGCCACTAAACTCCCCCCTGGAGAGCCAGCTAAAATGTGTGAAGGAGAGAAAAGGAAGGAAGGAAACTGGATGCAGTGGAGTTGTTTTGGTGTTTTTGTTGTCCTTGTTTTGGGTTTTTTCCTAACCCTCACTCGAGGATATTTTCCCATTGATTTTTAGAGAGAGTGGAAAGGAGGGGGAGAGACAGAGAAAGAGAAACATCCAGGTGAGAGAGACACACTGATTGGGTGCCCCAACCAGGGTGGAGCCTACAACCCAGGTAGGTGCCCTTGATCAGAGTCAAACCCAGGATCCTTCAGTCTGTAGGCTGACGCTCTGTCCACTGAGTTAACCCAGCTAGGGTGAGTGCAGTACAGTTCTAAGAAAAGTTCAGCAGGATCTCAAGCCAAAGTCTTCCATCCAAGGAGCGTAGCTTCCCCCAGAAATGGCCTGCCTTAGGAGCGCGGCCACTCTCAGTGGTTGGCTGGGAGCAGCTTGTAAGAAGTGTGGCTTCAGCATAAAAGCTATGAAAAGGGTCAGAGCCAATAGCAGGGGCCTGGGTCAGTTAAACTGCTGGAGAATGGGAGGGCTTTCTCATGGCTGCCTGCTCCCTATAAAGCACTCATTGGCCTTGCCCTAAATTCTATTTGTGATATACATGGTCTCTTCCTTCCTGGATTATAAACTCCTGAAGAGCAGGAATTGGGCTCATCTCTGTGTCCCACTGTAGGATCTAAGTGGAGGGCTGCCATGTTACTAAACTGAATTCTGAAATGAACTGCCTCCACCTTCTGTATTAGTAACTTTTTACAAAAGTAATAGAGATAATGCCCCTCTAAAATCCATGAGTAGTTGCTTCCAGAAGATGTAAAATACTATTCCATGAATGATATTTTTAAAAAAGAATGAATTCAACCTCACTCACCTGGCTATTAAACTCCTGTGTCTGCACTCAGAAGGTCTATTCTGAAACCTCAGTGTCCATGAGGCAGTGAAGTTGAGCACTGACTAACTGATTAATAACCATTTCTCACAAACTTAATCCCCAAGGTCAATGGATTATTGAAGTTTTGGGTTAAATTTATAATTCACTCATTTATTAACTAGGGAAATAATTTTCTCCGGCGTGATACACTCTGCACTATTTCTTCAACATTTATTTTTAGGGGATAAGAGAATGGGTCTTTCAGGTATATTGTTTAGATAAAAAGAAGTTAATAGTGATTCCCCAAGGGAGAAAAGACAATTACAAAAATCTGTGATTATTTAAGGTATACTATGCATTATTAGGCAAAGAAGAAACACTTGTAAATATAGGTATTTTGGCATATAATGAAAACACATATCATGTTCTATCTATCATTGTTAATTTAGGGCCAATCAACTTATTTATGGTTAAGATTTTTTTTTAAAAGTGCTAATAAGTCAGGGTCCAGTAAGGAGACAGAAACCCTACAGTCATGAACCCACCCTTGAAGGCGAGCCAGTGAATTTACTGACACGAAACTAGCCGGACAGAGTGACAGCAGAACACATGGAGAAGCTGCTGCTTGGGGATGGGAAGATGCCACTAAACTCTCACATAGAGAGCCAGCTAAGATGAACTGCAAACTGCCTGGGAAGGCACAGCTACACCTACCACTAGAAAGCCTACTGGGGCACTCTACAGGGGTGGGGTGCTGCTGAAAACCACTGAAGGTGAGTGAGTCCTGCATGCTAGCCCAGCATTGCAGGGGCAAGAAGGCTGCAATGCACACCGGAACCAGAAAAGCCATCCCTACCACCTGCAGTGTCCCTCCAGCGCCCTCTACCGGCGAAGCGTACTTTAGCATGGTGCCAGCTGGCAAGAGACAAATGTTTCACTCTCCCAAGCAGGCAATGAAAGATGGATTTGGAGCCGAGAGGCAATACATTGATGACTGGCTGCCACCGTGCTTTTGTAAAAATTATTACCCTATATTGAAATGATATTTTCACTCATTTGTCTCTTCCACTAGCAGCTGATATGTGTTTCAAAGGTAAACATAATCTTTGCATTTGATGTGAAGCATAGTGCCTGGCACATATTATGTTTTAACAAGCATCTATCAAAATATGGTCCTGCAGATATAAACATGGCAACCTGTGCTAAAAGACTCCGTTGGTCTGACAAACTCTAGATGTGCCCAAATGTAGTGGGCATAAAGGAAAACCATGTTTTCATTACTTGCACAAAGAAGGAACATTTCAATAGTGGTGATTGACACACTGCACATCTGTACAGTCACTCTGTTCTAAAAATGGGATTTTTGTAGTTCCTTGGAATTTTGACTTGGGTTTACTGATTGCGAATACTTGATGAATCACTGTGGGAGTAATCCTCTCTTCCTTTTAGAGGTAAATCATTCTACTCAGAAATTTATTGAAAAATGAGGAACACAATATACTGGTAAGCTAAATGATGTCCACTTCACATGGCTTTTAGTAAAATGAAAAAAATATAAAACTATTCAAATATATAACAAAGTTATTGTGCTTACGTTCACATCAGCAAGATCTATTTGTTGTGACATTCTGATTAAAGGACTGAATTTTCTCTCAGGTTGAGATTTTATCTGTACTGAATGAGTCTGGGAGTTTAATAGAGAGATGAATTTACTTAGTCAATGTCAAGTTTTGATCAATGCCTAAGGTAGAATAGGAACAAAGTATACATAAGGTGTAGGCTTAGTAATTACCACAGTGAGACCCAAAAATACAGTGGCTCATAAAAGATAAAAATCAATTTACTTCTCATGTTACAGACATAGGGTAGCTTCTGCTCCATAGAGTCTTCCAGGGACTCTGTCCCTTTTCTCTTGTTGCTTGGCCATTCCTTATGGTGTCATCTTGTCCCCATGAGAGAAGACGGCTCACTAGCAAAATTCACTCCACACTGTGCTTTAACATTGGCTTATGGATCAGGGGAAGAAACAGCAGCTTTATTTGTTAGTCTGTCCAGAGGACCATCTTTTTTGTTAATCATCTGTCCAAAGTGAGTGTCTTTATCCAATTCAATGATGAAACACGCACATCTTTATTTTCCCAGAGTGGTTACCTTTTAAAATGTGAACAAAGACACGCTATGCTAGCATTGCCTTGAGCAGCACCTCTCGGTTGCAGCCCACATAAAAGAGGAAACAGAGAAAATGGAGGATATGTAATTCTCTTTGAAGTAAATGATGTGCCCTTGACCAGAATCAAATCCAGTACCCTTCGATCTGCAGACCAACACTCTATCCACTGAACCAAACCAGTTAGACACAAGATAAAACTTTTAGACTGAATGTTTACTGATTGCTGACATCAGTCAACATTCTCTACAGGATTTTAACAGGACCCAGTGCCTTATAACATAATATTCAAAATGCCCATGATACAATTCAAATTTTAAAAAGTACCAGAAAATCTGAACAATACAACCCCGAGTTGACCAGATGTTGGAACTATTAAAGACTACCAAGTAGGAATAAAGAAAGACTGGAATAGTGATGTCTGCAACAATGTGGATGAATTTCAATTGCATCTGGGTACATTCTGTGTGATTTTATTTATAGGGCAGTCTAGAAGAGACAAAACTACAGAGATGCTAAACAGATCAGTGGTCACCATTGGTTAGGAGTATGGAAAATCGCTGACTACAAAAGAGGAGCACAATGAAAGTTTTTGAGAAATGGAACTATTCTGTATCATGATGGTGGCTTGACTGTATGATTCCGTGCATTTGTCAAAACTCAGAACTGTACAGCGAACAGTGAATTTGTTACATGAGTTTATCTTCCCAGGACTTTGTTTATGGTAATCCTCTGTGATCTGATTTGAGGTATGCCAGGATTATAACTAGTCTAGAACCAACATTTATGTTAATTTATTGGTATGTAGTTCCCACAGATGGTATTTCAAACCTTAAAGTTGTGTGATCATGTTTGTGATTATAAATTTACAAGAAATTAATATTTTTTCAACTAGAGCCTTGGCTGAGACCAAAAGTTTTCCTTGGCACCTACATGTATTCAGGACAGATAATGTTTAGTCTACCCTTGCCCATAAGTGTATATAATTTCTATCTCCTTATCTTTCTGTAGGCCTAGTTCCCTAAATGCTATTTCAGCATGGATTTATGCTCCGTTAGCCTCTAAGCCTCTATTTTATTGAGAGTCGAATATCCCTCTAAGAAAGCTGAAGTATCAACTCACACTCATTTTGTGTTCAGTTACCTTCATATTTTTGTTCTCTGGAGATTTCTCTCACTTTTTTGTGAGTATAGTTGTATATGTTAAAATGATGTTTGCTGCATTTTATTCATCACTGCCCTATTTTCAGGAAAACTTTTTTAGATGATTTTAAAATACATTAATTTGCCCACATCTTTACAAACTCTTCAAGATGCTTTGATATTAATTTTGAAGGTATTTTAACAGCTTCATGACCAATAAATGACTCATATGAAAAGACTAACAGCTAATATTAGGTTAATAAACAATGCAGTGATCTAGAATTTTTACAACAAATACCTTTTAAAAAAAGTGGATACAGCAAATGGTTAGGATGGGATAATTGTGTGAAAAACTTGAATTCCTCTCAGGTAAAATTTTTTATTAGGAGATCCTAATTCTAGCAAGAAAATTGGCAAAGAAATGTAAAGGTCTAGTGTACAAATTAATGGTTCTGAATGTTTGCTGTTCACTTCTTAGAGACATAAAAATGATTTAGCTCAATGTTGTCAGGGCTGCAAGGAAATGAGTAAATGCTTTTGTGGTTGATGGTAATATAAATGGGTGTCATTTTCTAAAGAGTAAAAAGGCAATATGTAACAAGATATTAAAAGTATATTTATATCATTTGACAAAAGAATGGTACTTCTAATTATATAGCTTTCTTCTATGTTCATTCTTTCACTTCTTTCTTTTTTGTTGTTGTTCATTGACCAAGAGTGTTTGAGCCAATTATGTGCCAAGTATTATGATTATGTGTGACTAAAAAAATAATCTAGACAGGAGTCTTTCTCTTTAGAAATCATAGGCTTAGTTATCTAACAGGTTTCCTTTCCTATATTGACACCCCCACCCTGCCCCCCCAAAAAGATGCAGTATCTACAAAGATACTAAAGGCTTGATAACTTACAAAAGTAAAAAATCTTTCCCACATAAGCTCCTCTAACATCAATACAAAGGAATACAATAATATGACATGAAAAGTGAATATGTGGAATTCTATTTCTTCCATGAAAGTGTAATACAGTCAAAATGAACTTTTAACCATAAACATCTAAAGAGTTGAAAGCTATAGGGGAAAACTTTTTTAAACATTGGAGAACTGCCAGCACAGAAATAAATTCTTAAGTGATAAAATTAATGTTAGATTACACAAGGGTGGACAAAAGTAGGTTTACAGTTGTGAATATGCAAAATATAGGTAACAAAGCTATTGTAATAATCATAACCTGCATGACTTCCTCCATATGAACTAATGTAAGCCTACTTTTGCCCACCCCTGTACATCTATTATAAATACTATATGTTCAAATATTTAAAAGAAAGTAGGATCATGATGAGAGAAATTGAAAGTGTAAGGAAAACTGAATGTAATTCCTAGATATAGAAAACACAACATTTGGCCCTGGCAGGGTACTTGGTTAGTGCATTGTCTCCATATGCCAAGATTTCAGGTTTTAAAATGTTTTAAAAATTTTCTCTAATGTGAGTGAAATGAGATAATTATTTAAAAAGGCATTGTGTAGCTGAAATGTAAATAAAGCATTGGATAGTCATGATAAATAGAATACTATAGCATAAGAAAATAACAACCTGTTTTCTCACTCTGTTCCGAAAGACAGATTGACCCCAAAACTGGAGTGAACTACGGTCCTATGTCGAGAATTTGCCTGCGTCTAAGCAGAGACTTCTAGAGATGAAGGTTTTAAGTATCTTTCGTCCTTTCTGTCTAATGTCGTGTGTAAAGTCAGGGAAGGAGAGTGAATTTCACAAAGGCACCGGAGGCACATTCCCTTCAGGCCCTTGAAAACTATGACCTAGAATGTAACTTGCAAACAAAGCATAACAATACTGACTTGAGGTGACTCAAAGTTTCCAGTAATTAAGAGAAGTCCCATTTAAAAAATAACAGACCATTATAGTACTTTTTTTGCACATTTTATTGGTGTTACCTTTTTAGGTGTGAATCCATGTATGGAGCATTGGGTTGTATGTAATACTAGTTATTATTGTTGTTGTTGTTATTGTTATCATCACCGAAACTACCCTTGTGAGGTGAGCACTGAGACCCATGCTTTCCAGACTCTCCCTTGTCAGCTGTTTGAATCTGCAGTGGAGATACAACAGGTAGGAAAGGAAGCATAATGAGTCATTTCTGACACAGCTATCCATGAGTTCCTACTAAAATATATTACTGGTATCTGTTTCAAGAAGCATATATCTCCTTTCATAAATATTTTCCAGATGTGTTCCTCTTGGTTGTAATATAAAAATATGCCCGTTTCCAAAAAGTGTGCATGGGGTAACATCGTAACTAAAAATGATATACTACCACCAATTATTTGAAAGCCTAAAATGTAAAACAGGCTACATACACGGTCTGTAACTATGACAACATCCCTACAAAGTTGATATTATGGCCCTCCTTGCCCCAGAAAACAAATACTTAATCCATTCTGCATCTTGAATCTTCTTACATTCTCTTCCCCCATCTAACAAACTTGCTTTTCATTTTGCAACTTTGTCCTTGTTTCTCAATCAGCTTCATCTCCCCTGACTCAGAACTTTGGCACACCGTTGTATTTTGGTGTCATGATTTTGTTTTGACTTACTCACAGACTCTCCTCATGGTTACCCGCCCCTCCCCCGACCCACGGTTCAGGCTAGCCCTTTGTTGCATTTTGCTAACCACAAGCGCCATACGTTTATTCAATAAACTGGAGGACTAGTCTAACAACTGTATAAGAAGCAGTCAAACCACTCCTCCATTCCAGGCAGTTGGACAACTGACTCACCCACCTGGGGAAGTCTGGGGGCTTGTTCTCTGGAGAGAACATTTCTGGACTGGGAGACACCCAGGCACCGCTGAGAGGCAGGGGAAACAGGATGGCAGTCACTGTTTCCTTCAGAGTTTGGGGGAAGTAGAGTAACTTTCTTGGACATAGAATTTCTTTCTTTAGAAAAACACATCTATTTTCTTATCTGAGGGTATGTCAGGGAGAATTGATGGAGCTTATTGTTCAAACAGTGGGATGGAGAGTGGAGAGATAAATTTTACATCAGAAATAATGAAAATAGGTATCCATCAGGCAATGGCAGTTTATTTGATGATTCATCAACTTATTTCATCTTCATAACAACTGTAGGAAGTAGTTTTATTGAACCCATTTTATAGCTGAAGAAACCAAGACTCAGAGAACTAATAATTTGCCCCAAATCTCTCAGCAGGAAATGGCAGACAGATTGCTGCATCAAAACAGAAAAAGCATGGTTTCTGGTATATCAGAGACCCAGGTAATCAAGTTCTTAGCACTATGGAAGAGCTACACTTGTCAGCATGTCTGGCCCCAAACACTCGGTGTGACTGATTAGCGTACCTCTGGGTCATGCCATAGGAACAGGATTTCCAACCATCTCAGGGATACAGTCATGGCTGGGTCATGCCATAGGAATAGGATTTCCAATCATCATCTTCTTGGACTTGGGCAAGAAAGGCTTCTGCCCTGGGGCTTGCCCTTCCTAAGGCCTGGCATATCACAAAATTCATGGGCACTTCAGTCACTTATGATCCATGCAGCACTCCGTGCTGAGGTGTCAGAACCCGTAATCCTATCCTAAGCATGTGCTTAGAGGAGTAACCTTTTCACCCTTGGGGAAACACTTTACATCTCTTTTCCTATATCTTCTCGACACATGCTGGCCACCACTGAATGTCATCACGGTTTGTGGGTTGTCGCTGACACTGCTTCTGAGTGCAGCGAGGATTCTGAATGTGTAAGCACTTAGGAATAGAAAAGGCAAATTAACCAATTTGTTAAATCCTTCCTCTCAGATAAGGTTATTGCATTTGCCTCTTACGTAATGAAGTGGTATTAAGCATCCATGCTCTTGCTTTCCTAGTCTACGTTCATTGTTGCATGGTACCTCGGGAACATTTTGCAGTATTAAACAGTTTATATTACTCTTACTTTGTTTGTGTATATAAACATATCTACATATATTTAAGTATAGATATAACATGAGTAAAGCCTAATCTAAATTTTTTAAGAGATGACTAGATGGATATTAAATGCTAAAATTGCAAATAATTTTGTTTTTGTGGAAGTATTTAATAAAATTGTATTAATTCTCCCCAAAGTAAATAATTTTAGATTCATTTATATAATTTACTTTAAAATTGGTATTAATCATTATATTTTGTTTTGTATTTTTATGAATCTTTGAATATTTTAGAACAACATTTTTGAAAACATATAAACAATTTTAATTTGGATTTTTAATGAAAATATGGTCAAACTGAATTCACTTTGAACATAATTACATTTTATTTCTTTTTTAAAAAATATTTTTTTATTGATTTCAGTGAAGAAGGGAGAGAGAGGGAAACACCAATGATGAGAGAGAATCATTGATTGGCTGCCTCCTGCACGCCCCACACTGGGGATTGAATGCTGTAACCAGAAATTGAACCATGATCTCCTGGTTCATAGGTCAATGCTCAACCACTGAGCCACGCAGGTTGGGTGCATTTTATTTCTTAATCTTTTAGGTTAGTGAGAATGCGTTCATGTTGAGATCATACTAGAAAGAGAAAATACAAAAGTAGAGTTCAAGGCGAACACCTGAGAAGCATAAAGAAATAGAAAATGTTCAGAGGCAGCTTGCTTAAGATTTTAAGAACTGGAAACAATAAAAGTGGGATTTATATTGAATGTGACCCACATAAAATTTGCAAACAGGACATTGTAAATTCTTTTTTAAAAATTTGTTTTATTGCTTAAAGTATTACAAAGAGTATCACATATGTCTCCTTTTTTTTTTTCCCTTAACAACCCCCTGGCCTCTCCTACCCGCCAGTGTCTTGTGTCCATTGGTTATGCTTATATGCATGCATACAAGTCCTTCGGTTGATCTTTTACCCACCCTCTGGCCTTCCCACTGCAGTTTGACAATCAGTTTGAGGCAGCTCTGCCTCTGTATCTATTATTGTTCAAAAGTTTGTAATGGTCTTTATTATCCATGAATGAGTGAGATCATGTGGTATTTTTCCTTCATTGACTGGCTTGTTTCACTTAGCATAATGCTCTCCAGCTCCATCCATGCCGTTGCAAATTGTAAGAGTTCCTTCTTTTTTACAGCAGCATAGTATTCCATCGTGTAGATGTACCACAGTTTTCTAATCCATTCATCTACTGATGGGCACTTAGGCTGTTTCCAGATCTTAGCTATGGTGAATTGTGCTGCTATGAACATATGGGTGCATATATCCTTTCTGATTGGTGTTTTTGGTTTCTTGGGATATATTCCTAGAAGTGGGATCACAGGGTCAAATGGGAGTTCCATTTCCAGTTTTTTGAGGAAACTCCATACTGTCTTCCATAGTGGCTGCACCAGTCTGCATTCCCACCAGCAGTGCAGGAGAGTTCCTTTTTCTCCACATCCTCTCCAGCATTTGTCATTTGTTGATTTGTTGATGATAGCCATTCTGACAGGTGTGAGATGTATAAATTCTTTATTAAATGCAGATTTATTTACTGATCAAAACAATGAAAATGAACTAATGTTATTTTTATTATATCCACAACTTGAACAAATCAAATAAAAACCAAGAAATTTTTATAAATGGAGATTTAAGAAATTACTGTAAGAGATGGTGAAAATCACTTTATAAGTTATAGAAATTTATAAGATGAAAATGAAATATTTCATAAATTCCTCTTTAACGTTTAAATTTTGTAAAATTTTTAATTCCCACATATACATGTTGCAAATTGTATTAACAATTTCATTTGCTATTCTTTACCTGGTCATGTTCTCCAAATGTAAACTTATTAAAAATGGTCTAAAAACTACAGTGACTTGATTTGGCATTACTGTAAATAGAATAAAAATTATGAGAAAAATCTTTATTTTTAACAACATGATTAGTATTTTCTTTCCTGAGATGAAAACAAAATAAATAAATTGTATAGAATAATTATATAATAATTCATGAATTATGGACTCTTTACTTTATTACTCACTCAAACATCACTAGCAATCACCAAAGCATTCAAACTTGTGAAATAATAATAAAATTATATTTTCTTAAAATCTTCTCTTTCTGTTATATTTGATATAATCATGTTTAACATATTTTTTAAAATATTGTTTTAAAAATATTTATTGTCATCAAGGTAGGGGATGAGCATATTTAACTGTTTGATAGCTTGATTATAATGTTTATATGTTTAGTAGTTATCAATGGACTAGTTGTTAAATCAACCAATTAACCCGACCACATGTGGATTCATTAATTTAACCAAAGGATCCTGGAGAACTACCTGATAACCAATCTTACTACCACACAGGGATCATTTGAAAAGCAACAATGCAAGGCATTTAACCTAAGAGATTCAGCCAGGGTAAAATAAATCAGAAAAAAAAAGGATGTGTGTAAGACGATCCCTAAATCACTGTTTCATGTCAGAACCTTCATGAAACATTGAATAGAGTAGATAGGATGAGTAATTTTCACCCAAAAAAAGGTTTGGGCAAATTATTTCTAGTTTCAATCAAATCTGGAGCGGCAATAAGTTGCTTATTTATATTTGTTATTATTTTCCCTAAAAAAATGAGTAGTGCTGGTACATGGAAGCAATTGCAATAAAACATTTTAGATATGACTTAGTGGTATCATCTTCTCATTGAAAAACACCCCAACTTCATCCTATCTGTAATAGAAATAGATTATTTATTTAGTGCATACAATGGAAAAAAATTACGGCTGTCAGAAATGATAGCCTGGACTACTTTTATAAAGCATTTTCTTAAAGCTGTAAATCACCAGTGTTCGCACAATCTCATAAATTTTCTCCTTGTTCCTACTCCATTCTCCCTGTTTACATTTCCCCTCCTGTATTTCTTCCTGTATTTCATTTTATTGTCCTCCTTATAAGTGTTTATACACACTGTCATTTTGAGTAATGCTTCTCCTCATTAAATTTTTTAAATTTTTTTTTCATATTTTGAACCTATTAAGCTTCAAAAATTTGGGGCCTTTATGATGTAGTAATTTCTGTTTGGATTTACAACATGTTAAGAAAAAGAATACTTTTAGTTTTGACATTTGAGAACGTTTTTACTGGTATTAAAACATATGTGATCATCTTTATTAGGGTTTTTTATTTTAGCATGAAAAATAGAAGCAAGAAAAGGAAAATAGTAGTTGGGAGCACTGAGGTAAAATAGATCTAAATTTAATCTGAACTCCTCCTTTACCAGCTGTGTGACATTGAACAGCTGGCTTAACCTTCATGAGCCTGAATTTCTCATCTGCCAAGAGGGTATAATAATGTTCCTATCTCATCGAGATGTGAGAATTAAACAAAATTATCTGTGTAAAGTGCTTAGAATTGTGTTAGACATATAGACATTATTATTGATTCCGCTGTGACTATAATTATTATTTATTACTCTTAACTGCCTCTGACCTTCTTTTATACAACAAAGTTATACATACCCACAATGGAAAATGTAGATGGTAGAAAAGCATAAAATAAAGTCTTCTTTTCTAGCCTTTGCCATCCCTCTCTATTAATAGTTTATCATGTGTCCTGTTCAAAAATTAGTTTGGGAACCAGCACATATATATTCTGAAACTACAAATAGATATTAGACTTTGTAGCCTGTCTTGAACTTGTGTCACAAAAGAATTTGTCTTGAATGTCTTTCTCTATACACACCTATACATCACCCTCATTTTTTTATAATAACTACGTCATGTTCTCTTAAATAAATGCTATAAGTCATATAATTGATCACCTTTTGTAGTTTTTGTCTTTCCAATTACATCTGTAAGGAAAAGTCCTGGCAGTAGAATTTCTGAATTAAAGTATATGTGTTTTCAACTTTGATATATTTTGCCAAATTACCCTTTCTGAAAGTTTATACTAATCTACTTTAGTGGTATTTTGTGCATTTGGATATGGTCCTGAAAACATGTATATAAATAAATAAAAATAGATATTTTTATTAAATTAACCAGGTCTGTCATTTATGTTTTAGTACAGTCCATGACACTTCTGGATAATTTTTGAAAAATGTGGATTTTCATCTTTCTGACAATGTGCAGTCAAGAAAATGCACATGTTCACGTATGTGTAGAGCAGTGATTCTCAAACTTCCTAATGCCGTGACCCTTTATGTTGTGGTGACTCCCCAACCATAAAATTATTTTTGTTGCTACTTCATAACTGTCATTTTGCTATTGTTATGAATTGTAATGTAAATATCTGATATGCAGGATGTATTTTCATTGTTACAAATTGAACATAATTAAAGCATAGTGATTAATCACAAAAACAATATGTAATTGTGTTTTCCGATGGTCTTAGGTGACCCCTGTGAAAGGGTCGTTCGACTCCCAAAGGGGTCTCGACCCACAGGTTGAGAACCGCTGGTTTAGAGGAAGCCCCTCTTTGGGAGGCTGAACAATGGTCCCCAAAGATGCCCACATGATTTTATATTTTTATTTATTGATTTTAGAGAGGGAGAGAGAGAAAAAAAACATTGATTTGTTGTTCCACTTATTTATGCATTCATTGGTTGATTCTTGTATGTGTTCTGACTGGGGATTGAACTCACAATGTTGGTATAGTGAGGTCATGCTTTAACCAACCGAACTACCCCCCATCAGGGCCTCATCCTTGATTTTAGCCCAGTGAGATTTGTCTCAGACTTCAGACCTCCAGAGCCAACATAATGAATTTGTGTTGTTATAAGCCTCCAAATTTATGATAATTTGTTACAGCAGAAGTAGGAAACTAATACGCCATTCATGTAGCCCCAAATAGGGTTCAATTATGTGCACACATGCCCTGTATTGTACTATATGAGAGCATAGCTTTAGAAAACAAACCAAAAAAAATCATTTCATACACAAAGCAGTTAAACTGACCTGGCTGCTCCATCTCTCCTGAGTTGGGACTAGAATGAAGAAAACTCTAAAAGAAACAGCTAAGGTAAATAATGCATAACACTTGGAAAAAGTGAAACTTTGTTTTCCTATATTAAAAATGTGAAATATGCCCAGCCGGCATGGCTCAGTGGTTGAGTTTTGACCTATGAACCAGTAGGTCATGGTTCAATTCCCAGTTAGGGCACATGCCTGGGTTGTGGGTTCGATCCCCTGTGTGGGGCATGCAGGAGGCAGCCAAACAGTGATTCTCTCTCATCATTGATATTTCTATTTCTCTCTCCCTCTCCCTTTCCTTTCTGAAATCAATACAAATATATATTTTTAAAATGTGAAATATTCACAAACTTTTACATTTTTTATTAAGCCTTTTTCTGTAGTAAAAATTTTCTTTTGATGAATTACATTTCTCCATATGAGCCAAAATGTATTTCCTCTCTTTTCTGATATTTTTACCACAGCTATATCTCTGGATGCTTTTGTTATAGATTTATTTACCTAGCAATTCAAGTTTTTAAAGTCTGGAACAACAACCTTAGAAAGTGACTTTGTTTTTCCTTAGGATGTTTGTCATAAAACTTTCTATCTCACAGTATATATGTTGTCACTTCTATATGATAATCTCTATAGCTCTAGAGTGGTACCAGACAGCTTTTCAACTTATCAATTCAACTGCTAAGGTAAATCAATTGAATAAAACCCATCAAATTTTAGATAGGAGTCTAATATTTAGACTGTAGATATAACAATAGTCCATATATATATATATATACACACACACACACACACATATATATATATACCAGACGCCCGGCGTATGGATTCGTGCATTGGTGTGGTCCCTCGACTTGGCCTGTGGGGATTGGGCCGAAACCAGCTCTCCGACATCTTCTGAGGGGTCCTGGATTGCAAGAGGGTGGTTCTCGGGTAATGCACCCTGGAGTCGGGCTCCCTCCTCTCTGGTTCCAGGTGTATCACTTGAGAACCACAGCTGCCAAGTCACCCTAGCTCGGCAGCCCCTCCATTGAGTATCTGCCTCCTGGTGGTCAGTGTGTGACATAGCTACCAGTCGGATGGTCAGATGGTTGCTTAGGCTTTTATATATATAGATTGGGATCACTATCAGCAAAAATAAAGATACTGTTCATTCATTTGGAAAATATTTAAAGTAAACATTAAAGGGAAATATAAATTGATTTACATTACAATATAACAAGGTATAATAACTTTAAAGCGTACTTAGGAAAAGGTTATGTGGACATAAAAGTATTATCTTTTTAAAAATATGCAAAATATGCATCAAAATAGCAGATAGGATTCTACCAACTTATGATTCTATGTGAGACACTAGAAAAGAAAATTAAATGGACTTGATGCTTGGCCTTTGAGAATTTTATATATACTTTCAGGCAGTAAAAAACTAAAGTGAGTATTTATTTGATATGTCTGATACACACTATTTTTAAGCTAAAATATGCAACCTAACTGTATTTGTAAGTGGTGTCATCAAATAGATAATGATCATCACTTTAATTAGTAAAAAAGAAAACACAGATTATTTTTGTGATCAGGACACAAAAATAAAAAGAAGAATTAACACAGTAATAATTACCTGAGCAGATGGATTCCTAATCCTGAAAATAAACATGCTAATTAAGCTACATACAATGTGAGGCGATATTAAGGTCTTCTGAGTCTGGAGAGATTGTTATTCTAATTTGTCAGTGCAACTTAATTCTCATTATATACTTAATCAACCAAATCTTTTTTAGTTATCATTTATTTAGGCAGTTTTAGTGTTTCTGTACATTTCTTCCATGTGTGAGCTTCCATAGGGACAGGCTTTGTCATCAGTATATTCATGATCTGTTCAATATTTGCATTTTTCATAGAGTAGAATTGAGTTTTGTTTTAACTCTAACAAGACACGTGTTTTCTGAGCTATCAATGGGTGTTAATTGGGGAATGAAAGATCATAATGCTGACCCTTTTAGAGCTACTTTATGTTGCCTTCTTTTGGAAGATGAAAATAATCTTTATTAGTAATTGGAATTTGTAGTTCTTGGACTGATATAGATGAGTTACATATTTTGATACGTCTAGGACCAAACATTTTGGAGGAAATTAACAGAAAGAATGAGAATAATGATGGAAGACAAACATTTGTGTGAATACGTAAATGTGAGAAAGAAGCAAGGGAGACAGTCATGATTTTCATACTTACATATACATGAGAAGCTTAAATTACCTCATCAGTAACTGATTAACACAAAGTCATCTTTGGAATGTCACTTGTAATATATATAATTAGCATGACATTTCTTAGTAGTTATCTTTATGAAAAAAATAGATTTTAGGGTTAAAAGAGTCATCTAGGAAAAACATTCTAGAGCTGCTTTTGTTTAATTTCTAAATGTTTTCCAAAATGTTTGTGTGTGGGAGTGTGCGCATATGCCTGCCTGTGTATTTGTGTGTGTGTGTGGGGGGGGAGCATGTGGGGGAATGCGTGTTACTTTTCTGTCCTTTTTCCAATGCTTATATTTTAGTTGTAAACATGGTATGCATGTCTATTGTATCTGGAGATATTTAAACTATATTAAAAAGTGGTAAATATTTAAGATACATATAAATTTAACTCACCTCAGTTGTAATTCCAATCCAACAAACATTTATTGAAAACAATGATATGAAAAACATAGAATTGGCAGTACAGAGCTATACAACCTAAAAACACCTGTGGTCCCAAGCACTTAGATCTTGCTACTCAAAGTAGCAACATGAACCAGCAACACAGGCATTTTGCAGGAATTGCTAGAAATACAGACTTACAGGCTCCACACATCTCTTCTAAACCAAAATCAGCATTGTACCAAGATCTCCAGGTGATTCAAATGCACATTAAATTTTCAGAAGCACTGTGTTAGAAGATCATCGTCTAAGGAAAGAAATAGACACTGTGTTTTTTTAAAAAGGCAATAATTTCATAAGTAATGCTCTAACATAGAAACAAATACTGTGGGATAATAATAGAATCTAATTTGGCTACAGGGATTTGCTATAGTTTTGAATCTTCCTTCTCCTGTGTTATATTTTCCATATGATACATTAGCATCTTCTAAAGTGTGGTCAAATATGTTTGAGAAACCATGCATAAGGTATGCTACTGTTTAGAGAGGACTCGTTCACAATAGTAAAGATTTTGAGAAGTCCTGAAATAATAAGCCTGTTTCACATAAACCCAGGATTCCACAAATATACTTAAAAATGCAACTTTTGACTACTTTGGTAGCTCAGTGGTTGAGCGTCAACCCATGAACTAGGAGGTCATGGTTTGATTCCCTGTCAAGTGGGTGTGCAGGTTGCAGCTGATCAATGATTCTCTTTCATCATTGATGTTTCTATCTCTGTCTCCCTCTCTGAAATCAATTAAAAAAATTTTAAAAACAAATGCAACTTTTATTTTCTTTGCAGACTACTTTTGTAGCTCAGTGGTTGAGCATCAACCCATGAGCTAGGAGGTCATGGTTTGATTCCCTGTCAGGTGGGTGTGCAGGTTGCAGCCGATCAATGATTCTCTTTCATCATTGATGTTTCTATCTCTGTCTCCCTCTCTCTGAAATCAATTAAAAGAAATTTTAAAAACAAATGCAACTTTTATTTTCTTTGCATGGCACTATTAACATCTTTCAGAACTAATATTCTTCAGAACACACTTTGAGAAACACTGCATTTATGAGTTTGCAACATTTTGCTCATAAATTCTTTACTAGAATTCTTCTGCTCTCTATGAACCTCTCTTTTTTCTTTTCATAGTTATAAAGTATCTTGAATAAATTCAACTTTGAATATAGGTATGAACAAATAATACATTTTAGCTCTAACACAATGTATATAATAATATAGAAAGTCTGAGGCAAATTAATTCAGCTGTTCTGTTAAAAATCATCCAGGTATGGATAGATAAAGTTGTCTTTGAACAAACTATGCTAAAATCTGGCCTCCACATAACATTGAAATTAAGCCAGATCCTGCAAGTAACGAAAGGGAAGTTTTGGTTAACTACCAATAATGAATAATTCATTGGGGAGATTATGAATAAGAACAATTGTCATGACTAAGAGAATGTGCCTGAAACTGACATAGCATTTGAAATAGAATAGTTTATAGATTCAGCTAAGAGAGAGTAGGTATATATTCTGGGCTAGTAAATTCTTGAAATTCAAAACTACCTTCAGGGAATAATAGGTGCATGGTTCTGTCAAATTCATAGTAAGGAACTCTTAAAACTCAGAAATTCAAAGGCAATGAAGTCAAAGCACATGCCAGCGAATTCACAATTCTCAATTCTTCTTTTAGCTCTTCAGACCTGCCTTTTGTTTGTGTTGTTGACATTTAAAAATATTTTATAAGGTATTTTCTCTCTAATTATAAAAGGAAAACATGCTACTAACTTGGAAAATATGTTTGTGTTTTTTTCCAATTTTTTCATTATATAAATGTATTTGTTGAAATAATTTAACTCCAAATACAACTGTTGGATTTGCATTGAGTTATCACTACAATTCATGTTTTAATTAGAATGTCAAGGTATAACAATTGACATTGTTTCAAACAGTAAACTATTGTTCAATTTTAAATGGTCAGTTGTATTAGAGCTCAACAATGAACTGTGAACTGCATTTATCTCTGGGAAGCCCCAAATCAATAATGATAAGTCTGTTTCCAAAACCCACTGCAGACATTCTTGAAACCCTGGTCAAGACTTAATAGGTGCACAATGACACATTAATTAAAGAAAAAAGAAAAAAGAAAGTCATTAAACTTTGATTGGCTAAGGAGACAAAGCTCACCTAGGGCTAATACAAGACTACTGAGAAAAAAATAAAAATAAAAATACACATACATACAAAAAACCCAGCAGCAAACAAAATGAACACTTTCATATTAACACATAAATAGACAACATTCCCACTGGACAACTCTTGAAAACAAATAGCAGACATCCTTAGTCAACATTTTTTCTTATAAGCAAATATCAGTAGTTTTACCACAGATGAGTGATGGCAATGGTAGCAATTTAGTCAAGTTCAGTCCTAATCCTACAAACCAGAGGAAAGAAATCATCAAAGCACCTTTCAATAGCTTAAGAAAGATTTTATGTAATGCTTTTGATCAGATGCTGGCTTGTTTTGTGCATGTCAAACAAAATTAAAAGCATAAGTTACCATCGCTATCACAGCTTAAAAGAACCAAAAAAAGTTGCAACATAAAAGAAAGAAAACTAACAAATGCCGCCTTTGTATAAAAGTAGAACAAGACAAAATAAAAACCAAAAAAACCTTATCATAATAGCAGGGGAAAAAGTGGGTCTTTGATTCAAACCATAATATTTTTAAGGCATGCTAGAAAAACTTCCCCTTATCTAGTTGCTAGTGTGATGAGGGCATAAAATAAATAGCAACACAAGGTCATCAATTTTTCTCTGTAGCCGCTATTATTTCATGTGCCAACAACCTTAATCTTCCTGTTCTTAAGCTTTTTATTAACATCTCAACAAGCACATTCACTCAAGCTGAGCTATATTCATACCCGATGAAATACCAATAGTAAGAGCACACAAGGGCTTCCTGTTTCTGTATATTGCCATTGATGCTTTGTCACTAAATATGTAGGAAACACTGGGATCAAGCCACCAAGCCAGTTATTCTTAACATCTTTACAGTAAAAGCCCACTTTATTGTCTGACACAAACGCTTATAATGAAAACCCCAATTTTTAGGTAATTTTTTCCACCTTACATTTTGCCATGCCTTTCATATTATCAAACTTACTTTTTTTGTCTGCATAGCAATCCATTATGTAATGTAGAATCTTTTTTTAAAATATATTTTTATTGATTTCAGAGAAGAAGGGAGAGAGAGAGAGAGAGAGAGAGAGAGAGAGAGAGAGAGAGAGAGAAACATCAATGATGAAAGAGAATCGTTGATCGGCTGCCTCCTGTACGCCCCCTTCTGGGGATCGAGCTTGCAACCTGGGCATGTGCCCTTGACCAGAAGTGAACCTGGGACCCTTGAGTCCACGCAGGCCAATGCTCTATCCACTGAACCAAACCAGCTAAGGCTGTAATGTAGAATCTTTGCAGATGTTTCTAATATATGTAATCTTCGTTGACATAAATTACTGTTAAATAAAAAACCAAAATCATCCTGAGAAGTTAGAGGCTTCAAAACTCAATCAATTCACTAACAAATATTTCTATTTCACTAGATAAATTGTACTTCTTGAACAACTCTTTCATTTCTCTACACATTGAGTCAAATCAACTGTTACACAATGAAATTTGTTTCGATAAGATTGGTTAGAATTTCTTGTCCTATAAACAAGGTGCTTCATAACTGGGGTTTTTAAAATACCTATACTGAAAAATGCAAACATTCACAATTCAAAGACTTTGTAAAAAATTCTTTGTTGTTGAAAGTTTTATATACGTCTTCTTTTCCCCCATTGACCTCTCCTTACCTGCTCCTGCCCCACAGCACATGCCTTCCACCCCTCTATTGTCTGTATCCATTGGTCTGCTCAGATGCACAGATACAAGTCCTTTAGTTGAT
>NW_005354291.1:8579799-8625106 GCF_000412655.1 Myotis brandtii
CCTTCCCTTCATTCAAAGACTTTTGACAACCCTGGCCTGGTTTTACCCACACACCTGTTTTCTCATCAATGAGAAGTTACTATCTGCCTTTTTCCTATCCTTTAAGCTTGATGCCACTTTACTAAACACTTGGAGGGCTACCAATGATGTATAACAAACACGTAAATAATTTAAAAGAAAAAGATTTTTTTGATACACTATATTCTGCAGCATGATTTCTCAATATAGGCAATTATCTCTGACTTGGGCCAAATTCTTAGGAAAAATGAACACCTAGAATTCCACATACCTGAGCTATTTAGTTGTATGAAAATGGCCCAATGATTCCAGTTTGTTTTAAAAGATTGATCCAGCCTTATATAAACCCATTGTTCCTTTTATGGCAGTAAGAGTAAGACGTCATTGAAGGTAAAGGGCCCTGAGGTACAAGCCCTTAGTGAATCAGAAGCCTGAACGACCCACACAACTTCCTCACACAAAGACATTCAAGTGTGAGACCAAGAGATAGAATTTTCAAAATGGTTAGTCACTATTCTCTTATATCTAAATTTTTAACTAAAGGAAAAACAAAAAGATTACCTCAGACATCATTTGACAACTATCCTCTGAGTAATCCAACCCTGGTTATTGAAACTAAAATAGTCACCCAACTATTTTAACAAATTCTATTGGCCATTCCATTATGCCAAGGTTGACTCTCTTTCATATCAAGGTGACATTTGTTATGTGACTTAGCTGGCTAGGGCTCAGTAAATTTTGTGGTGTTAATAAAATCCAAAAAAGATAAGTTCTTGTTTTTCATAAAGAAAGGATCATTTCCACTTACACTTATAGCACGTGTGTGTTTTTTTTACAATTTATTAAAAATTAATATCTTTGAGCCCTAGCCAGTTTGGCTCAGTGGATAGAGCATCGTCCCACAGACCAAAGGGTTCAGGGTTCAATTCCGGTCAAGGGCACGTACCTCGGTTGCAGGCTCCTCCTCGGCCAGGGCCCTGGGCAGGGCACGTGCAGGAGTCAACCATCAATGTGTTTCTCTCACATCTATATTTCTCTCTGTCTTTCCCTCTCTCTTCCACCAATGGAAAAATATCCTCGGGTGAGGATTAAAAAGAAAAAAAAGATACAAAAATTTATATCTTTATATAAATAAAGATTTATACAAAATAAAATATGAGTACTTTGTACATATGTTTTCTGTATGTGCTTAACAATATTGGAGAAAAGTATACATCTAAGACTTGGATATGCAAGGTAAGTGGAGAATTAAATGCCTGTAAAGAGATTAGTAGGTAATATTAGTAATCCTGGTATCATAAACAGAAACTCAACTTTAGGGAAATGCATATGGTAAAGTGCTGCATTTCCATTTTTCATCACTAAGAAGAAAACTAGTTAGATAAAAACTATTGCCAAATTTACTGAAAAGAGGAAACCTAAAAATATTTTGTGGTCTTAACTCAAAGAAAAAGCTTTAGAAAATTCCACTTTCATTTGGTTAATGTTCTTACTAGATATATAATTGACAAATTCAGATGTGCAATTTGTGGGCAGAGAAAAAGAGATGAAATTAAACAGTTTCTCTTATTCTTGTACTACTATAAAGACAGTACTGCCATTCATATGGAAAGAGAACCAAAAAATTATGTCACAAAATATATCCAGTGTTTTGTTCCCTGTAATTTTAGAATGATAAAGCCCATGACCAGTCTTCTGGTCCAATGACCTAACCCACTTAAACAATGTTTTATGGCCTAATTTATAGATAAATGTATATTTATTAGAAGCCAAGTGCACGAAATTCATGCACTGGTAGGTTCCTTAGCGGCTGCCGGCTGCCAGCTAGGTATTCCCTCCCTTCCCCGGGTTACCTGCCACATACACCGTCACCACTGGCCGGGGCCTCCCACCCTTCCCCCAGACACCTGCTGCTGTTGGCCAGGGCCTCCCTCCCTTTCCCTGGCTGGCCCTGCCCCCTGGTCAAACTCGCAGATGAACTCCCGGTTCAAAGGACAATTTTCATACTATGTTTTTATTATATAGGATGTTACACAAATGTTATATATACATATATACATATATATGTAATATCTATATAGGTGTCATATATGTGTATATAAATACCTATAGCAGCCCACCAATGTAATGTCAAGGGAAATTCCAACATAACTGCAGTAGAAAAAAAGGTTAATTTTCAAAACATATTATTTTGTTACTCGTAAAGCAATACTTTTGTTTGGTCAAATCATATCCACATAAAACAGAGACATTTTATTCACATTCATGAAATCAGGTACCCCCAAATTTGTACTTAAAGTAAAGTTCATTTGTCAAGTCATATATTTGAAACTTCTCTCCTAGAAATGATGTTATGAATGACCTGGTCTCAGGTCAGCTCACAATGGTGATTTGAAGTGATATGCCTCAGAGACGGTCCTAAGACCATCCTGTGTCCTCAATGCCCGGCTCTCTCTCTGGAGTTCTGAGCCACTTCACTCTGAACTCAGTTCAATTGAGCAATATTTGTTAGGCATTTTCTATGTGCCATGTGTTAGACAATTAACTTGTAACTTTTCTGGGTCCAGAACCAATTGCTTATCTCAACCTTTAAGACTGAACCACCTTATGCCCCCAAGTCCTGCTGTGACTATCCTATGGCTGTCTTCCAGGAAATATTAAGACCCACAATAAAACTGAGATTTAAGATGATGAGAGTTCAATGGTCCTCCAAGTTACTGAAAGAGTTTATGTCTCAGGAAATTGATACTAGAGTATTGATATTCTGGCATTTTCCAATAGCAGTGATGCTGGAGTACAGCAATTCATTTGGAAATTGTGTGTTCTTAAGTTAAAGACTGATTATACCATTACTAAATGAAAGCGCTAAAAATATAAATGATTTAAGTTGTTAACAAATAATAATAACTTTGAATTACAATTGTGGTAGATTACCATTCATACTTAGACTAGTATGCTTTTAAAAAAATAATAGCCCTAGCTGGTCTGGCTCAGTGGATAGATCATGGGTCTGCAGACTCAAGGGTCCGGGGTTTGATTTCAGTCAAGGACACATGCCCTGGTTTCAGGATTGATCCCCAGTAGGGGGCGTGCAGGAGGCAGCCTATCAATGATTCTCTCTCATCATTGATGTTTCTCTTCCTCTCCCTTCCTTTCTAAAATCAAGAAAAATAAAAAAATAATAGAAGACAAGGGAGAAAAAGTTACAATGGACATGTAGATTTGAAGGAATGGATGAAACTATCATTTACTCAGAAATTATTATATGCTAGACACTGTGTCAGACAATTTCTCATTCTAGCTGGAACTTTACTAGGTATCTCCCATTTTGTAGAGGAAGCAACTAATATAAGCGATATTGTGACTTGCCTAAGACTAAACACCTGGTAAAAAAACAAAGTGGGACTTGAATTTGAATCCATTTTCTTCTAACTCCATAGAAGAAAATAAAAACCCGTTAGTCTAAGAACCCAGTAATCTTGTTAAAATAACTAACTGGTGTTGGGAAGTTTGCCAGCCTCCAAGTACAGGTCTTGGGTTCCAGTTCCCAGTCTTTGGTCAATTTCTGCCTTAAAGAAGGATTTTATAGGAAAGTAGTCCCAACAGAGGCAAACCCTGTACAAGTCAACGACAAGTTGAATGTGAAAGGAGAATAGGAAGCCCCTGCGTTTCAGTACAGTTTTGAATTGGAAGATGTAACTAGGCAATACCTGCTGAGGAAGTGGTAGAAGAACTTGGCAGGCAGGATGAGTAAGCGGAGTGGGTGAAGACCTTCCATCTTCAGTTTTTATTATTTAGTCATCAGAGTACACTATGCATGCAACAAAGTTCTACTCTTATGAAGCGATTCAGGTACAACATCAGATTTAATACATTTTGTTTCCTTTATTTTATTTTGCTTACCAGTTGAAGTGATGGCAACATGGAGAACAGTTACTGAAATAGCATAATCCCAAACCCATTCTTCCACAACCAGAATGAAAAGCAATCCACAAATGAAGTAGGTGACCTCCGTTGAGACTAAAAGCACTGCAAATAAAAGGAAGAATATAATTATTTGGTATTAGAGTAATTACTAATAATTCTGAAATGCAATTGGTATCAGGACCATTACAAGTTATTCTGCAAAACAGTCTTTGTAGAAATTTTCTTAATATTCCTTCTCTTAACAATCATCAAATTTGGAAAATTTTAATATTTTTCATGTCTTAATAAACCTTAGACTTATAGAAAAATAACAATATATAATTTCTGTTTCACATTCTTCATACTTAGCATTTCAGAAGGTAAAATGCAATAAAGAAAAGTTACTATGTAACGAATGCATGCTGATCTGTAATTGGATTGCAAGTCTCATTTTTAAGATGTATTAAAAACTAATGAAAAATTCAATTCTGAGTTTTCAGAAATAAAAAAAAAATGTTAAAGTTTAGTGGACTACAACAGTTCTTTGGTACCAGTCATTACCTAACTTGAAAATAAGTTCTTTTGAGTCTTTGTAATAAAATGGTACGTTCAGATAGTCACCTGGGAAACATAACCGATAACCATGGATGAAAGAAAGCCTCATAAATGGCTCCTGTGGATGGAGGCGCTCTCCTAAATCCACCAGTTGTCTCAGAGTGGTTTTCCCGAACATGTATAAAGAGCCAGGACCACACACAGGTCAGGACCACAAATCTCTAAGAGTCTTGAAATGTGAAAGGTCAAGCTTTCGCCTTTGTCTTTGATATGGAACTTGAAGACTATAGTGATTTTAAAGAAGAGATCCTTCAAACTTTAAAGTGACAAATAGATGTGATATATACCACCAAGGTCCCTTAGTAATGATATCACTTTCCATAAGTATTACCTCTCTTTCCTTTTAAAACAGCAAATGATTGGCATATTGATATAATTCAGGAATTGATAAATCTGGACAAGTAAACTCCATAGTTTTTAACAGCAAAAAGTAAAATCACCACATTATGCTCTGTTATGCAGAAGTAATTTATTAACAGGCAAGCCAGTGATTGCCTACTGGTTGAGCAAGACACTCACCAAGTGCAAGTCCCAGGTGCCCTTGTTTGTAAAGGCCTCATACATACTCCTCTTTAATTCTATTTAATTTAACTGAACAGGTTTCAAAATTTGAATGGACAAGACATACTAGTGCCTTTGCTATCCTATGGAAATGCAGTTCTTTTCAGCATGTTCTGCCCCCCTAAAACTGAGCTTGTGGGAAGCAAGTGTACTCATTGACACCACCTCTTCCCATCACATTTCCACTTCTACCTCCACCAGTGGCTCACAGAGCTCCCACATTACTATAGAGCAGCGGTTCTCAACCTTCCTAATGCCGCGATCATTTAATACAGTTCCTCATGTTGTGGTGACCCCCAACCATAAAATTATTTTTGTTGCTACTTCATAACTGTAATTTTGCTACTGTTATGAATCGTAATGTAAATATCTGATATGCAGGATGTATTTTCATTGTTACTACTTGAACATAATTAAAGCATAGTGATTAATCACAAAAACAATATGTAATTATATATATGTTTTCCAGGCGTGCTGTCCCCGCCCCCCTCCCATTGGTCATTCCTGAAGGTCATCCAGAAGGATGTCTGGAAGGTCGTTTGGCTGCCTGGTCTAATTAGCGTATTATACTTTTATTATTATAGATATGCACAGACCATGGTCACATATAATAGAGTGGTGAAGGCCTGGGAAGGGCAGGTACAGGGTGGAGTGGGTCAATGGGAAAAACAACAACAAAGGGGACATCTGTAATACTTTCAACAATAGAGTTTTGTTTGTTTTTTTCAGTCTGAAGTTCTTGTATTTACTTTCTTTACTTCCAGAAGTACCTGGCCTTAGTCAGAGGCACAGGCTCTTCCCCCAGCTGAGGGCCACACCCAAGGTCTCTTGCTTCCTTGGCCAGACTGGAAAAGCGCCTGGGATGAGAAAAACAGGATGCTTTGGGTTTTCTTGTCTGCAGAGCCTGCTTTTGAGGTATTAGTTTGATTTTTTTAAAAGGATCCCTTTTCCTAGAGTTTAACTCACAGCATTGTCACCAGCTGCTATCTCCCCAGTTCAGCTCCCCAGCATCTCCTCAGCCTTCAGACTCTGCCTCAGTCATTTCTGCTGCAGCAAATTTTGAGGAAAACTGCATCCCTGGTGAGATATTATCCTTGTTGGGGATCACTATTTCTGTCCTCAGTTCAGGTAGAACAAGAACAGCACCCGAAGGCTTCATTTCAGGTTCACGTCAGCAAACCAGGCCAACTCAGGGTCCTGCTCTAGCTTCTTTTTCACTTGAATGGTGAACTCCTCTCTTAAACCAAGTTCTGATGGACACTTAGGGCGCCTTTCTCGTGATGATACTTTCGGGGCCGGGGCTGGGCCTGGGCTGGGATAGGACTGGTCTTTTGGGATCGGCTTGATGAGCAGAAGAGAAGTGGGAATGGCCTCATGCTCCCCCGAAGTAACAGTGATTCCACCTCCTGGGCTCCCTGCATCACTGAGGCTGCTGTGCTTAAGGTCATCCCACGTCTCCACTACCTTCAAGTCTGTGAGCAGGGACCTGGCAGTCCCCGGGGCTCTGGAGGCCTCACCTGGGTGCTGACAGTTCTACTTTCAGGCTCCCCAGGATCGCTCTAGTCGGGCTACTCCTCAGATGCTTGGGGACTTGGCAGGAGGTTTTCACTGTCTCCTGAGATATTTTTCACATCTGAAAGTCCATTCATGGGAAATGGCCGAGGCTGAGAAAACCGATCACTATTCCCACCTGCCCGGGAAAGAGTGGTGTAGGAATCTTGCTGTTCCTGCTTCTTGTTGCTGATGGGCCTGTCGCCAGAAAAATCATCTTTAGAGAATACCCCTGAGCGGTTCTCCAAGGCGGGTGAGGTCTGCCTGTGCTGGCTGCAGATGAGGTGCGTGGGGGAATCGCAAGAAAGGTTTCTTGAAGAACCTACACACCAACAGCGTTTCACCTTCTGGGGAAAGGTCAATCGTTTTTGTAAAACTTGGGACAGTGCGTTTGAAGACTTTGGTTCTCTGTCCTCCCACAACCACCGCTGGTCCAAGTAGGGAGACCAGCAGGCCAGGCTGAGAAGCAGTGATTGCCAGATGGAGCTGCTGGAGTCACGCAGGCCCAGGAACACCTGTGGCGGGAGGACTATCCTCAGCTGCTGGGCAGAGCAGTGCTCCCAGTAGGCCTCCAGGTGAGACTGCCCACATGCTCCTCCTGCACCGCTAGCAGCTGCAGCGGCCCGGGGCCACCCCGAGCGGAACAGGGCCCGTGCCAGCAGGCGAGGGGTCTCTCGGGGCCCAACGTCTTTGGGGGGCCAAGCAGCTGAGGAAGGAAGTTCGTCACAGCCACGGGCTCCGCAAACACTAGCTGATTCGGCCGCAGAGGCACCCACCCCAAACGGGAAGCTCTCAGATCCTCTGGCAGGCAGCTGACTCAGTCCCGCAGAAACTTAAAGAATTCCGTTTTTCCCTCTTTACTCTTCCATGTTCAACTTTCCAAGAAACCCACAACTCCTAGGAAGTCGTTCCTGAAGAAGCCCTGGGACAGTGTGGTGCAGAGCGCGGGCCGACACTGTGGGGTGAGGCCTGTGGAGCTGCGGGGCGCGGCCGCCTTCCCACCCGCGCCCCAAAGGCATGGCGTCCCGTGCCAAGTGCAAGTGCAAGTGCAAGTGCAAGTGCAGGCCCCTCCGGCGGAGTCGTGAATTCTGGAGCGGTCTCTTCAGGAGGGTTACAGGCCGGGTCTCCACGGACTGGATGCTCCGCGCAAACTCCGGGCTGCCCGGGACCCCGCAGCCTGTCTCCCTCCCTCCCAGCTCCCGTGCCCGTCTTCACCCACAGGCATGGACGACAAGCAGACGTGGCCATGCGGGAGGGGTCCTCTGTCGTGAAGGAAGACCAGAGCAGCAGGCTGTCGGCGATCCCGGCACAGACGGCGGCGGGGGACAGCGTTTGCCAGGCCCCTCGTAGAGGCTGCAGGCGCTCAGCGACCCGAGGTGCCATCTGCCTGCTCCGTGCAGGACGGGAGCCTCCGCCAGCGGGCCCAGGTCCTCAGGTGAGCGGTGAGTTTCCCTCGCTGCTGCCTCCAGGGAAACGCTCCCTTCAGCTTTTCTGTCTTAGGCTCTAATGATTTTCCGTTGGTTTTGTGCGCCTTCTCTTAGTGATTCGGGCTCCGGGCAGAGCGCTAAGTCAGGGATGCTACTTGGTTCAGTGCGGGCCTGGAAACACCGTCGGTACACGTTCACCTTGGCGGGTGGCCTTGTTGGCCTTGTCTTCGTTTTCTCTCTTGTACACAAACACCCACGTGACTCTGCCATCCTGCAGCTCGGCGGGGCTGGGGAACCCGGCTGGTCCCCAGGGCAGGGTGATGGCGGGGGGAGGGCATGCAGCTCCCCCCAAAAGCCACGACCTACCGACCTGGACCTGCTGGAGGGTGGCAGGAGGTGGTCCAGGGTCTTGGTTCCCATCCCCTCTCCGCCCCCTGTTGACACCAACCACCCTTGCCTCCCCCCTGAGGCTCCGACCACTACACCCACAGTCCAGGAGAAATTTTTTAAAAAGAGAGAACTAGAGATGGCTTTTTATCAGCATGTACAGATTTTAGAGGTTAACTCGCAGCTGCTCAGAGATAGTGATTTTAGTCTCGAACAAACTTTATTTGCATATATCGATAGAAAATATCTTTGTTTCTGATATGAGAAAAAGTATGATTTAAAGGACGTAGTACAAATTTGGAAGTCAAGATGCCAGTGTTCTCATCTTGCGGTATCGCTTAAGAGTTATAAGACCTTGAGCAGGATTTTAACCTCTGGCTCAGTCGGTTTCCTTTTCTATGAATTGGGAAACGGAGTACTATTTATCTACCCCAAAAAGTTGTTGGGAGGAATTTAATTGAAAATGAAAGCAATTTGCAATCTACTTTCTGCAATACACTCTTCGTGTCCTTCCTAAACATCAGCTTCTGGATGACAAAATTGCTTCAACAGACAAGAAACTTGACCCCAAATACATGCCCAAGGCTCTGAGATTACTCATACATTTTTTATCTCCAAGATTAAACAAGTCTGGATTCTCACAGTAACAACTTTGAAGAGTCATGCCACTTATCTCCCTGAGCCCCAAATTAAAGCTCTAATAGGTTGGAGGTTTATTGATATCTTTGTATAAATGTTAGTGCTTTGTGAGAGGAAAGGACTTTGTAAATTGTGCCGGCATCCTGGGATCTTCACTAATCTCTGCTGTGTAAAAACACAGCCTTGTCCAATAGGCCCGTGTCATTGTCCTATCTCTCACTGGCTGACCCATTTCATATCTCACAAACATTTTTCTACATTAGTACACTAAGCCATTCTTCCTTTTATTTTTGAAAAGCGCTTAATACACAAAGGTTTACCCATAATACCAACAAATAAAAATTGAAATAAGAACACTACCCACTTATTCCACTTACTCCATCCCATCCTGTCTTTTAGAAATAGCCACTTGAAAATTGTATAGTGCTTTTCCACATTCATTTTTGAAGTCAGGTATAAGATACAGATGGCGGAGAGAAAGGCCTGATATTTCAAAACATTTTATAAAACAAAAACTATTTTGGTTTTTGGTTTTTGGAGGCAATTAGTTCACTCATTGACAAAGACTGAAAATTAAAGTTGATTACCGTTATAGTTGGCCCATGCGGGATTTGTTTTGAAATCAAATGGTGCCAGGACATCCAACTCATCCACCCTGGAGATGTTACAAATGAAAATAGTTTACGTTGGAGGAGGCACTCCATAACTTTGCACACCAAGGTTTTGTACATTACTCTTCACATATAACAGGAAGTCATTAGCTCTACCTGCTTTTGTGGCACATTGAAAACCAGCTGACTTGAATGGCAGCCAAACAACCTCTTTATCTGCATTTTCTTCTTTGTCCAGTTAAGTCCATACTGTCCACATAGTGTATTTCATTGTATTTGAGGTCTCAGCTGTAATCTTGGAAGTCCCCTCCAACAAATGTGGGAGGAGAACCCAATACTGTGGCGAGAGTATCGGGCTTGGAAACAATAAGAACCGGGTTCGAATCCTGGTGGAGTTGTTAACTGTGCACTTGGGCAAGTCACGGAACCCTCTGGCTTTAGTTTCTTATCTGTAAATTGAAACCATTAATCTCTGAGATCCCTTTCTGGTCTAAGATCTGAGTCCATTAAGTATACATCTTCTGCTGTAACTAAGTCTGTAGTTGTGTGCAGCCATCATTTTCAAAGATGGCTCATTTGCTCATTTTTACTTTAAAAAAAGTAAGAAAAGATACCATTAAAAAAATCTGCATCCTCTATTTCATAAAGACAAGTCAAGTATTAAATGCAAATTCCTTTCATAGATAATGTGCTGCTTACCTGAGCGCCCTGCAGCCCAGGCTCAGAACCACGTAGTACACAGTGTAGAAGAGGATGACACATTTAAGAAGGTTTTGCAAAACAACCTGCAGAGAAGACAGGCGTGAGCTCCAAAGCCTGGGCTTCTTCACATGGTTGTTGGTAACAAGTCTGACAAACAAAAGATGATGAGTAACTACTAGTTGGGTTGGCCAGCCTTGCTTTGCCTGGAGACCCACGGGGTGGGATGGACTTCAAAGTGCACAATGGAAGTGTGCTGACTAGAGAGGCTGACATATTGCACATCCACATCAAGAATTAATACAGTATATAAATTCATACCACACACCTTCATCTCCACCAACAAACTTCCTAAATGCCAATATTTATATTTTCACTTGATAAAATGTTTCTAAATCTCAGCTATCAAAATAGTAAAAATATGAAGATGGCTAAGAAATTTCCAAAAGTATGAACCAAAAACTACATAATAACACAACAATAATTAAACCTGTGTGTAAGAATTCACAGAACAATTGACTAAAACACAATAGATGATCCCAAAATGGACTCTACCACATAATGAGACTTAAGAAAAAAAAAATCATTGCAGATAAATAGGAACCAGGTGAGTTATTCAACAAATAGCATTATGAAAAAATTTTAACTTCTAATTAGAAAAATCCCTTTAGATTCCAGTCTTGTACCAGACACCAACATAAACTTCAAATGCATTAAAGGCTTAAATGCCAAGAAATAAAATGGGAAAAAATATTTGCAACACGTATCACAGGCAAAGATTTGATATTTATAATGCATAATACCTAAATGTATACAAATAAAAAAAGACAAACAAATCAATAGAAAAATGGACAAAGAATATAAATAGGCCATTTATATGACTAAACATTTAAAAAGCCAATAAACAATTGAAAATGTGCTGAACTTTACTAAATCTTTTATTTAATCTTTTTATTTTATTTTCATTGTTTACACCATTACAGGTCTCCCCACTTCCCTCCTTTTCCTACCTCCCCCCACCCCACTCTTACCCCCCTGTTGTCTGTGTCTATGGGTTACTCATATTTGTTCTTTGGCTAATTCCTTCACCTTCTTTCATCCAGAACCCACTGTCCCTATCCTCTGATAGCTGTCAGTTACTATTAATCTTTTAAAATATATTCTTGTGAATATAACAAAAACATTAGCATGTCACATGGGAATTTTTCATTTTATTCTTTTATCTTATGAATCTTTTAAAAAGTCATCTTGTTTAGCCAACATTTTATGGTTATTTATTTTCTCTGAATGACCAATTTCTGGCCTGGGTACAGAAGGAGCCCTCTACTAAAGGCTAGAAGAGAAGAGAGGTAGTACAGAACACACAACAACCTTGGCTACAGGGACCAAGTTTACAGATTTACCAAGAACTTACTTCTTTCAACTGCCTAAAAATGCATAGACTCTTGGGCCTAAGAGGGCATAGGAAACCAGGACTACAGGGTTCTGAGACCTTCAGAATCCCACACCCCACTGTCCCTTCTCCTCCTTACTACATCCTTAGCCCCTCCTACTCTTTGCCTGTAGACTTGTCTTTGCCCACAAAATCTCTTCTCTCTTTGCCCATCTTTCTCATCCCTGTCTTGCCCTTAAGTATCTTCCACTCCTTGTCCCACAATCTCCCCTCCCTCATGATCCTTAGTTTCCTTCTATCCTCATTCTTTATTTTAAAATTCATTTTATCACTTTTCATTGAAATATATTTTACATATAACATTGTACAAATTTAGGGTATACATTTTTATTTAATACATTTATGTATTGTAATATGATTGCCATGGTAGTGAGGTTAGCACCTCTATCATTATCATTTTTTTCTGTGGTTGGAATAGTTAAGATGTAGTCTCTTAGCAAATTTGATGATTACAATACAATATTGTTGTCCGTGTTGTTCACTAAACTGTGCACTAGAGCGCTAGAACTTATTTAGTACTAGCTGCAAGTTTGTATGAGATAAATAATATGTAGTCTGTATACTAATATATATATTAGTATATATATATAGTCAAAATCTGAGGATACAAGAATCAATTAACTTTTCACGTTACATTTGGTTGTCATATCTCTTTAGTGTCATTCTTTGTGTTTGTTTTAAATAATTTTTTTTTGTTGATTTCAGAGAGAAAGGGAGAGGGAAAGAGAGATAGAAACATCAATGATGAGAAAGAATCATTGTTTGGCTGCCTCCTGGACACTCCACACTGGGGATCGAGGCCACAACCCAGGCACATATCCTGACCAGGAATTGAACTGTGACCTCCTGGTTCACGGTCCAATGCTCAACCACTGAGCTATGCCGGCCAGGCTAGTGTCATACTTTAAATTTGTCTGATGTTTCTCTTGATTAGATTCTTTAGGGAGGAATTCTGCAACGATAATATTGTGTATTTCCCATTGTATCTTATAAGGGGACACATAATATCATTTTGTCTCATTGTTGGTGATGGTCAGTTTGATCACTTAGTAAAGGTGACACCCGTCAGATCTCTATTTTAGTTGTACTGCTTATCCTTTGTAAATCATAAGTAATCTGTCAGGCAGCATTTGAGACTATGTGGATATCTTGTTTCCCCAAAACTTTTTACCCCTTGGTTTTAGTATCCATTGACATATGTACCGTGTCTAAGTCAATTATTACATTGGTGTGTAAAATGGTAATTGTTTTATTTTATATTTTTCTTCCATATATTAGTACACATTTTTCCATAAAGAGATTTTCCTTCTTACTCTTGAATGTATGCATTTATTGTTTATTTGTCTATTTTCAGTAACCCTTGGACTTTTATATTCTCTATATGATATAATGCATTAATATTATAATTGTTGATGCTGAAATTGTCCCAAATTTGACTAGTCTGAACAACTACAAGATACCTTCTGTGTTTATTTTACATATTCCCACCATTTTCTTTGTACTTCCTTGCTCTCTGTCACATCCTGACATTCTAAAAATGTCATCACTATATTTCTATTTGCATTTTGTCTATTTGTGAACTTTCTATTTTTTTCCATTGTTCTCTCTGTCTTTCTATCTATTTGTGAATCAATATCACACTATTTTAATTATGGATGCTTTATAATAAGTTTTAATATACTCACTTCTCATTGTTCTTTTTTTAGTCTTCTCTTAGCTACTTTTATTTATTTTGCCATATAAACTTCAAAATCTACTTAAATAGTTTCATAACGCAAATGTATTATTTTTATTGGGGTCATGCTAAATTTATTATTAAAATAGAAATAAATATAGCTTTATAATGGTTACTCATGCTATCCCAAAATAATTTCCAAATATATTCAAATGTACTTTTGTATCTTTCAAAAATATTTCAATTTTTCTTTACATACTTCCTGGTAATTTTATTCTTAAAATTCTTTTTTGCTATTGATGTAACCAAAGTTTAGATGATAATGTAATTCTTGTTTCATAAAAACATCTTGTGGCTTTTCTTCTTTTCCTATACTCAGACATAATTTGAGTAGTCTTGGGAATATATGACCTTTGCAGATGTAGGTGAATTCCCCTGTGAAACCTGGGCCTTGTTCTTTTATAATAACCTCCTCCATTAAGTCTATGAAACCTGGAAACCCTCAGTGTTCCCATTAACTAGAGCAGCCTTACTCTTTTCCACAGAGGGAATACTGCCGCTTCTTCAAAGTCTAGCTCAATATCATGGTCACACTCCACCCCCTACTCAAGGACAGAACCCTTCCCTCTCTACTTCTTTGCATTCATTGCGTTGTGCATATATCTTCCAGATTGACCACCTGTGTTGTAGTGTATTATTTATGGAGGTGCCCGCTTCCCTAGACTCTTAAAGACAGAGATAGTGACTTAATCGCATTTAATTCTTCAGCCACGAAAATGATGCTCAGCTCTTGCTAAGTGTTCAATAAATATATTTTTAATAATAATGACTGAAGAGATGAAAACCCACTTCAGTGAGCACCCTGGTCAATTCATTATAAATGTGGCCCCTGGGTCAGATTACACTAGGATTTCTTTTCCAGTTCCTCATTGGCAAGGTGTGACATTGGCCACTTACACTCATCATTTTGTTGGACTCATCTGTAAAATCTCATGGGAGTTTTGTTTTCAGCACCTGTGTAAAATTCCCAGCACAAGTGCTATATCTGCCTAGCCCTCTACTTGCCCTCTACTTCCCCCCATGTGAAAGCCTGCTGCCTGGTTCTTTCAACAATGCCTAATGTAATCCTGAATTGGGCTCTCTCACCTGTGGTATCACAGCATAGGATCCGGCCTAATAGTAGTTTCCTCTGTTAGTGTCTATATGGATGAAAATCTCCACTTCAGGTCAACAATCACTAGGAAATGCAGGAACGTGTTGTGGTTCTGATATTTTTACATGAACATTTGTTTTACAATTGTAATCTTATATTAGTTTACTGTATTTATAAAATGTGTATTCCACTGGAGTTCTGAACAACAAACGCATTGTATTCTGCACAACGTAGCAGTCCTCATACCTGGGCTTTCTTCCCAGTTCCTGTGCAATTTCCCCAGACAGCAAATTAATTAAATGGCCGTTGGCCATGACTCTTTCCCTTGAGTCAGCTTTTCTCTCATTTAAAATGTAGGGATAGGGGAGATTTAATTAGCCCAATGCCTGGCACATTGTATGCACTCAATAAATATTTGTTGGGTCTTGGAACTCTCAAGAAAAAGGTCACTTTTGCTATTACTATTAATTTATGAGCATATCAGTGATTCCTGTGCTGATCATATTGACACTGAACAGGACTTCAGAAAAGTTAACTCATAACTTACAGGGATGTAGCAAGAGAATTCAGATTTTCAACAACTCACCTATTTTGAACATACTCACTATTGATCTAATGTTCTAAGGTTGTGATTTCACATATAAAACTCTGGGATTCTAAAGATGTGAAAAACTGCAGCAATTACCTGGACATTTCCAACAGAAGGAGCGCACGTGTGCATGTGTGTGTGTGTGTGTGTGTGTGTGTGTGTGTGTGTGTGTGTAAGTCCAGACTAAAATATAGAGTCCCCAGTCCCCATTCTTTATGTAAGCTACTTAAGGGAAAGGATATTATCTTTTAATTATTATCTCTCCAGCAATTATTATCATTGCTAGGTCAATCCAAGAACTATACATAAATTATGAACAGTTTAAAATCCTGTTAAAATAAGTTTAAAAAAATACTCTCCCTCAAATGTTTTTACTGATTTATAAAATTTTTCTTAGCTGTTGCTGTACTTAACATTTCTTACCATTTGTGATGATGACAGTGAACAGAAAAAAAATGAAGAAATACACAGCGCTGATATTTTACTAAAATGAATACAGCACTAATTTGAAGTCCTAATTTAATTTTTAAGTAAAAATCTGACGAGTGTCATTCCCTGAAGGCCAGATCTTTGGAAGCCCAAAGCCTGTGTGAATTTACCCAGCTGCTTCCAGGCCTTGCATATTTCCTTGTTTTTCCTTGTTTTAGGTGCTTTGATTTTTTTTTTTAAGAAAGAGTATTTTTATACTGAAATAAAACACAACTATTAACCACTAGCCTCAAGGAAAAAGGAAACTAACATACCTACAGCTTAAAATGTTTCAATACTTTGCCTCTAAAATCTTATGCATCCTTTAGAAGTTGGGAAAATAAAAGCCACATCCTGCCAAAAAAAAAAAAGATTGAAGACAAACTGTCATGATTTCAGAGAAGAAGAGCAGAAGTGCAGGTGTTAATACTAGAAAGTCGGCCTGTAAGTAACATGGTACCTTCAAAACAGCCACTATTTCATAAAAACATCTTGTGGCTTTTCTCCTTTAAATGATTTAGAATCCTTTCTTGGGCATGGGTGCCTCTACATTGCCACCATTACCATATGAGCAAGGGTGTTGCAAATGTTTTCTGCAGGGTACCCAGCCAAAAGTGAAACAAGTTACTACGGAAAGAAAGGCCATTTATAGAACATAATTTGCCTACACCAGTGCCATGCAATAACAGAAAGAGAATGCAGAGAAGTCCTCTTTCTTTACCTTTTCTTTCTTGGAGCAACTCTGACCTGGAGAGCCATGTCACATCCTATGTCAATGAGGTGGTGAGAGCCACGCTCTTTATGTGGACGACATCTGGAAGAAGAGGCAATTGTCACCTCGAGCTTTTCCATTGCTCTTGAAGACTAAGCGTGTGAGTCAATAGGGCAGGATGATTGGATTATACACAATGAGACAGAAGCCATCTGTGAGCCACGAGTAAGCTGCTGAGTGCCAAAATGAACATCCTTATTAGACAACTGAGTTCTCAGACCACTTGTAGTTTGGTCAAATTTGAAAGACGAGTTGATTGTTTTTAGACAGTGCTGCAAATAGGCAGGGACTTGGAATTCTCCCGGGCTGCATGAGTAATTATTGTGTCATATTTAAATCAGAAACATGGGTTTTCAGTTAGGAGGGTTGGAGATTGTCTTCAAAGGACAGTGCTGCCATTCATGGCGTAGCATGGTCTGTCTTCTGTGTTTCATTCCCAAGGACTGCAGATGTCTGGAAAAAGAAATCATTAAACCCTTTTACATCATGGCAAAGGGATATGAAAATTCTGACATTATGTTGGAAAACAGAAAGATTCCCATGCTCTGAAATGATAGCCTCTGTACAGTCCGTGCAATGTTTCTAAGAACTGCCAGCATGCAGTCCCGGGGCTCTGAGTCTCTGTGCCCAAGGCTTCAATCCAGATCCAATCTGTCATTGACCACATTTCATCCCTTCATCTTTATTGGCACCTCTTGTAGATGGGAATTGACCTGTATTCTGTGGTCCTTTTCCCACTACAGCATCTTAACTTCTACACAAAGCACGTTCTGCAAATCATATCCCATACATAAAATCATGGTTTTGGTAAAGGTAAAAAACAAAATGTTTTCAGTAAGCCCAGGGCTTAATATTTTTCTTCTGGAAATGTTTTTACCTTTGAGTTTCATAATGCATATTAATAACACTGTCAGTGCTCTTTTATTGATATGCTTTAGACAAGTCCTTTAATCTGTGGCTGCCCTGAGTCTCTGCCTACATGGTGAGTTCCTTTAGAGAAGGGGTCTTTCTTCTGCCTGCTAATAACTGTGTAACAGCTCCCAGTGTCTGCTTCCGATTTTGGCCCGGGTGCACCCTCAGCAAATGTGGATGGACTGTGCAAATCCTGTGCTCACCCTGTTTGTAACAGCCATGGGCCAGCCTTTTTCCCTAAAGAGGTCAAGGAGAGCTCCCTGGGAGTGAGGCCTAGTCCAGTGCTCATAACAGAACCTGTGCTTCACTTGCTCTACCCTCAACATATTCAGTGTGTTGTGTACAACTCGGATCCCTTTGGAATCCTCCGGTTCAACAGGAACCACCCAAGATTTATCCCCTCAGAAAGTTGGCACAATACATGGGGAGATAACACTAATTGCCCTGCCACCACTCCACTGGATAAAATATTGAAAAGAACTAACTTTCTGTTTTGTTTGTTCATGTGTGTTGTTCTTTAGATTCCACATATAAGTGAGATCAAATGGTATTTGTCTTTCTCTGGCTGACTTATTTCATTCAACATACTACCCTCTAGGTCCAGCCATGCTGTAGCAAATGGTAAGAAAAATCTAGTTTTATATAAGCACACTAGAAAAACTAAATGGCCAGTAAAGTATATTAGGTGGAGATTGTGTGTATGTGAGTGTGGTTACAACAATAGCCATCTTTTATTTCAATGAGTATTATGATCTAGTTTGAAAATAAGTCATGGTATAGAGACAAACCATGCATATTCAATAGATCTACTTCTGTTTCCCAAGTTTGCCATTAGATTGATAAAATATGTACATGTGTACATAATATATATGTGTGTGTATGTGTGTGTGTGAGTATATATATATATATGTATATATATATATATACATATATATCTGTAAGTACATTTAATTCTTTTTATTCAGCACACTTTTATGGAAGTTAAGGAATAAATAAAATATGGAAAATTCTTTCCATTCTTGGATTCTGAATTGTGCCCCTTTACATTTAATCATGTTTTACAGTATTTTCAGGCCCTTTGTATAATTTGTATCCAGAGTTCTTTTTGATAAAACCTAACTTATCTACTTGGTAGAGTCACTCAGAAACTTCAAGGTTTTTAAGAGCTATTTTCAAGACAATTGTACGTAAGTTAGACCTTCTTCCTGATAAAATCAGAAGTGAAAATAAATTCAAGTCCACAATCAGGAAACCTAAATCTTTGGGGCTGGATAGGTGTCCACATTCAGAAATTTTAAATTTTAGACTGGTAATAGGATTCATATAATATATTATATCACATATCCAAGAGGTCTGGAACTTTATTCTGTATTCAAACACATTGTTTGAGTGGGGAAATATATGAATTTTCACTTTAAGTGGCACAAATAAAAACTGTAAATAATTTTATGTCAATTCAGGTAAGGTTCTGCCACCAAACTAGGTCAGATCAAGTAATATTCTACCATCAGAAGAGTGATAAAAATAGTTTTAGAGCTTTTTAGGTTTTGGCTTCATAGATAATTATGGCCAAGTATAATTTTAGTCATAAGAATCAAAGATTGGTGTTGATGACAGAACTGCAGATACAATTTTAGCCCCAAGACTTCTAATCACTCTGTCTGGCTCCATGCCAGCAAGCCGGGATTCTTACCCATTTAGAGTTTGAGAATAGGTCAAGATCGTTTCAGCCCCAAGACCTCTATAAATACAATTTTAAGTGATACGATGATGATGATGATGGTGATGATGCTGTTTTAACAAAATCAGTTATTCATAAGAAGTAATAGAATGAAATTCCTTTGCCCCCCCAGTGTCAGGGTTAAATAAAACCAGTTCCCATAATGCTTTCTGCTCCTTCTATCATTGCCTGCTTTGCCTTGGAAGCCTGGCACTGTGTATTTTTAGATTTGCTGATTCTCTTTAACCCATTTCTCCCATGCATGGCCTTCTACCACATTTGTTGTTCTCTGCCTTTTTGAGATTAAAATATAGTACTCTATAGGATATCACTAAATCATAAAAAATATTAAGAACAAACAGGCTTTATTTTATTTCAGGGAACTATGGAAATACCAATCAAAGTTGAGGTAATTTTTTGTTTGTTTATGCCCTTAATGAAATTTCCTGTAGGTTTGGGCCCACATTAAAGAGAGGATATATGTATACTTGTATAATTACATACCTATTTCATGGTTTCAGATTTATTGAGTAATAAATTATGTCTTGAAAGATAAAGTCACAATAAGGGACAATACCTCTAAATAGTAATGGCACAGAATAAAAGAACAATTGGTATGGGCTAGTGTTTATGAATAGCCAAACTCTTATTAGAGAGCAATTTTATTACTTTCTCTCATAAACCTAAACCAGGGTTACTAATAACTGCAAATATGAACACAAATTTCAGTCTCTTACTTTACGTACTTTTAAGTCAGTTGACCACAGTTCTATGCCTTGAAATGGGCCATACAGAGTGGAAGAACATTATGAGGTTATAAAAAAAAGCTGGAGAGTACGTACATTTTGTCCACTTAAAATAATGCCTGGGAAAGAAACCGGCAAGTGAGGGCAAATTCGGTATTGTGGTCACAGAGTAAAAACAAAGAGTGAATGACAAATTTAGAGTCCTAATTTGAAGAATGGGAATTGGATTTTCAATAGGAAGAGAATATAGAGTGGAGGGAAGGGGAAGGGGAGGGCATTCTAAATAAGAGAAACATAAAGCACAAAGGAAGTGAGATCAAGCCAATGAGATCTGCGTTGCTAGAAACATGAAACTAAGGCAGTGAAGGAATATTGATTTGTGGAGGCCTCAAAGGACAAACAAGAGAATTGTATTTTGGTTCAAAATAAAACAGCACTGGTCTTGAGCAGCACATGACAGCTAAAGTCAGCATATAAAAAATTATTCTAATAGCAGTATAGAATAAAAGACTACAGAGAGGACATTGCTTGATCTATTGGAAAGGCCTTGTGATTTGATGTTTAGCGACTTAGAATAAGTGAGAAGAATCAGATTTTTTAAAACACTGCGGTTAGAGCTCTAGCTGGGTAGCAGAGTTGGTCAGAGCATCAAAGCATCATCCAGACACACCAGTTGATTCCTGGACAGGGCACATATAAGAATCAACCAATGGATGCATAAATAAATGTTATCCCATTTATTTATGCATGCATTCTCTTTCTCTCTCTCTCTTCTTTCTCTCTCTCATTTGCTCTCCCTTTCTCTCTCTCTGAAATCAATATATTCTTTTAAAAAGGTCCCAGTTGAGGTAAGCAGCATAAGTTTAAAAAATAAATTAAAACATCACGATTACAAAATGGGCAGTCTTTATGATGGGGGCTGAAAAAGAAAAAAGAAAAAAAGAAGAGTAAAAATAACTTTAAGATTTTCACAACAACAAAGTAAGGCAATTATGATGCCATTGATAAGAATGGTGAGGTTAAGAAAATAGGGGATACTCTTAGAATGGCTCTTATATATAAGATGAAAAATAACGAATGTCGGAGAGGTTGTAGAGAAAAAGGAACCCTCACTCACTACTGGTGGGAATGTAAACTGATGCAGTCATGATGAAAAACAATGTAGAAGTTCCTCAAAAAATTAAAAATACAGTAACCTTATGACCCAGCAATCCCTCTTCTGGGTATCTACCTGAAAAAAATGTGAAAATTCATATAGATATCTGTTCATTGCAGCTTTATTTATGGTAGCCAAGACATGGAAACAACTTAAATGTCCTTTAGCAGATGATTGAATAAAGAAAATGCAGTACATATATATAGTGGCATCCTACTCAACCACAAGAATGGATGAAATCCTGCCATTTGGGACAACATGATAGATCTTGAGAGTATTATGCTCAACTAAATAAGTCAGACAGAAAACGACAAGAGCCATATGATTTCACTCCTATTTGGGATATAAAACAGAAAGCAAAAAAAGAACAAACTCATTGACACAGATAACAGTATGGTGGGTACCAGAGGGGAAGGGGTTGGGGGAGAGAATGAAGAGGGTAAAGGGGTCCAACATATGGTGATGGAATGAAATTAGACTATAGGTGGTGAGCACACAATGCATTATGCAGGTGATGTATTATAGAATTATACACTTGAAACATACCTGGTATTTAATGTTATTAACAGTGTCACCCCACCCAATGCATTTAATTAAAAAATAAAATAAAATGGGAAATGAGAAGCAAACAGTTGGATTCAACACATTAATTTTCAGGGCCAGTTAAAACTTCAACGAGCATCAGAATCGCCTGAAGCGTTGTTAACAGATTTCAGGGACCCACTCACAGAGTTTCTGATTTAATAGGTCTGGGATGGACCCAGTGTTTACATTTCTGAATACCACAATTTCAGAACCACTGATGTAAATTATGTCTTCCGAGGATGAAGGTCTGGGGCCAGCTGCATCAAGTATGGGAATTATCCATACCCAGGTCGTTGTTGAAACTTTGTTGTGGAAATTTCTGATTTACAGCATTTTCCATCATTTTTATATTCTCTATCATCTGTTTCCTTAATTATATTGCTGGCATTAAAGTGAAATAACTGTTCAGTCCCTGGCAGTGGGAATACAAGGGACTGAAAGCTTAAGAAATAAAAACACAGACTCTGAAAATAGACAGTGAACGTACAATGGGAGTGAGAGCATAGCTTTTGAAGGATGCAACAGAGAGAGATGCAGGAGCACACTGCCACCAGGCATTATGGGTAGAAGGGAAAAGAACCTCTAAGTACTTGACAATTTACTCTAGAAATTTCCTCTCACTCTCCGTGAAGAAGCAAAAAGGTAGAATGTTCAAAGGAAAAGTTAATAAGGCTACTTTGTATTTTAATTATTGCCAAGTACCCAGGTGCTCCACTGAAGAGTTTCATGTACATGTAAATTACTTCTGTGCCCTAGCACATTTGCAGAAATCTAAATGAGATGTTGTTCCATTTAAAATTTAAATAACTCCCTTGAGAAAATGCCAACCAGATTGCTTCAAGAGAAGTCAATGCATAAACATGTATTTGTTATTTACTTGTTAATGTGTTCCGCATCTTAAAGTATGTTGGTGCTTTCGCGTGAAACCTAAAGTCCTCTGTAATGTGAGTTGATGACCCTAAAATGATGTGTAAAAAAAAGTAAACAAACAATACTGTGGTAGATGTGGAATACACCATTTACAGAAAGACTTTTCTGTCCCTTTCAGAGAGAACGGTTACCAAGAGTGAAACTCCATTGTTCCCAAAGGGCTCAGACATTGCACAAAATGACAGGTCCAGATCCACGAGTACAACTTTTTTAACGGGTGACTCAGCAGAGGGACAATCATTTGAGACCCAGCGCTCAGGACTAAAGGGTGAACTTAGCTTTCTTTGTTCAGCCGGCTTGGGCGGACTGAGTCAGCCTCAGTTCTGGGAAGGCAGCTGCCGGCAGAAATGTGCAGTCATTCCACATTCTCTCTATCCTGACTGGAACTTTTACCTCTTATAGGATCGTTTGCAGTTAGGAAGGGGATGGGAAGAAGTTCAAGTTCAATGTTTAATCCTTGACAATTAACTTCCATGCTCCCATTGGGGAACATTTCGACTAAAAACAGATTATATTTTTAAAAATACCCCTAGGATTTCTTGGACATAAACTTGTAGCTTTTTTTTTTCTTAAAAACAACAACAAAAAAACAGACACACACACACACACACACACACAACAGCATGATGAGTTAAGAGTGAATGAATCAGAAACATACGGATTACATTTTCCCTGAGATTCGCATGGATTTGAAAGTCATGGAGAAAAGGGCACTTGGCAAGATGCATTTGAGACTTTACCCAACCAAGAACATTTGAAATATAGTCTGCAGTGCTTTGGTGGACACAAATCTGGGCCAAATTCTTTCATTTTTATGAACTGTACTGCAATTTAAAAAAAAGAAAAAGAAAAACAAGGCATAAAAGTGACTTAATTGTAATTTAATAAAGACACGGAATGCCGCGTGTACAACAGCTAGAAGCTCTGCAGACAAGCGCCAGCTTTCGGAGGGATGGGCTAAGGGTGTGTGAGAGCAAATGGAAATGAAGCAGGAACAGTAGTGCCGTGGACTAACACGCTCAGCGACACGGCAGGAGAACCCGATGCTGACAAGAGAATGTTTTAGTTTATAAAAAACTCACCTCAATGAAGTGAAATTCACAACAGTAACGCAAACATTTATTTTAAGAAAAGCAACACAGCGATGCTTCCCTGCATGCACTGCTGACTTTCTGTTTGTTTTGAGTGCACCGCATGCCAGTCAGCCCGCACCCTGGGGCTGAGACGGTGCTCTGAAGGCCTCGGGTACGTCTGTCAGGTAACGCACAGCCAGATTTATACAAACTTTGGCACTTTTTCAAGTCAAAACAAGTTTCAAGTTGCTTCATTCACATGTTCAAAGTCATTAACAAAATGATTTAGGAGGAAAGTACGCTTTTAAAAAAAACTCAGTTCTGTTGCCTTCAATGTGCTAAATGTGTTCCAGCCACAGAAAAGTTCTTGGTGTGACATTTTTCCCAGGCCTTTTTCTGGTGGATCCATTACCAACATCTCATTCACAGATGGATTCACAGAAGATCCTACTGAAGGACTTGCACTTACGTAATCGCTTAGAAAGTAGCTATATAAGGACAGGCATTTTCTGAATATTCCCTGTTGAGTTGAAAGGAGAGGTAAAGAGGAATAGGATGCACAGGGAGAGCTTTCATAGAGATGGAGACCAGAAGGTATGATCATCTTCGTACTGTTTTACCCGTGGACCTAAAATTAAGTTTATATCCTGGGCACAGGCAGTGACACCAGCAACCTCGACAGGCTCCAGATTTGGTCTTGGCCCTGGGCATGTGGATTCACTTTTTCTTACTTCGCCTGTGGGTTTTAGCTCCCCAGAAGGAAGGCTCCTGTGAGCATACTAACATCTATCAGAAGCACTTCAGTTTCTGACTAATAAGCTAGTAATAAGGGCAATTTTTTAATTTTTTATTTTCTTTGTTGATTAAGGTATTACATATGTGTCCTTATCCTTCCTTTGCCCCCTGGCTCTATGCTCATGTCCTCACCCCCCCTGGTGTCTGTGTCCATGGGTTAGGCTTATATACATGCATACAAGTCCTTTGGTTGATCTCTTCCCCTTACCTCCATCCTCCCCTACCTTCCCTCTGAGGTTTGATGGTCTGATCAATGCTTCTCTGTCTCTGGATCTGTTTTTGTCCATCCGTTTATGTTGTTTATTATATTTCACAAATGAGTGAGATCATGTGATATTTATCTTTCTCTGACTGGCTTATTTCACTTAGCATAATGCTCTCCAGGACCATCCATGCTGTTGCAAATGGTAGGAGTTCCTTCCTTTTTACAGCAGTGTAGTATTCCATTGTGTAGATATACCACAGTTTTTTAATCCACTCATCTGCTGATGGGCACTTAGGCTGTTTCCAAATCTTAGCTATTGTAAATTGTGCTGCTATGAACATAGGGGTGCATATATCCTTTCTGATTGGTGTTTCTGGCTTCTTTGGAAATATTCCTAGAAGTGGGATCACTGGGTCAGATGGGAGTTCCATATTTAGTTTTTTGAGGAAACTCCATATTGTTCTCCATAGTGGCTGCACCAGTCTGCAGTCCCACCAATAGTGCACAAGGGTTCCTTTTTCTCCCCATCCTCTCCAGCACTTGTCCTTTGTTGATTTGTTGATGATAGCTATTCTGACAGGTGTGAGATGGTACCTCATTGTCATTTTGATTTGCATCTCTCAGATGATTAGTGACTTTGAGCATGTTTTCATATGTCTCTTGGCCTTCCTATGTCCTCTTTCGAAAAGTATCTATTTAGGTCCATTGCCCATTTTTTGATTGGGTTGTTTATCTTCCTTTTGTTAAGTTGTATGAGTTCCAATAAGGGCAATTTTTAAGTGAGATCCAAGATGAACTGGGGAGTCATTTATGGAGCAGATCCTGCTGGGTGTGTACATTATTACTTGGGCAAACTAAATTAGTTGCATAAATTTGAAATATTTGGACGTCAGTCCCTCTGCCTTCCTAACTTCAGCAGCATCATACCACAGGCAGGGAGGGTGACCTGGAAAGGGATTTACTCAGGAGATGGGAAGAGAGACCCCTCATCCAAACGTTGAGGTTCCTATAGTCGTTCTTTAGAGAAAAATACCATATCCATCCAAAAGGCCTCTGTATCTCCAGAGAGAAAGACATGAGCCTTTGTGAATATTAAAATTTGCAAATTCCATCATGATTTTCCCACAAAACAGAAGCAGAAGCACAGTGAATGTCTACATACCTCTTCAGACACGTGGTGATTTATCTCTCTCCCTTAGTAAGCATATTTTTACTGTTTCTGGTACATTCTGACTCTGTTTTTCAATCTGCTTTGACTTGTTGACTCATAGAACCCACAGGGGAACTCAGGTCCCTCACAGAGCAGAGCTGCTGCGAACCTCGATAAACCACTTTTCAATCTATCAGAGACTTCTGTGGTTTTTCTTTTTGTTGCTCTTTGGTTTTTGTTGGGTCTTTGTTTTTGTTTTTGTTTTTGTTTTTTGCTAACAGCCATTAAATTATTTTTTTTCTATTACCTAATACAGTATTTTTTTTACAAGACAGAAATTGGGAAAAATGGAAATGTTAATGATGAAAAGCATGGTAAAGATAAAATGTAATATCTCGAGATCTACATGGATATTATTAACAAGCTGAAAGCAGCAATTTTTAGCCTCAATTGCTTTCTCAATGAAATTTAAAGCATTCAACAGTGTATTCAATGTTGAGGAATAAAAGAAAACGAAGAATTTGTAAAATGAATTAATGTAACTTTCTAAAAGTTACATGTTTAAACCTCTCTGTCATGTTTAAACTTATTGTTCAACTTTTGCACATTTTTTGTTTTTTTCTTACAAGCCATTAAATTATTTTTTTTCTATTACCTAATACAGTATTTTTTTTACAAGACAGAAATTGGGAAAAATGGAAATGTTAATGATGAAAAGCATGGTAAAGATAAAATGTAATATCTCGAGATCTACATGGATATTATTAACAAGCTGAAAGCAGCAATTTTTAGCCTCAATTGCTTTCTCAATGAAATTTAAAGCATTCAACAGTGTATTCAATGTTGAGGAATAAAAGAAAACGAAGAATTTGTAAAATGAATTAATGTAACTTTCTAAAAGTTACATGTTTAAACCTCTCTGTCATGTTTAAACTTATTGTTCAACTTTTGCACATTCTTGTTATTATTCATGTTTTCATACTTTCAACTGTATGTAGTTCTTTAGTAAATATGGCATCCCAGTAAAGGACTTTAAGTATTTGAATGTCCCTGAGATACATTTATGCACGTACTAAAACCGTGAGTTTCTGTTATGTTCTGGGCTCTTTCCTATGTGCTTTGGTTATAGAAATGAACAAACCAGATCAGACAAAGTGTTGCCTTCATAGGGCTTACCATCCAGTGGGTATAAAAATAAGTAAACAGGCAACCACAATGGAAAGTGACAAGATCAGCAGTCAATATTCAGGTTGCCATAGGAACTTGCAAGTAGAAGCACTAAGATGGTAGGTGACTTGGGTTGGGAGAGGATATTGGAAAATCCCCCTGGAGGAGGTGACCTCAAGGCCCAGAACCAAGTTTGAGGTGCATATGCCTCGAAGGTCATCCATGAGAATGGGTCACCTCACTAAGGCGTGATCCCAGACATTCATGCAGCAGCCTCCCCTCAATGCAGCATCTTTTCTTTCTCTAACGTGGTACATGGAGGAGGCAAGAATTGAATTCATTTTAAAAACTTGGCCTTGAAAAGGAAGTCAGTTGTGAAGGCTAATAAAAGTGAGCTACTATAAGAAATGGAAGTGAAGATGAAGTGAACTAGTATAGGAAATGAATGGCTTTACATCCTACTCAAAGGGAAAAAACTAATTGTTCCCATTCCCTCTAAGAACAGAAACAAGACAGGGATGCCCACTCTCACCACTCCTGTTTGACATGGTACTGGAGGCACTAGCCATAGTGATCAGACAAGAAGAAGAAATAAAAGGCATCCAAATTGTAAAAGAAGTAAAACTGTCAGTATTTGCAGCTGACATGATGTTGTACATAGAAAACCCTAAAGACTCCACCAAAAAACTACTAGATTTAAGAAATGGATTCAGCAATGTACAAACAGTGCTTTACAGGCCAGAAAGGTGACAGTGCCCAAGCAGCTGAGGTCTGGCAGGTGGCGATGGACCCCCACATGCAGCCCCTCAGCCAGGCTCTCTGACTCTTCCTCCAGAGCGTGCCTTGCATGTGTCAACTTTTCTTACTCTGTTGTTACTCCCTAGTCAAGCCACCATCATCCCTCCCTATCCTACTGTGCTTGTCTCCAAACAACCCCTGCTTTTCTTTTTGCCCCATAGTACCCCATTTACCACAGAGAATACTGTAGAAATATCAGTTAAAATCCTCATTGGCTTCTCACTGATCTTAGAAAAAAAGATTCTGATTTCTGATTCTATTGTACAAAGGGCTCCCTGACGGGGCCTGTCTCTCTGAACACATCTCGTGCCACCCTGGTCCACTCTTCTCCTGCCCATCGACCTTCATTTTGTTCCCAATAGGCCCAGCTCTTTCCCACCTGTGGCCCTTGCACTCTGCTCCTCCCGCCTGTGATGCTTTCCTTTCATCTTTGTCCGTTTTTCCAGATCTTGGGCTATCTGCCCTCCAGAGCAGCCGTCTAATGACTCTAGACCAACGGTTCTCAGCCTGTGGGTTGAGACCCCTTTGGGGGTTGAACAACCCTTTCACAGGGGTCGCCTAAGACCATCAGAAAACATATATAATTACATATTGTTTTTGTGATTAATCACTATGCTTTAATTATGTTCAATTTGTAACAATGAAAATACATCCTGCATATCAGATATTTACATTATGATTCATAACAGTAGCAAAATTACAGTTATGAAGTAGCAACGAAAATAATTTTATGGTTGGGGTCACCACAACATGAGGAACTGTATTAAAGGGTCTAGCACGTTTTCTTATTTTGTATCTCTGCATAGATGTAGTTATTTTCTCTTTTTTGTTGTTGTTGATTGTCTGTTTCCTCACATAAAATGAAGCTCTTTAAGAATAGAAGCCTGCCTCTTTTGGGGAAGTGGAAGCTATTGGTTAATGAGTGGTTCTCAGATCTTCTTTCTGCAAATGAAAAACTGATTACATCCTTAAAAAGAAAATCATGTCAGGAGAATTCTAAATGCAGACAAGCTCCCTTTGTCTATGAGATTCCTTTTTTCCAGGACTTCATAGGATTTAGGATCAAATGCATGTGAAGTATTACAAAAAAGACTGTACACATGCAAAGGGGTAAAGGGAGCGGGAAACACAGAACATAACATGCAAAAACATTAACACAGCAACTATCACATGTTAGGCGCCAAAATCTCTTCCCTGGTCCAGGTATTTATCACCCATTATTCACTAATCCCTGTATTCATTCACTCACCAGATGTAGTTCACCAAACCCCGGGGCACCAGTAGACACTGATTATAAAAGAAGCTTGTCTTCAGAGAGGGATAAGAAGTAAATCCACCAAAACAGTTAAAGGCTAGAAAAGCCAGCAAGGAACTTAAATGGCCCAGAATTGAATACACTCAACATGAAAATTTTTCTAAGTCAAAAAATTGGATACAAGGGTGTGGGAGGATCTAGTGTGTGCTTGATCTTAGAAGCACTATTGATTCTCTATACTCTTAAAGGTGAGGACTAAATCTATAAATGTGCTAAATATTATTTACATTTAAATATATGTTTAAATATTATTCTACTTACTACTACAGTGTAACAAATTACCCCAAGTTTAATGGCATAAAATCATGATTTATTATGCATACACATTCTAGGTTAGTAATTCAAGAAGAGCACTGTTGGTTAGTTCACACTGAGGGCTCTTTTGTAGTTGCAGTCAGATTTTGATGGATGGCACTGGTTCTCAACCTTCTGGCCCTTTAAATACAGTTCCTCATGTTGTGACCCAACCATAAAATTATTTTCGTTGCTACTTCATAACTTTAATGTTGCTACTGTTATGAATCGTAATGTAAATATCTGATATGCAGGATGGTCTTAGGCGGCCCCTGTGAAAGGGTCGTTCGACTGCCAAAGGGGTCGCAACCCACAGGTTGAGAACCGCTGGATGACAGGAAGGTACCTGCCTTTTACAATCTTGAGAGTCGTACATTGTCACTTCTGACTCTGCTGGTCCAGGCCTAGTCTGGAGTCACCGTGAGAGGGACAAACTCAATGGTGTAAACACCAGGGAGTGGGGATCACTGGTGGCCCTTTGGGGGCCATTTTGGAGGTTGCTAACGGCAATATCATTAAATGTTAACATTTTGGGTAGTTAATATGCGTAGAGGATGCCCAAGGACCATAAAAGGATTTTTCCATTACTAACGTGAAGAAAAATGAATCAATTGTAGCAATCAGTAATATAGTTTTAAAAACATTTTGTATACTTATAAACTTTGAAAATATAAATTTTTCAATAAAAATTATTCTTAACATGTAAAAACACTTAATTGTATAAGAGAATACAAAAATTGTAGTAATAATAGAAAATTCCAAATATCTTTATAGATGGGGTCATTTATTCATTCATTCTTTGACTTACCCAAGCATATACTCTACTAATGTTTATTGAATAACAATTATAGACATAGTCCTGTGAAAGCAGCTGTGAAAAAGTGATTTTTGTCATTGGTTTTTCAAAAGTAACTTAAGTCAATAAATTACAGAAAGAAATGACTCTGTATAGATTGCTGCCTTTAAAATATTCCAAAAAAGTTTTGGAACATTTAGACCCATTTCCTGACAATTTTCCACTGTTCCTTCCAGTGCAAACTCACAGTCAGTACCAGGAGGTGGGGTGAGAGCATTAAAACATGATTTGAATAATCGTAAGGTTTAATGCATAGTTGGTTTTTTATTTAAAGGCTCATGCATGTACGTGCACACACACACGTGCTTATGCACATCCCTGTAAAGTATTGGTCTGGCAATAAGCTGTGCAGCTGTGCAGCTGAATTTTGATCTTCAGGTTCTTCTCTCTGAAAATCAAGTCCAGATGACTCTAAAACCAGCTGACGGTAAGAATGAGAGAACAGTTTTTACCAAATTTAGACCCACTCAAAGCCTCATGAAATCTAAGTTTAGAATAAACCAAATTTTCCCAATCTCTCCAGATTTTGCTTTGCCTGGCACTGGGGAGTGCAGCTTTCCAGTAATTTAAAAGAAAGCAAAGAGGAGAAACAGTAGCAGCAGTTTGTGAAATAAATTCTGCAACTTCTTCTAAATTAAACAGATAAAACAGCACCCTGATAAATATGATAGTTAACGAAGCGTCTATCTGTAGAAGGATTCAGTTACCCTTTAAGGAATGTGTAGTTCCAAACAGGTGGGAATAGGAGGCTATTTGGTGAAGTTCTTTCGAGTTTTACCAAACCTGAAGCACTTGAAAAACATGGAAATAAATGAGCCCAAACTACCACTGGATTTATAATAGATATTGTGTTACAGAATTGAGGGTATTTAACATTTATGAAAAGAATCATTCAATAATACTGTTTGGACTGGCATGTTGCAGACAGGTGCTCCATACATAAGTCCCTAAACTCTGCATTTGCATTTTGAGTCTGGTGTTCTTGTGAAATTCAATCATTATGGCTCCTGAGTCTAGCAACTCAGCTGAACACAGTTGAATATATACAAATTTACATAGAAAGTTTTGTGCCAACAGGGGATCTTTATGCTTATATATAGCAGTGACATTCCTGGACAGTCTGATATTTTGCATTAAACCCCAGGTGAGGTCAGACTTGATATATCAATTAAGTTAGGCTAGCTTGAAAATTGCTATGATATGAACAGACATAGCTTCTTTATCAGGGGTTAAAAAATAGTGATCTATTTCAGGAAGTGAAACCTGATTGCATGAAACTGAACCCACGCAAAACCGAAGCTATTCAGACAAAGTTTCCACCAAAAAAGCTCTACCACGCCCTTCTCTAAGATATTAAATGTTCAGTTTTGCTGTGACATTTAAAGTGATCGATCAGAAAACTTAAAAATGAATATTTGTCTTAAAGAAGTTCTTTGTCCCTCCTCCTTTCAAGTGCAAAGTCACCATCTGTTCTTTATGCCGGCTTCCTTTTGAGAGCATGTCCACTACTTAAGAAAAGCCAGAGTTTGAAGAAAATTGTGTGTTTTCTTTAATACACACCACTCTCTTTGTCAATGCTCATGTAAATGTTCATTCACAGGCCTGGTTAGCCCAGAACATCATGTACTCTGACATACATGGCATTATAAAATTGACTGGAGAAGATTTCTCTTCTTTTCAGTTACTCTAAAGTTTTGCTTTGAATAAATGATTAATCACTTAACTCACAGTGATGAGTTAGATGTTCAAGGATTACTGAAAGGAAAAAAATTCTATCAGGATTTCCCTCTGACCTTACCAACAGAACATGATGAAATCATGGCAAAATCCCACTTAAATGTGGAATCTAATAAACAAAATAAACTGATGAATAAAATAGATCCAGAGACATGGAAGCATGGAACACACTGACAAATCTCAGGCGGAAGAGGGTGGGGAGGTAGGAAGAGGTCAACCAAAGAATTTATATGCATCATCCGTGGACACAGACAGTAGTGTGGTGAAGGGTTAGGGGTGGAGGAAGGCAGTAGGGTGGAGGATGTCAATGGGGGGTGGGTAGAAAGGGGGACATCTGTAATACTTCAACAGTAAAGATAATTTTTTAAAAGAAATAATGGCAACAAAAACCAAACCCAAACAAAACAGGCCAAACTGAGACCAGCAAAGAGAGATATGTGCCTCCATTGCCTAGGACAGATGTAATGGCAGCAGCACCAGGTCAGGGAAGGAATCTAGAAAAGAAAGAAACCAAATTTAACGGTAACCCAGAGATAATACTTAGAGATAAGGCCAGAAAATGTGTCAAATTCAGTTAGGTAAATTAGGGGAATATGAAAATTCACAAAGAAGAAAATAAAATCTACACATAATGTCACCCCTGTGATATAATCTTCATAAAATTTCAGAGTATTAATAGAACATTACTGTTACTTTAAAAAAATAGAGGAAATATTTTATAAACATTGCTGTTTTCATGTGCTAGTAACTATTCTGTATTTACATCGGCTGCATGGTATGGAAGTATTATTTTACTTCACAAACCCCTTATCGCTGGACCTTTACCATATACTCAGGTTTGGTTGGAACAGTTGCTCTTGTACTATTTTAAATGATGCTGTGATGTGAACTACTTTACGATTGTGAATGAATCTTTGTATGAGATGAATTACTAAAAATGGAATAACTAGGTCTGTGGGTTTGCACAATTTTTCATGTGCCTGTGGAGTCCTGAATACGTTCCTCTAGAAAAGTTATGTGACCGATAACCACCAGTGTGGGCAAGGTCCCAGTCCTTGCAATTGTGCCTCAGTGGGTCTTAGATGAACAGTACCCGAGGCTGGAATTCAGGAGCAAGAGGGGAAAGTCCGGCTAACCTTGTGTGTAATCATGCTTCTTCAGCTTTCTCTGCTTATTACATGCCATCTTATAAGGGGAACACGTGACACATGGAATTGCTGGTCAGTGCCAGGTGGTAGAAAGCAGGGTGAAATTAAGCTTCATGATTTTTATCTAAAGACGGGGAGAGATATATTGGCTTCCTGAAGGTAATATAAGCAACTCAAGACATGACCTAAGAATAAAATGCAGGCTAGTGACTATTGAGATAATTACCAAGCCAATTTTTCTTATCCCAGTTTAATTTCTAGGTTAATTTAAAATTAATAAAAGATGTCAGATGAATAGCTTAGAAGGCTCCTGCCTTCCTAATCTATGATCCGAACAAATAACATGCTTCTAATAGCATCATTCGCAAGTGAGCTGAAACTGTGTCCTCTCCATAGCCATAACTCAGGATGATGGCAGAATTATATGTGTCTCAGAAATTCAGCCAAATCAATATCTCGAGCCTTTTTAAAGGCCCGGATGAATGGAAAAGTGGAGGGGAGGGGCAGACACCCAGACAGGCAATGTAAATCGAAGCGATTAAATCACTTTAGTCATGTTTAATTATTCTGTGGTCATTTTACCCCAGATTATCTTTCTCGGTTTACTTTCTGGCTCTCTTCACATATCATGTAAGTACAAGACAGCAGTTTTGACGAGCGCACTGGACAGGGAAACCAGGATTCTTGGCTTTGCTACCAAGTGACTGAATGATTTGGGGTAATTCCCTTAACCTTTCTGGTTCCCAGTTACTTAATTTGTCATGCAGTAACTTATAACAAGCAAATACCACTAATCAATATAGAAATGAGCCAGGATAGCCTATGTGGTGATTAAGGTATTTGACTCTGAAACCTAATTACAGGCTCAAATCCTGGCTTTATACAAGTTAATAACCACACGACTTTGGGAAATCTGCTCAACCTCTCTGTATGTCAGACTCTTCATCTGTGAAGCATGAATAATAACAGCATCTACCTGTGAGTCCATGAGAGAACCCAGTGATATAGTTCTCGCCTGTCGTACAGTAAGCCCCTGCTAACTGCTAGCTGTCAGCAGAGTATACTCATCGTAACATAGCAGAACTTTATTACATAAGGCCTCTCAATTATTCTAATTTAGGAATCCTTTGGGTTAATGTTGTTATTGCACCTATTTGAGCACTATTTAGTCAGCCCTCTATCTTTACTATCAGTAATGATTTGCTTTTATGTCTCCTGGTTAAACAGCCTCATTTTCTAAAAAAATTTTGTTTCTACTTAGAGATGCCTCATTTCATCTTTATCTTCTTGTTTCAGACCTGCTTTCAACAAATACTGATAGAGCTGCTTGTATTCATAATATAATTATACTCAATTAACTTTTAAAATAAAACTTCAAATTCACAAGAGCCTAAAATGTGTACCTTAGTTTTTAAAAATTATTTTGAATCCTATCAGTCATTCTGTGGAATTAAAACTTAGATTACACAATCGTTGTTGAAATGAGCATTGCGTGGCTCCCTTTGGGCCCACCTCTGAGGCCAGCCTCCTTCCAGCATGAGTCACACTGCAGAGCGCCTCCCGCTGTTCCCAGGGGGCGACTGATGAACAAGCAAGGCTTTAGTGTAAAAGGAATTTTATTAAAGTAAAAAGAATTTTTATTAGCATCCAAAATTTAATTCCACATCTTAAATTACTTCTGTTTTCATGCGGTAAAAGTAAAATTAAATATGCTATCAACATAAATGCAGGGATGGCCCTGCACAGATTATATTAATATTTTGATGGTGGAACAGTCTTGCATGTCAAGAAGAAATATGTTAAAATAATACAAGGCATTAAAAGGCTCTCTTATTTGAGTTGATGAAAGGGTGGCAAGTAATAAAACACATGCAAAAAAATCTGTTTATCTATCTATTGATCTATCTGTCTATCTTTCTACCTACCTATCTATCCAATTACACCCGATATAAAAAAGAAAAAACTGTCACTATCCCAATTGGAGATATTGTGATGAAAGGGTGGCAAGTAATAAAACACATGCAAAAGAATCTGTTTATCTATCTATTGATCTGTCTATCATTCTACGTACCTATCTATCCAATTATACCCGATATAAAAAGAAAAAACTGTCACTATCCCAATTGGAGATATTTTACAAAGTCCTAATTTTTCCAGGACTTATATCAATAAGATAAAAAAGAACAAAACCACTCTTGGAAAAAAGATTCTCCCTGCCCCCACTTGGTTAAGGAAAAATAGATTTCCCCCTAAAATATTGTTATGTTAATTTTTGAGATAAGTAATTGAAGTAGTTATAATTTATGATTTTTGCCTTTAATATGAATGTAAAAAAAAAGGATGACTTTGTGTATTTTTTTAAAAATATATTTTATTGATTTTTTACAGAGAGGAAGGGAGAGGGATAGAGAGTTAGAAACATCGATGAGAGAGAAGCATCGATCAGCTGCCTCCTGCACACCCCCTACTGGGGATGTGCCTGCAACCAAGGTACATGCCCTTGACCGGAATCGAATCCGGGACTCTTCAGTCCCCAGGCCGACGCTCTATCCAGTGAGCCAAACCAGCTAGGATGTCTTTGTGTATTTTTAACTCCCTATTTGTCATACCTAAGTAAATCGGGGGATTATTTTAAATTTTAGATTTAAAACACACAATGTAGGGAAATCAGAGCAACAACTAAATTTTAACATCAAACATTCTGATGAGGATCGCACCTCATCAATTTGAAGTGTTTTCTAAATATGCAAAGTGATTGGAAGACGCAAGTTAAAGGAGTATTTCAATCCCAATTTTTGATAGTAAAGTGTTTCTGAAATTCAGGAAATAAATGGACCTTATCTTTAATGTTTTCTCATAAAGCTTCATATGATTCAAATCATCAAATTAATTTTTGTCCAAACTAAATTTTAAAATAAATTGCATTTGGAATTCATATACTGACAGCTAAAGATGAAAAGGAATATGAATGTAACACTGGATCAAAGCAGTTAGTGAGATATAAAATTGCCAAATGTATTATGTGTGGTATAACAAAACAAAAATAGAAAATAAGATTTTGTTCTCAAGATAATCCATACATATGTGAAATTTACGGTTCAAGACAACATCTCAATTAAAAGTATAAATATGCAAACATTAAAGCGAATGGGGTTGCAAATGCTAACTAAGTGGATTTCTTTGAAGGGTAAGCTATGTTTCCATGTACTACATAGTCTAATTCTAATCATGGACAACTATCCAAAACCATGGACTTGGGCCATGTCATTTTATTGACCCACAAACTTGTGTTAACTGCATTTTATTGTTACCTGACTTTTCACTGAGAAACATTTTAAGAAATACTCGTGTAAAATGCCATTTCTGGAAATACCACCTGCTTTGTCTCTCACTGCCTCTTTGGGAAAAGCTCTTCCCCTAAAGAACTTTCTCTTTCCCTCTAAAGAAAATGAGATAATTTCTTTTCTTTTTTCCCTTTGTCTTCCTGGAAGTTCAGAGCCAAAGTTGCTCTCAAAATATAACAGCTCTGTTGGATCTTAGGACATGCTTACGTGTATTTTTACATCATGTTCTCTTTTTTCCTCTGCTGGATCTGTTTTTACTTTAGTGTTTAATAAATTCTTCGTAGACAAAGGTCATGGCTGGATAGCTAGTTAGCTAGCTAGATGTGATTGATAGATCTGAAGAACCTGGTAGGAATCAGTTAGTTGAAGTTAATAAACAAAGTCTACTGGGAGGGAGCAGGTTATTAAAAGTAATATTTTATGCAGATGGTAAAAGTACAATGTTCATTAATGAAAATGCAGACAAGTTAAAAAAGGAAAATAACATTCCCATACTCCCCACCGCCAGAGACATCTGTTGTTAACCTTTTGGTGGTTCTGCCCAGTATTTTGTCTCCATGAAGGATATGGATCAGATGCCCCTCTTCACTTCCCATGCTCCCTCGGGGCAGCCCTCCCACTGAGCACTCAGTACAAGCAGGCCCTGACCCAGGCCATTTCCAGAACACATCACCTCATCCTCACATCTAGGGGGCAGGCATCACCCTGCTCCCACCAACCATGGGGGAAGAAACTGAGACACAGAGAGACTATATAATCAACCCAAAGCTAATAATGTTAAAGCTCTGCTTCGAGTCTAGGAAGATTGACTCGAGAGCGTGTGCCTCATCTCTGCTCTGTGCTGCCAGTGAGAACAGTTGTCACATTTATTAAATAATCCTTCTAAGTTCAATGGACTGAACCTTCTCAACGCTTAGTTGGAAGCTCCATCTTTCCCTGAGATGAACTTCATGACATAACCCCTCTGAGAAATCCGGGGAGACACGAGGCATGGCTGTGCATGTTCGGAGGCCTGCCTTCAGCTCTGCACCTCTATATTCTGGGGCCACCCTGGCTTCTTCATTATGTATCACTGTCCATGTTGCTGTCTAGTTGCTGAAAGTTTCCAGGCCACTGATTCCACAATGTTCTCTTGGCTGACACTGACTTCCTCCAACCTGGGAAATATACGTGCACTACATATAATAGACAAAAGTGTACAACTTTAAAAAAAAATTTGTCAATCAATAAAAAAAAGCTCACTAAGAGAAACAGGCAAAGGATAAAAGGCGTGAAAGGTAGCTGATAGAAGAAAAAGTATTATCACTCTGTAATCATATAAAAATATGCCAAACCTCACTTTTAATTTTTAAAATGCAAGTGCTTGTTGATGAATTGGCAAGGAAAAGCACTTGCATGTGTGGGAAATAACTACTCTAAAATAGACTGTTAATAAGAGAAAAATTGGTATAAGCTTTTGTAAAATAATTTGGCATTATTTATCAAGTGTTGAAAGGATTTGCCTTTTGATTTTGGACCATCGCTGCTAAGCATGGATCCTGAGACTGTATTGCACATTTACACAGAGCTAGAGGATACATGTAATGATTTTTTTTTATAACAATTTCTGTAATAATAAAAAGCTGAAAACAACCTAAGCACTTATAAATAGGACATTGGGTATATAGATTGTGGTCATTCAGACAATAAAATATCACTTTGTTATTAAGAAGGATTATGTCTATGTAAACATCAAGATTTACTTACACTTAGCATGTGGCAAATACAATTTTCTGTTCTTTTTTAGTTAATGACACATTAGGAGTGTTGTATCATGTTATTACATTTTCTTTGAAAATATGATTTTAATAACTACCCAGTGTTCTACCATGTACACACAGCACCACATCCTGAGCTGTTTTCTGGGACTAGTCCTGAAGAGAATGAAGTCAGGGTGTCCTGGGAGGCAGACCTGCTCAGTGCATCTATGGCCTTACTTTTCATTTTTTACTGCCCTATGACATTCTTCCCTCATCATGATAAAAACGCAGGCAAGGATATGGCAAGCTAATTCACTTTAAAGTACAAATTACTGATATGGTGGAAAAAATCACACCAAATACTGATATGGAAAAAAATGATTCTACATGTAGCAAGGAGCAAACCATTACTATAAAGGTTTAATTTCAATAATCAGGGAGAAGAATGAGAGAAGCATTGAGTAGGATGGAGGAAATATTTAGAGTTAACATGTGTGGTTTGGGTGCTGTAAATGTTGGTTGAATTGAGATATGTGGAGGGTGGCACAAATAGGCCTTCAATATATCTTCCCTTTATTGTTGCAAATCGCTACAGCATACAGACCATGGGAGGGCAAACAACTCACAACAATAACAGGAAACCACAGAGACTTCTGGGATATAAAATACTGGTCTTCCAATTTTGTCCACTCACGCTTTCTCGCTTTGTTATAACCTTAGGTAAGTTTACTTAACTTTTCTGTGCCGCACTTTTATCATTTACTCAATACGATCCACCCTACCAAGATAGTGTGAGACGTCAGTGCTTAACATGTGCAATCCTGTGCTTCAGCTTTCATCCTTGCCTTCCTTCGCCTCACGGGGAAGGTTGGGTGTGAGAGCAGACAGCGCATAAAACCCTGGGCAATAAACAAGTTTTGCCTTTAACACATACCACCTAAGTGGACAACTAATCTAAGCCTAACTTCACTAATCAAAAATAAGCTAACTATATAAATTCATGTTTTAACTTGATTGAATATAAATGCTTATTTTGTCTATTGCCTGACACTTTATCATCATTGGGAGGAGAAGCAGGAGAATAAAAATATAGCTAACATTTTTGAGAACATAATATGAGCTGGGTTCTTTGGTTAATTACCTCCTTTAATTCTCAAAATAGCTGTGTAAGGTAGATTCTTTATACATGCAGAGATTAAAATTTAGAGTTTGCCCAAATGCACCCACTTCAGGAGTAAGATAGCTGGAATTAAAATTCTGAGCTTCTATTTGCTGCTCTACACTGCCTATGTGATCTTCAGAGGTCTGTAAAGGCACATGCAAATTAAGCATTACTATTATCATATTACTAAAAAGGTTATAGAACCAAAGGAGCATGAGTCACCAAAATGGGGTGACTCACTAACCTCTCTATTGTGGGAACGTTTTGTTCTGGAAATCTTCCTTCAACAAGGAAGGGACTAATTTATGGTGAAGTGTTTCATAAAATAAAATCATGATATGTCAATGACTGCGAATATATATACCAGCAATAGGTGGATTTTTTGATGTAAGTGATTAAGCTTATTATAGGTGTATAAAATATATTTTATATAGATATTGCATATATAGGATTATATATGTTATAATATATGAAGGGTGTATGGTTGGACTCTATATACTTTATATATTTTATAGCCTACAAAACTATAATTCATAAGTATACTTTTACTTTTTATACTTATTTACTGTTTACACTTTTACTTTTATAAAGTGTACTTTTATAAGTATCTTTTATAAAATATACCATTATAAATATACTTTATGTACTTTATACACACCTGGCCTATTGTTAGCTAAGACTGAGTAAAACGTTTGAAAAAATGGGAAAATTCAATTCTTTTTGTTTCACTTTGTAAAGTGAATGGCACAGCTTCCTGCTATTGTCATGGAGAATCATCTTAGCTTTATGTCCATTCACATTATTTTGCCTTTCCCACTCCTGTTATTCCCATGGAAACCAAGGAAGTGCATCTTACACTCCTGTTTCCTCTTCCCCCTTAGATGTGGCCAAATGTCTTACCGTCCATTCAAAACACATTTCTGAGCTCCTATTCTCAGCCAGTCGCTGTGCCAGGCAGAGCAAAGCGAAGCGCTGCTTGGGTGGACAGGAGGTCATGGTTTCCGCTCTCCAGGGACTCACAGTTCCAGAAGGTGAGATGCGTGTGGGTGGTGGTGATGGGTGCAGCTCAGAAAACTCCACACGCTGGGAAGCTGAAGAAGGGAAAGTCCTCTTCTGAAGACCTTGTCAGGGGGAAGGGCCAGGGATTATTATTTTGAGAAAGTGTGAGAAAGCTGAGAAGACACCGGAGGAATGTGAGTTTAAAGGGTCTCAGGCCACGTGGTTCTGTAATGCTCTCCAGCAAGCTTTAAAGGAAAGAGCTTAGAAAACAACCTCTCCGTTCAGGAAAAGAGCCAGGGCTCTGAGGCACCTTTCCCACCTGGATGCTGACATTCCCCCATCTCCTGTGGGACTGAAAATATCTGTCAATGAGCATAAGAGGCTTGCCTGAGCCAGGTAGCCAGGCACCCAGGTAAGAATTATCACAGTCTCCTTCACCTGGCGTGTACACTGGCCCTGAGCTGAGGGCATACCTGTAAAAGTCAGACGACTGGACAGTCACCTCTGCTGCCATCAGCGGTCATTATGACCTCTGTCAGTTCACCTGAATGTTCTAATCCATGGTTTCATTATAGATATGAGGGAGATAGTAATATCTATCTCACAGAAATTTTTGTGAAGATTAGAGAAAGAATATCCTATATAATAAAGGCCTAATATGCTAAGTGTCTGACTATTCGTTCAACCTTTCCACCAGTCACTATGTTGCGCACTGACCACCAGGGGGCAGATGCTCCGACTGGTAGGTTAGCTTGCTGCTGGGGTCCCACTGCTCAGGACTGGACAAGACTGGCCAGACACACTCTGGAGCCCTCCTGTGGTCCCTCCCTGGCCCTGATTGTGCACTGGTGGGGTCCCTTGGCCTGGCCTGCGGGGATCAAGCCAAAATCAGCTTTCCAACATCCCCCGAAGGGTCCCGGATTTCAAGAGGTCACAGGCCAGTCCAGGGGACCCCACTGGTGCATGAATCTGTGCACCAGGCCTCTAGTGTCCCATATAATAAAAGGCTAATATGCAAATAGACCAAACGGTGGAAAAACCAGAACAACCAGTCACTATGATGTGCGCTGACCACCAGGGCGTGTGTGTGGAACATGGTGGGCGTTGGCCACGGCAGGATGGTGGAGCAGGTGAGCAGGGCACCAGACCAAGGTGGGGCACTGGTCACTGTCATCAGGGCAAGCCTCTGGTTGCTACTGAAAATTCTTTGCTCCCGCACGCCGTGGTCCCACCCGGCGCTTGCACCTGCTGCCAGATCCAGCCCCACTCACACCCGCTGCCAGCGCTAGAGCCACCACTCGCACCCACTGCCGGTGCCCAGCTGCCGGCCCTGATCACCCCTGAGGAATTCTCCACCTCCCCCTGCTCCTGAGGGGTGATTGGGGCAGCAGCTGCAGCTCGCACCCGCTGATGGTGCCGGCCCCATCTGCACCCGCTGCTGGTTCCAGCCCCAATCACTCTGCGTTATCAGAGGGTGTAAGTGGGGCCAGCGCCATCAGTGCATGGGAATGGTGGCAGGATCAAGGCTCCGGCTGACAGGGCACCTGGGGCTGCAGCAGGAGGGGCTGGGTGGGGGCACAGAGGATGGGCCAAGACCCTCCCCTGTGCCTACCGCAGCCTCATGGCCCACAGTTCCTTTCAAGGTGCACAAATTCATGCACTGGGCCTCGAGTATATATATAAAGCACTTAGCCAAGCACCTGGCATATGGCAAGTATTCAAACCTTGTATTTAATATTGTTTTGCTTCCATGCACATGTCATTCTCCTTTCTCTCTGCTCTGTTCTTAATATCATTGCTTCTCATTTTATTTCTCTTTTTTGTAGCCTTACTTCCCCCATCTCTGTTGAAAACTGCCTCTTGACTCCCTCACACTGCCCAAGCCACATGGCCCCCAGCCTGATGCAGCCTTCTCCTGAGTCCCAACCCTACAGGGCCATCTGCGTGGGCAGGGTTTTCCCTGTTCCCACATCCCGCTGCTAAAACCTGCCCTCAGGCTCAAACACATCCCTACTCTGAATATTCTGCGGCTGTAAAATCAAAAGTACAAGATAGGTAATGTGAGTCTACTGACAAGGAGGGACATCCAAGACTTAATCCTGAAGGGGCAAAGGGAGGTACTGCTCAAGATGTAGGGTAGGGCCTCATATTTAAACAAATATACTTCTCTATTGTTTAAAATTTTTCAATAAGCATGTACTACTTTTATCATTGAGGGTATGTATTCTTAAGGAAATTAAAAATACATGCAAGCATTATAAAAACTCTGGTAAAATGGAAAATAGGAATTAAAATACAGTGATAGTGGTAGGAAGTCTACCTAAAATTGTGTTTTCCCAAGTGGCCATGGAAGGCAAATTTGGTAGATGTTCGTGTCTTTCTTTTGTAGAAACAAAGATGGCATGGTCGAGTAAGTCTGAGAAACACTACGTTAGGCGAAGACAATAGGGTATCTCTGAGGCTTTAATGTGCTCATGTCCCTTTTGAGTGCAAAGTGGAGAGTGGATGGTGTTCTGACACCACCATCTTTTTCTATGGAGCATGCCCAGCATCAGTTTTCATTCAAAATCTCAATGCCCAGTGAACTGGAAATATAAATAACTTCAGGCTGTTTACAATTAGCCCCCAAAAAAATCATCTGGCTAAGATAAACAGTTCCTCTCATTGGGAGAAATATCTCTGTTGCTTAGGAGGGAAATTTTGGGGTGTTTTTTTCTTGTCTTTTTTTAGAAATACTTTTAAATATGATTCTTGAATTTGACACAATCATCATTATTACTTGGACCTCATGTTCAGAGATGGCATAGCTCTTCATCATCATTGAGCTCTCCTTCTAAGGCAGCAGTTCTCAACCTGTGGGTCGCGACCCCTTTGGCGGTCGAACGACCCTTTCACAGGGGTCGCCTAAGACCATCCTGCATATCAGATATTTACATTACGATTCATAACAGTAGCAACATTACAGTTATGAAGTAGCAACGAAAATAATTTTATGGTTGGGTCACAACATGAGGAACTGTATTTAAAGGGCCAGAAGGTTGAGAACCACTAACTTTAAGTGAGAGGTGTGTGTGTGTGTGTGAGAGAGAGAGAGAGAGAGAGAGAGAGAGAGAGAGAGAGAACATTAAATATTTATATCTGGTCATTACTGTTGGTCATCAATATGATAGTTATGAGCAAATTATGTGGCTTTAGTGCTATAGCTCATCAAAGATGTGGCCATAGACCAGGTCCTTGTATTTAAAGGGAATAGATAACTCCTAGGGGATTTTGTAAGAATTAGAGATAATAGATGTCTGGCTTGGTGCCTGGGTGCTATTATTTTTCAAAATATTGACACACGGAGCTCAAAAGGTTTGCCATCACTGGTCTAAGGCATATTATCATCATTGATCCCTGCAAGGCCCTTTCCTGTTAGCTTAGTTATTCATATACTCCTTTACTTGCTCCCTCTTACTAGTATATCCAGTCCCAATTTCACTTCCTTAAATACATTAAATATAGAATATGGCAATTTTATGTTTGTGTAAAATGTGGATTATTGTTTTATATTATGTATTTTAATTTACAAAGTGGTTTATATTGCATAATTTATTCCTGTCTTAACATTTTTGCTCAGCACTCTGTTTGTAAGATCCACTATGTACTAAGTATACATATGTAACTGTTATTTAAAATTGCTGCATAGTAGTTCATGGTGAAATTTCATTCATTTTTGCCTATTCACTTCTCCCATGATGGATACCTAGACTTTTTTCAGCTTCCTACTTCAACAAACACTGATGAACATCTTTTTGTATGTCCCCTATGGACTTGTGTGAGATAGACTTTGGAGTATAAACCCAGGAGAAGGTGGAATAAACATATACTTAGTGTTGTCATATTGCTGGCCTGAATGATGGCACTAGTCTGCATTCCTACCAGTAATGCATGAGGTCTTATAAGACACCATGTTCTTGTCAAATTTTTTATTAGCCAGATTCTAATTTTTGCGAGTCTAATTGATATAAATTAAGAAATAATTTAAATATAAATTATTTCAACCCTGCTGCACATGGTTTTATGATATTGTGACTGTATAATAATTTATAATAAGATATTAAAAGTTAAAACGTGACTGCCAGGAGCAACAATTAAATCCCTAGAGTCACACAGATCAAAATGTGCATATAATAAATCAATACATTTTGCAACTGTGAGTGTATACTTCGCTAAGCAATATTGAATTCAAAACAGAAAACCACCATGTCCAAAGAACATTCTAGTATTGTTTGCTAAAAATTGAAATGTTCATTTTATCATTTTCTATATTCTTCTTGCAACAGAAAATGACTTCTGAATACTCTGCCTCATCTATCATTGTCAAAGATTAAATATGAACCAAATTTGCAAGGTATTTTTTTAAAGTTTGCTAGAGCAGAATAATGCAATTGTCAACACTTTTAAACATTTTATGACTTTGGGATTTTTCCTTTAAAAAATACAAGCATATTATCAAACTAATTAAAATTGATCATGAATATTAATGTTTGAGTTAAAAATAACTGCCACTACATATTAACCAATATCACCCCAATAAATTTAATTTTAAAAGAACTGCCACTAGGTGGCAAACAATCTACACATAGAATTATACAAAAAAGAAAATTATAAATATACTATATTATATATATTATGCTAGATAGTACAAAAATATCTGGTCAATACATAATTCTACATATTATCAATAACATTACCACTGAAAACATATGCCTAATAGTACAAAGTGTGGCGAATGGCACAAAGTGACAAATTCATGTTGTGAAAAATTAAGCTTTCTTTTAAGCAAAAAAAAAAAAAAAAAAAAATTAAGAGAATGAGATAACACAGTGGTTGGCAAACTGCGGCTCGTGAGCCACATGCAGCTCTTTGGCCCCTTGAGTGTGGCTCTTCCACAAAATACCGACTTCTGC
>NW_005354291.1:8625147-8628274 GCF_000412655.1 Myotis brandtii
GGTATTTTGTGGAAGAGCCACACTCAAGGGGCCAAAGAGCCACATGTGGCTCGCGAGCCGCAGTTTGCCGACCACTGAGATAGCAGATATTTGGTCTTAAAATTTAACATTTGTCATTATTGCCGACTGTTACATGGACATTTATTATTTATCTCAACTGTGCTCACCAATAAAGTATCTTTCTGCTTGAAGACACATTGATGATGAAACACAATAGTCCTGCGTGACCTTGAACTTGTCCTAGGGTTTGTTGTCTGGCTTCATGTGTTCTACATGGTTACACCATGTTGGCTGTAGAAGAAGAGATATAATGTTGGGATTTTTCTTTCTCCGTTTTATTCTACTCTCTTAAAAGTAGGAAATGAGATGTTATTATGACGAATGCAGTGATGAAGGCCTGGGGCAGGGGGCAGGTATGGGCTAGAAGGGGTCAATGGGGGGCAGGGTGGACATCTATAATACTTTCAACAATAAAGATAATTTTTTTTAAAAAATGCAGATTCTGGGGCTAGATTGTCAGGTTGAAATATTAGCACAACTACTTACAAGTTGTATAATTGTAGTAGATTTTATTATTATTCTCAAATAATAATTTTCCCTTCTGGTAAGAGAGTGACTTTTCTCACCCTGTTATCTTGGGCTTGACTATGCATTGGCTCAGGCCAGTGGCATGTGAGGAAACATGACATATACCATATCCAGCAACCAGTTTTGAGAGCTGTTGTAGGTTTCTACCATCTCTCTTGCTTTCCCTCCTCGACCAAGAAAATGGTGTGTACCTAATAAGAGCTTGCTACTTCTTCAGCCTTGGACCTAGATTGCAAAGACCCATAAGTAAAATGACTCATGGCTACCAAAGTATATTATGAGTGAGAAATAAGTATGTGTTGTTATAAACTACTGGAATTTCAAGGTTGTTATCAAAGCATTAACTGACTATTAAAATGACTTTTAGTTTCTTGACCTATAAAATGAAGCCGATAATGCGAGTTGTCTCACAGGACTTGGGGGATTTTTTGTTTTCCTCCTAATTAGTCATAGACTAATGCTTTTGGAAAATACGATAAAAATGAGTTACTAGAAAATGAAGTAAAATGAACAAATTTATTATTTTAGAGGGGAGGTTTCTTTTTCTTTATTTTATTTATTTTCCATCACCATTTATCCCCCAAAAAATCTCCTCCACCTCTATCCATCCCCAAAATGAACAAATTGAAAAAGAAACACAAAATATGATTCCATTCTTTATTATTATTGGATTCAAAACATATAAATTACATTTTAGTTACTATATTAAAACAAACATAACAGTAAAAAAATTTTAAATTATAAAAACTAACCACATTATTCAGTGAAAACATGCATGTAAGTGGCTAAAATAGAAAAATCACTAATTTTACTTGTGACTTTTTATCATTTCATAACTGTAACTAAACAAAAATCATAAATGAAAAGCAATTTCCCAAATTAAACACCTATATTAAACACATACTGTAAGCTACACACATTTTCTAATGAGACAGATTAGCTTGCTGCTTATTTGTTAATTTATCTAATCTACGTTTGTTTTAATAACACTCGTAGTAGAAAAACGAGTCTCACAGATCTATGTTGACAGGAATAGAAGAAATGATTTTGAAGTAATTTCAGGATACTCATTTTAAGCTTTTATCCAAAATGAAGCAAATTATACTGTGTATTCAGAATTTAAATATCATCAGAGGTCAAATTGAACAATTTATTCTGTAGAGTTATAGTTAAATTTAAATTATTTTTCATGAAAGAAATAAATGATAGATTTAACACTTTTGAATTGCACTTGGTAAAATAACCTTAAAAATACCATGTTGTAATCAGATCTTACTGTGCACCATTAGTAGGCATCTTTGAGTCAATGTAGTATGAGTCCATGCAAGACTTGTCATGTGATTTCAAGAACTGAATTGTTCTGTACCCTCCTGATTGAAATGAGTGAAACTATCATGTGCTTGTAAGTTTCAGCAATTTTCTAAACACCTATGTTCTATGTCCAAATCTGTCTTTGCAGACCAACTACAAACAATATGCTGACAGCACTATTCTATGAAACATATCTTGAAAAGCACTGGCCTAGGTAACAATGGGTGGCACAAACAGATTTCAACCCCCATTTTGGTTGACTCATCTCTTTCATTGTATAAGGCCCTTCCTCTGTTGGAAGTTGCTAATCTATAGACAGAACATCTGCCCTATGGATTATATCTGTTCTCCTGCCTATACTGCCTAGCAGGAGCAGCTGGCTCACAATAGCTTAGAGGCAGGCACAGAGAGGATGATTGGTTTAATGAATATGTGTACAATGCTTGTGTGTAGCTATAGGTTGAAGTGTTTATTGTATTAGATATTGCTGTCTGCATTTCAAACCCAAAAAAAGTGACTTTAGACCTAATTTCTTTGAATTGTCAGTTTACTTGCCAAATTTTATTGTAAGCTCTCTGATGGCAGAAATAAAAATTTAAGTGGTTCTGGAAATCTGCGTATCTGTCATTGATTGACTGGTTAGTTGGCTGGCTAATTGGTTGCCTTAGTTAGTTATGGCATTCAAAAATGTATTGGCAACCTAAATAAGCTCAAAATAATTTCTAGCATTGAAAAAAAATAGTTTATTTACTTTTAATTTATTTGAGAGAGAGAGAAAAAAATTTGTTGTTCCACTCATTTATGCATTCATTGGTTGGTTTTTGTATGTGCCCTGACTAGGTTTTGAACTCATAACCTTGGCGTATTAAGACAACACTAAGCTACCCGGCCAGGACTAAAAGATTAAGTTTCTTAATGGAAAATTTGACATGTATGGCATTCTAGGAATCAACCTGCAAGCACAGGCAGAGATAGAACCAAAAGATTTAAAACTTACTTCATTACCCAGGGCATTTTTTTCAAAGCCTCAGTTCAGTTTATTGTGAATCTTATTTTAAAACTAGAGGCCCAGTGCACAAAAATTTGTGCACTCGGGGGGTCCCTCAGCCCGGCCTATGCCCTCTTGCAGTCTGGGACCCCTCAGAGGATGTCCACCTGCTGGCTTAGGCCCGCTCCCTGGGGGATCGGGCCCAAGCTGGCAGTCAGACATCCCTCTGGCAGCCCAGCA
>NW_005354291.1:8628855-8725687 GCF_000412655.1 Myotis brandtii
GCCTCTCCTTTTTTTCTTTTTTTTTTTTAATTCTGGGATTTATTTACCTCCTATAATTGAAACTTTGTAGCCTTGAGTGGAGCTCAGAGCTGGCCAGGGCGGGTGGGAAGCTTGGCTTCCTCCATCGCCAGGGGCAACCCAAGACTCCTGCTCACTCCAGCTCGGTGGCCACAGCCAGCTGAAAGCAGGTATCTGGGGTTTATTTATCTTCTATAATTGAAACTTTATTGCCTTGAGTGGAGCTCAGAGCCAGCTGTGGTAAGCGGGAAGCTTGGCTGCCTCCATCACTGGGGCAACCAAGCCTCCTGCTTGCTCCAGCTCCGTGGCTGCTGGCCGCCATCTTGGTTGGGTTAATTTGCATATAGTTGCTCTGATTGGCTGGTAGGCGTAGCTTAAGACGTAGCAAAGGTACGGTCAATTTGCATGTTTGTCTTTTATTAGTGTAGATGTAACATTTTGCATTGTAAATATAAAGTCATTGAATTTAAATAAATTATTATTCTTCATTCAACATGTACTTATATAAGTTAAGGATTTTTGCTTGTTTGTTTAATAATAATTGTAGTTAATATAATTATTACATATTTGAAATTGTTTTATTGGCTTAATTAAAATTACCAAATAATGTTTTACTCCTTTTTTTTTGTTTCCCTTAAACACTAAGTTGTATAGGGACTTACCTGCATTTCCACTAAGAGTAATTTAAAGTGTCAAATATTTATAGTATTAAATACTTTTAGGATATAATAATAGAATAGATTTAAAGAACATAGTGATTGGGGCTTTGTTTGTTTTTTCTTAGTCATAGAAATAAACAGGTGTTACAAGCTAGATTTGAGTTCCACTTTCTTAAAAAATGTGGTTCTCTTTACTTCTTGTCTGTTTCCCCCAGGAACTAACACTTAGTGTGAAGACAAGCAGAACACTTTAAGTGTGGGGCTTAAAAAATATTAATACTTTTCCTCCCACCTTCTAAGTTCTTCTGGTGGGGCTAATAATCAAATTTAACACAGAGAGGTTAAGAGGAGAAAATCAAAGTTTTAGCACATGGGCATGGAGAATTTCCATAAGTATGAAAATTCCAAAGACAGTGGGGCAACATCAGGTATAAAAGGCATTTTTGGACAAGGGAGAACAGGGTATTAGATTTTAAAAGTGAGAATGGGCAATTTCTAGGTAGCTGAGGAAGAGCAGAACATACATGGCAGGAAATTTTTTGTTAGGCAACTCAGAAATGATGAAACATCGGGGATACCTAGCTAACAGGCTCCTGCCTGAAACCCTCATTTACCACACTTAATTCAAATTAGGCTAAGGTGAAATTCTAAGCTCTCCTTCCTGAAGCAGGTTTCTCTGTCTGAGTCTCTTAGGCAGGAAAGAGGGAAGGGTCAAATTTTTTCTAGTGTTTGTTTCTTTAAAAACAGCTTAAAATCAGTATCTCAAAAGGGCAGCTTGTCAGTGGCAGAATTGTGGTCCCCTTAGCGGCATCGAGCTTCAGTATGGGGAGAGCTTAACTTTCTCGGGGTGAAGCTGAGAACATGTCAAGAGGCATCCTTGACCCAGTGTCTCCAAAGCTTTTGCTCATGAACTGCCTTAATCAATTTTGAAATATTTTTATGCTTCTAAATATTTTAAATTATTTTATTGGCCATCATAAGTTTTTTTAATGCAGAGGATATAATATCCATATATCAAAAACATTGGCATTTTAAAATAAAACAGTTACTTTCCTCTTTTAATTGTACCCTGTGGAATTTTGTTTCATCAAAGCAATTGTATCTACCCATATAAATGTAAAAAACATGAATAAGCTCTTCCTTTAATGAAGATTTCACACCTTTTCTTTTCTCTCACAAAACATATTTCTAATTCGTTCCTTCATGAGCATTTTAACATATATATTAGTGATGCATATTTATGCATAAAACTATTTTATTAGTCTATAATACTTTATGTATATAACTTGAATTTTAAAATTTTGTAAACAGAGGTTCTAAGTGTTAAAAATTTCATCTAGATTGAGTTATTATGGACATTAGTGTACAATTGATGAAAACAACATTTATTATAAATGTGATAAAAGTGCATTAGACATTAAAAAACTTGGAACTATAGCTTTGAATATTAATTATTAGTAAAATGAAAAATTGAATTTCCACTTTTCATTTTGATAGATATAAGCACTGAGAAACACAGTTAATCTAAATAAGTAAATGGAACTAGAAAGAACTTCATTGTGGCTCTGTTATTCAATTATTTTAACTCCTTCTGAATTACATAACAAAAATCCATTATGATCTATCATCAAAAATTAGTTTGTAATTGGTCTATTTATTAAGTATGCTCTTGGATTCTCATTGAATTTTGATTAAAAATAAAAAGGAACACTCTAATTTAGAAAAAACTTTTAACCCGTCCTTTGAGTTTTTCATTCTCTCAGCACCATCACCAATATTTGGAATTGTCTTTTTTTTTTTTGGTGAAGTTTTTCAACCATGGAATAGATAACACAATAAAATTCAATTCATTGTGAAAAGGGGGATTATAAAAGGAGACATGCAAAAATGGGAAAGCACAGAAGACAATTTCAGCAGAGTTTTAGGAGAGCATGCATACAGAAGCTAAAGATCTAGAAATTGATTTCCTTAAAATCACAGTCCTGTGTAGGCCTTGGAAAGCATCCAGGGGCTCCGAGATATACACAAATGCCAATTTGAAGATCACTGCTCTTCCCTGAAGAGAGCAGCTCTTTTCTGAGACAGATAGAGAAGGCTTTGCTTTACAAGTTTATCAAAGTCTACTTCCCAGTCAATAGACTTAGCAATATCATTATTTTCAAGTTGCTCTTTTGAGACAGGTTGGACAACTCATTAGTTACTGTGTGTAACAAGAGAGCTCTTGGCTAAATTAAGTAATATAAATGATTATGTTCTTGTCAAATGACAACACCATCTTTAGTTCTAAAATTACCTTTTCTGCTACCCTGTTTAATTGGACCAAACTCTTCTCTAGATGCTAGACAGACTGAACTGCACAGGACTAGGCAGAAAGGTATAGAGAAAGCCTCCCCTGAAATTCCAGCCTTGACTAAGTGTTCCTCTTCTGGGCACCCCTAACTCCTTCTGCAAAACTTTATCTAACAAAAATATATTAAAATTATTTTCTTATCATCTGTCTTCCTCACCAAACTTTGAAATCCTTGAGGTGAAGGGATTATGTCATATTGTTCTTTGAACCCCCAATTTATCTACAATACTTGTTTATGTAGAGGCACTCAATAAATATGTATTGAAATGAATTGTACTAAGTGAGGTAGAAATAATTTTATTTGCATGGTATGAAGTGGGAAATACAGAGAAAACTTTTCTGCCTTGTATTATTAATTCTCCCAGTTATTCTTAATTTCTTTGATAAAGCCTTTTTCATTGACTAGAATCTTAATATTAAAAAAATGAAATAGCTGGGAAAATATTAAGGGGAAAGAGAGAAAGTGTTCCCTGAAACAATCTTTGCAACAACATTGCAGACATCTTAGGAGCATAGCAGGGAGCAGGGCTTGAAAGGGAGAGAATGTTCCAGAAGAATGAAGAGTGTGATGCAGACATGATCATCAGGGTTGGGTATAGGATTTGGGATTTGATCATAAGCTTAAGTAGCCATTAGAGAATCTTAAGCAGAATATTGACATGATCTGATTTGGTTATTAAAAGATCATTCTGGCAGAGACACCTCTTCCTGATAAAGCCAGGTCGGGCTAATTACACCAACCCTTCCACTTAAAACAATAAAAATTTATAGAAAATTATTATTAAAAATCTTTCTAAAGCACTGAAAAGCCGACAAATGAATAAGGAGCTTCCAGGCCAAAACCAAATTAAAAAATGGGAACCCTGAGAGTTCCAAGAAACCCAATGAATTCCACGCTGGATAAATAAATAAAAAACCCAGTTGGATATATCATAGTGAAGCTGTGGGACACCAAATACAAAGAAAAACTATTCTTAAAGCAACCAGAAAAATCAAAGATAGCTTATTAGTTTTCTAGGGCTGCCATAACAAATGGCCACAAACTGAGAAGCCTAAAACAACAGAAATTTATTCTCTTATAGTTCTGGAGGTCAGAAGTCCAAAATCAAGGTGTCAGCAGGCTTGGTTTCTTTTGAGGCTTCTTAGGGAGAATCCTATCCATGTCTGTCTCCTCACTGCTGGTGGTATACGCAATCCTTACATTCCTTGGCTTGTAGACATCTCCTTCCAATCTCTGCCTCTGATATCACATGAAGTCCTCCTCTCCGTTTCTCTGGGTATTCTTCTTTTCTTATAGGGACACAAGTTATGTTTTAGAGCCCACCACAAATCCAGGATGTATTCCTATTAATATCTTTCACTAATTACATCTTCAAAGATCCTATTTCTTTTTTAAAAAATGTATTTTTACTAGGGGCCCAGTGTACAAATTCGTGCACCTTGAAAGGAACTGTGGGCCACGAGGCTGCGGTGGGCACAGGAGTGGGTCTCGGCCAATCCTCCGCTGATGGCTCCTGCCCTGCTCACACCCACTGACAGCATGGAGTGATTGGGGCAGGCACCAGCAGTGGGTGCAAGTGGGGCCGGCACCGTCAGCAAGTGCGAGTTGTAGTTGCTGCCCTGATCAGCCCTCAGGGGAAGGTGGAGAAGCCCTCAGGGGCGATCGGGGCCGGGCAGCCACTGCTCACACCCGCTGATAGCGCCAAGTGATTGGGACTGGCTCTAGGCGCCAGCAGTGGGTGTGAGTGGCAGCTCTGGTGTCAGCAGTGGGTGCAAGTGGGGCAGGCGCCAGCAATAGATGCAAGTGCCAGGCAGGACCGCGACAAGCGGGAGCAAAGAATTTTCAGTAACCACCAGACGCTGGCCCCAATGACAGTGACCGGTGCCCACCTTGGTCTGGCGCCCCCGCTCACCTGCTCCACCATCCCACCGTGGCCGACGCCCGCCATGTTCCACGTGCACCCCATGGTGGTCAGCACAGGTCATAGTGACCAGTTGTTCTGCTGTTTGGTCTATTTGCATATTAGGGTTTTATATATATAGGTACTGTATGTCCCCTTGACCAGAATCAAACCTGGGATCCTTCAGTCCACAAGCTAACGCTCTATACACTGAGCCAAACCAGCTAGGGCAATCCTATTTCTGAATAACATGTTTTGAGGTTACAGGTCGACGTGAATTTTGGGAGGACTCATTCAAACCACTATAATCCTCCCTTTGACACTGCCTCCCAAATTCATGTCCTTCTTTTCATGTACAAAATACATTCATTCAGACTATCAAAGTATCCTTAAAAGTTTTAAACTCATTTCAGCATCAAACGTCCCAAATCTCATCATGTATGAGTGACATACTGGGTACGATCTATTTCAGGGGAAAATTCTCCATTTGTGGAAGTGCGAACTAGAGAACAAATGACCTCTTTCTAATAGGGGAAAATTCTTCTCCATTTGTGGAAGTGCGAACTAGAGAACAAATGACCTCTTTCTAAAATACAGCGATAAGCCAGACGTAGGTTAGACATTTCTGTTCCAAAAAAAGAGAAAACAGAAGAAATAAAAGGGTCAGTGGTCCCAAGAAAGTTTCCATCAGGGCAAATTCCATTAGGTTTCAAGACTTGAGAGTAATCATCTGTGGCTCAATCCACTGTCTGGGCCCACAGGGGCCATGGGACCCACTTCTCTGGCTTCTGTGTTCACAGCTCTGCTCTCAGAATTATTCCTTTTTCTTGAATACTAATGCATGTTAATAGCTGAGTAGTTATACTATCCTATCTCCTGACTATAGAATCCCAAAAGTCTAATGGCCATTCTTCATTTGTCCAGTCTTTGTCCCTCTCAGTCTAAGTCGGCAGTGTTTCTGCTGATATAACATTATCAAAAACCTTGTGGGTTTCGCATACTTCAAGGAGGTCCATGCCATTAGACGTGAATGTTCTGCACAGATCCTGCCTGGGCGACCTTATCTCTACTCTGCTGAGGTGGTCAACTGGTTGTATGAGTCATACACCTAATCTCTCTAGCAAAAGGTTGCCAGCCACACCCTTGGTATTCCATCCAGTGTATGCTGTAGGCCTTTGCAATATGGACAGAGTGAGGATTTTCCAAATCATCACGTCCTGATTCATTTTTGCTTAACAGTTTCTTCCTCAATTTATCTCTTTCCTGATACATTTTACTGTAAATGAGGACCGGGCTGCACCTTTCACACTTTGCTTGGAAATCTCCTCAACTAAATATCCAAGTTCATCACTTATAAGTTCTGCTTTCCAGCCAACTTTACTGCCAATTTATAACAAGGATCGCCTTTCCTTTAGTTTTGTTTTTTTTGTTTGTTTGTTTGATTGATTGATTGTTTAAAGTATTATATATGTCTCCTTTTTCCCGATTGACCCCCCTCCCACCACTCCCCTCCCTCCCCAGGACAAGCCAGCACCGCCCCAGTGTTCCTGTCCATTGGTTATGCTAATATGCATGCATACAAGTCCTTTGGTTGATCTCTTACCCCCCTTCTCCCCTGCCTTTCCTTTAGTTTTTAATAACATAACTGGCATTTCCTTCCAAGGCCTCAACAGAAGCATCTTTAACATTCATATCTCTGCCAATTATCTCCTTAAGGCAATCTAAGCTTTGCCTATTAAGCATCATAAAATTCTCCCAGCCTCCATTCATTATCCAATTTAAAAACCACTCCAAAAACAGATACCATTTTAAGGTATCTGTGTACAGTATTTTAGAGTATCTGTTTGAGTGTCTGTTAGAGCAACACCTTACTCCCCAGTATCAAAATCTGTATCAGCTTCCTTGAGTTGCTATAACAAATTACCATAAAGTGGGTGGCTTAAAACAACAGAAATTTATTTTCTCACATTTCTGGAGGCCAGAAATCTTAAGTCAAGGTGTTGGCAGGGTTGATCCTTTCTGGAAACACCAAGGAGAACCTGTTTCATGCCTCTTTCCTGGCTTCTAGTGGCTACTGGCCATACTTGACATTCCTTGGCTTGCAGTGGTATCTCTCTCATCTTCCCCTCCTACTTCACATGGCCTCCTCCCTGTGTCTCTGTGTGTCCTCTCTTCTTCTAAGGACAAACATTTATTATATTTGGGGCCCGCCAGGATGACTTTGTCTCAAGATCCTAAACTTACTACCTCTGCAAAGACCACATTTCCAAATAAAGTTATATTCTAAGGTTCTGGATGGACATGAACTTTTGAGAGACCCCACTTAACCCAATATCTTCTTCCAAAGGGCAACAGTAGGCTGATTTGGAGTATTTATCTGTGTGTCTACATAGAAGTTTCTAAGTGGAAACACTTCATTCCTCTTTCAGCTTAGTAAGTAGTAGAACCATGCAGTCACTTACTCAAACCAAACACTTGGGTATACTTCCTTTTTTTTACCCCTCATGTCCCATCTGTCAGAGAATCCTGATAATTGTCCTTTCAAATTATAACCAGTACAATTACCTCTTACTACTCGCACTCACCATTCTTCACGTGGACTACTACAATAGCCCCCTAACTTGTCCCTTTGCTTCCATTCTTGCTGCCTTTCCCCCCTCCCTCCTCCCTCTCTCCCTCCCCCACAGTCCATTCTCCACATTAAGCCTCCTAGTAGCTTTTCTTTGCATTTATTTACCCTACAAAGCATTCCTTGGTCTGGTCCCTGTCTACCTCACCAATCTTATCTTCTATCTTTATGCTCTAGCTAAAGTCTCCCTAAAAACAAAACAAAAAACAAAAAAATAAAGTGTCCTTTACTTTGATCCTTGAATATGTCAAACTTATTCTGCCCCCTCACTCTTGGCACTTGCTCTTCATTCTGCCTGGAATATTTTTCCCCTCTCCAGTTCCTAGAATGGCTGGCTCTTATCGCCTAGTCTCAGCTCAAATGACTCCTTCTCAGATATTTGTGCTTCCCCCCACCTAAAGCATCATCTTATTCTCAATTATATTTTCTTATTTTATTGGCTTCTTAGCACTTATTACCATCTAAAATTATTTTGTATTATTTTAGTACTTGTTTATTTCCTTTCTCTCTCCAACTATATAATAAACTTCGTGAAACCCAAGACCTTGTTGTCTTTTTCATGTTCTATCTCTCCAGCTAAGAAGAGTGGCTGGCACATAATAGGTGCTTGGTGAATGTTTGTTGAATCCAAAGGAGTGAGCAATTCCCAAAGTAAAGAAGAGACAGATAATATGATAGAGGGAATAATCTATATTGTTCAGGTGCTGTGTTAATTACTCTTCCCTAGAGGCATTGTCTACCATCCCTGGCATTGTTCTGTGTCCTGGTAGGTGCATCCCTGTGGGATGTCAACACTCTGGTTCCTTCCTGGTTGGTTTCTGGTTGGATTGAGTCAGTAGGGGGTACTGGCAAGAGATCGGCAAATAGGAGAGACAAAAGTATTCCCTTCTTTCTTCCTGGTTGCTTCAGGGCCACAGCTCCGACAAGAATTGAATTTCCCTGAAATCACAGTCACACACACACCCCACCACACACCCCAAAAGGCTACAATTCTCACTGAGCTCCAATAATGCAATTTCCACTTAATGGTTCCTTCCATTCTAGGGGTGGTACTTCCTGATGTTGCTATTCCTGGGTGCTCTAACTTCTCTCTTAGGTCTCTTAACCCTGACCAAACCTCTGTAGGTAGTCTTTCATTAAAAGTCTCTTTATTTAGAATATGCTGGATATCTTCTGCCTGCCCTTCAAAATCCACTCTTCACCCCCCCTCCCCCCACTCCCTCTATGCTTTGCGCCACCACAAGCTGAAACATAAATTTTACCAATGGAGTTCCTTGGCCATTGGCTTTCAACTGAGTTCAGCTAAAGGGAAATACCAACAGGAAATCAAAGGTGGAAGAAAAGGGAAGTCCGGGTATTTATTCCTCCTCTCTACCAGGTTGTTTCAAAATGAGTGCCCCACCCCCATCAAAGGACTCCGCTCCTGTCAAGAAGTTCACAGTTGTACCCAGGGGAACTCTCTCCCCTTGGTCTTTTAGACCTATACGTGTGGACGGCTCGCTGCTGCTACAAGTTGCAGGGAGCTGTTCCATCCCTTCTGGTATTTCCTAAACCTTGCCCAAGTCCTCGTACATAGTCCTTTTATTAAACTCTCTTCAAATTACTCACTTGGATTGTGCCATACTAGTGCATGGCCTGCCAGGACCCTGCCTGGCAAAGGAGGGGAGGCTACCCCGTTGCCACATCTGATGATGCCTCTCCAGTTGAGCTGTCTGTGTGTATTAATTTATTTCAGTGAAAAGAATTGTGCTTGTTATTCGATTTCTCTTCTCTCTCACCGAGTAGTCGTGACTGGATCAAACTCGGAGAACTGGATCCCATTGTGGGAAGAATGGAAAGATGCGGCCGCTCTGTTTCACGTGAGATTTTTCCGAAGGCAGGTTCTGGGTAGCGCCCCGTGCAGCAGCGTGGGGCGCTCTCCGATCTGCTGTGCTGGGAGGAGTGTGTTCTGTTGTCATGCTGAGAATTCCTCATCTTTTATCTATAACTGCTTAAAGTCCTTAGTTAGAAAATGAGGTCAGCCCTAGCTGGTTTGGCTCAGTGGATAGACCGTTGGCCTGTGGACTGAAGGGTCCAGGGTTTGATTATGGCCAAGGGCACATACATGCCTGTTTGCGGGCTCCATCCCCCTTAGGGGGCATGCAGGAGGCAGCAGATCAATGATTCTTTCTCATCATTGATGTTTCTCTCTCTCCCTCTCCCTTCCTCTCTGAAATCAATAAAAACACTTTAAAAAAAATAAAATGAGACCATACTATGTAGTGGTGGGAGCATGGGAGTAAGTCCTGACTCTCCAACCACACTGCTAACTACAACCTCACACCAAGGCAAATACGAACTCTGCCGAAATAGGTATCCACTCTGCGACAGGATCACAGTTCCCTTATGTTCGGGAATATGCCTTCTCTCTTTGGGGGTTTTCTTTGTGCTGTATTTGTTCTGCTGTAGTGATGGGGAGGGGTTTATAGTCCTGAATTTGAAGGGTGGGGAGGGGTGAGGAAGAAGACAGCTTCCAGGTAGACTACTCCTTGAAAGTGTGTCTTCCTGCTTACAGAAATCTGTTACTTCCTGTGTTACGCTGTGGAACAATATTCTTGGCCTGAAACAGCCCTGTTGTAACTGATTAACATCCATGCACACAATCCATGTATTTAGACAAAGACAAGTGTTTAAAAAAGTATGTCACCTTATGGGCCTTTTTAATGTAGACTTTTCCATGTTAAAGAAAAGGGGGGGGGGGAGGGAGGCGGTGTCAGAAGTACAGTGAGTCCTGGATGGCATTCCAGAACAGAGTCCACACAGCTAAATACAGCCCTCAGCTAAATGAATACACAATGACTAAGTGGCGTTAGTGTGGCCTGTTCCAGGTCTCTTGAACTCTGACTCTGCCTGTTGTTAGCCAAGGTTCCAAACGGGTCTTTCCCTCCAAAGAGCCTTAGGCATAACTGGAAGTTCATGTGTATCGGTTAGGATTTATTTGGCTGCAAAAAGCAGAACATTCTTTCAGTAGCTTTCACATACAGGAACTCAGTTTTCTCACTTAACAAGAAGACTGATCCAGGAAGATGCAGCTCCTTGATGAGCCTGGCAGAGCCCCAAGCTCACACACTTCTGTCCTGCCAGGCTTAGCTTGTAACTTTCATAAGCACAATTGCAAAATGATTGCTGTGACCAGGCAGCAGATCTTCATTCCTGATAGGAAGAAGGAGGAAGGAGCAGAAGGCCAGTTTAGTCTCTCCTGGTAGTTTCTGATGCTACTTCATTAGCCAGAGTGGGTCATGGCCAGCCCTAGCTGCAAGGGAATCGAGGAAGGTATTTTTAACAGAACATATTGCTGTCAGACAAAATTGAGATTCTGTTACTAAAGAAGAAGAGATTGGGAAGGCAACTAGCAGTATCTGACACATGGTAATATTTTAATATTTAGTTTCTCTCTCATATATTCTCCTTCATCTTCTTACATAGTCACTGTCTCCTTCTAAAACCACACTTATGTAGCTAAACTTAGAAAGTTTACTTTCAATCGTAGTGGTATATGGAGGGTATTTGTGTGTTGGGTGTGGAGTGGAGGTAAAAACTCAACCATAATCTGAATCAAGATTGTTTATTATTTCTGACCACTTATCTTCTTTCTGCTCCCAGCCCAGTTTCTAATATTTATTTGTATTGTCATAATAAAGCTACAAAATATTTTTTAAACATTTAGGAAATAGAGAAAAGAAAGGAAAATTACTAATAGTTTTACTACTCCAATACTTCCAATGTTAATATGCTTATGCATTTCTTGCTATTATTTTACCAGAGAATTTTTAAATTGTAGTGTTCATTGAATTTCATATCCCAATTTTACAATTTGCATATCATACACATTCTTGTTATTACAAAAATAATAAAATTATATAATAACACATATATGTGTAACTAAATAGTAAAAATCAATACATTCTGTCTTAAAGGATTGCTGACATTCAAATAAGACCAAAATAATAGCCATCACTTAGTGAATACTTACTGTACACCAAGCATGATTTCAGCATACTATTAAATACACTATTTCATTTATTCCTTGTGACAACCCTATGAATAAGGTTTTATTTTCATCCTATGACAAGTAAGGAAACTGGGGCTCAGAGATGGGTAAGTGATCTTTCTAAAATCACAGTTAGTGTTCATTTTATTAATAATAATAATAATATGTATAATAACAAGTCATAATTCTGATAGCATAGCATTAATGTGAAGTTTATCTGTAACTCTAAAATCATTGTGTTTGCCTTAACCGGTTTGGCTCAATGGATAGAGCATCGGCCTGCGGACTCAAGGGTCCCAGGTTCGATTCTGGTCAAGGGCATGTACCTTGGCTGAGGGCATATGCCCAGTAGGGAGTGTGCAGGAGGCAGCTGATCGATGTTTCTCTCTCATCGATATTTCTAACTCTCTATCCCTCTTCCTTCCTCTCTGTAAAAAATCAATAAAATATATTTTTTTAAAAATAAAATAAAATAAAATCATTGTGTTCTTTGCTTCCACTTTATCATAGAAATCTTTTGAAGCAGGGTTCATAAAAATCTGACTGTGAGAGGCAAAAATGTGTCCATGTGGTAATATGTAAAGTGATGATTTGAAAATTATTCTGTTGAGTTAATGAATTATGTCTGTTTCATCTAATTGAACCGTCTATTCTAATAAAATTATTACTTTAGTTTGATGCATAAACCAGCTTTTAAAAAATTCTTATATTGCTGACAATTCTCTTCCTCTCAGCTTAATCATGTCACATCTTCCTGTTCTATTTTGTGGTACTTGTTAAAGTAACTGTTATCCATATCAAAGTTTAAGTGGTTTTACCATCTCCCTTTAAGGCACCACATTGATATATTTGGAGTAGGAAGGTTTTGAGGACCTATCATATCACTCTTTTCAGAAAAGACAGAGTCAGAAAAGTGAGAAAAGTCAGCAAAGTCAGTGTTGCTTAGGTATGCTTAGATTCTTAAGTACCTATGTGGCAAATTAGTAAATGATTGCTATGGGAATTTATTGGTACATTAATATAATGTTTTTCTTTACTCTTTTCGTATAACAGAAAAGCCTATATAAGAAGATACCTCAATGTTTTTATTTAAAATGAGTAAACCAGAAAGGATTAAGACACTCTTTTCATTTAACTAAAACAATGATTTATTTAGTTTTTTGTTATTAATAGGTAATATATTCTAATGATTTTTTTTAAACTAAGAAAAAGAAAAGCTTAACAAAGTATACATTGAGAAGACTTGTTACCACCTTGCTGTTGTCCACCTCACTCTCTATCCCCCCAGGGTTAACCACTTATATTAATTACAGATATTATTTCCTCGATTTCTTATATAAAATGTGACATATCACTTACCCTCTTCTGCTCATTGAGCTTTGACCTTGGCAATATTTCCTAGAGATCTTTCTCTGTTAGTGCATCTCATGCTTTCTCGTTGCTTTTTTCAGCTACCTAATATTCCATGTGTGCTTATACCATAGTTTAATTGGCCACCCCTCTGCTGATAGGTACCTGGATTGTTTCCAATCTTTTACTTTTACAAGCAAAGCAATAGTGAATAACCTTGGGCATAAATCATTTTGATGTGTGCAGATGTGTCAGTAAGATATATTCCCAGAAGTAAGCCTGCTGGGCCAAAGGGTAAATACATTTATAACTATTAAAAACATTGCTAAAATGTCCTTCAGGGGGATTGTAGCATTGTGTCATTCAGCTAACAATGTGTAAGAGTACCTATTACCTCAGAGCCTTGGAAGCAAAATGGTGCTTAACTTTTTTATTGTTGCCAAGCTGGTAATTGAAAAAATGATGTTGGTTACTATAGTCTTTTATGGTCTTTTCTTCTAATCCTCACTCAAGGATATTTTTCCATTGATTTTTAGAGAGAGTGGAAGAGAGAGAGAAAAGACAGAGAGACATATCAATGTGAGAGAAACACATCAATTGGTTGCCTCCTGCAAGTGCCCTGACCAGGCCAGGGCCAGGGAGGAGCCTGCAACCGGGGTGCATGCCCTTGATCAGAATCTAACCTGCGACCCTTCCGTCTGCAGGCCAACATTCTATCCACTGAGCCAAACTGGCTAGGGCTATAGGATGGTCTTAATTCAGAGATAACATGCTATTTTGATTTTTCTGGTGTGTGTGTGTGTGTGTGTGTGTGTGTGTGTGTGTGTGTGTGTAATGTAATCTGTATCTTTGCCCCATGCTACCCTCAGGTCTCATGTCACAAAACCAGTGCTATAAGTGAAACCATGTAAATGAGGGCTTCCAGGATCTATATTGTTGACCCTTTAGTATAAAGTAATAGATGTGGTGGCAAGAACCCTTGTACACACCCAGGAGAAAAATTCAGGAGCAAGAAGTCAAACCCTGGATCTGCTAGTACCAGATTATGTGCTTTGAGCCAGTCATTGAATTGCTAGGGGTCACTATCCTCATGCGGTATGAGTATCAGTAAGCAGAAGAATAGGAAAGGAGAGAAAGTTTTAATGATTGTTGCTGGGAGTGAGGGAGGGGGGAGCTATGAGAGAAGACACCAATTTAAGGGAGCAAAATATGACTGGTCTGGCTGATACCATCAATTGGAAATACTGGACTAGTGATGATCTGGAGAATGAAATATGCATGCTCTAGAGTCAATTTTATTCCAATATGGTGAGATACTCAGATGGACCCATGTGGTACCAAATTCTTATATGTTGGGAGCCAACCCATGTTGAAATGAAAAAAAGACTGGTATTTATAAACACAAACTTCAAAACCTATGATTAGATACACATAAAATTTATTTTATTTTGGGAGATCATGAACATCTTATGATCATAATTTGAGTTACATTTAAATTTTAAGTTAGTCTGCTTAAAATTATATGTTAGATATCTGGCCATTGATATTTATTCGATGGCTGCTAAATATTCAATATATTTGGGATACATTTATAAGTGACACATTTCTGAAACATTTAGCTGAATGTAGAGTATAATCCTATTTTATTTGAAACCTTATTTGCTGATTGGTATATTGGGGGCCCAGTGCATGAATTTGTGCACCTTGAAAGGAACTGTGGGCCGCGAGGCTGCGGTGGGCACAGGGGCAGGTCACGGCCCATTTTCTACTCCCCCTCCTGGCCCCTCCCACCAAGGCTTCAGGTTCCCTGTCTGTGGCAGCCCTGCTCCTGCCGCCCTCGCTCCCACATGCTGATGGCACCAGCCCCGCTTGCACCTGCTGATGGTGCAGAGTGATTGGGGCTGGCACCAGCAGCAGGTGTGAGCAGGGCCAGCGCTGTCAGCAGGTGCAAGCAGCGGCTGCTACCCCGATCGCTCCTCAGGAGCAGGGGGAGGTGGAGTAGCCCTCAGGGTGATTGGGACCAGTGCCAGGCACTGGCAGCAGGTGCGAGCACCAGGCAGGACCGTGGCGCATTGGAGCAAAGAATTTTCAGTAACCACCAGAGGCTTGCCCCAATGACAGCAACTGATGCCCTGCCTTGGTCTGTCACCCCCGCTCACCTGCTCCACCATCCCACCGTGGCCAGTGCCCACCATGTTCTACACTCTGCCACCTGCTGCTGACACCCACCATGTTCCCCGCATACCCCCTGGTGGTCAGTGCACATCATAGCGACTGGTTGTTCGGTTGTTCCACCGTTTGGTCTATTTGCATATTAGCCTTTTATTATACAGTATATTTGTATAGACTAATATCTCGGAGATCGCACAATAAAAAGCATATAGTCTTCCAGACCCATACTATCTAGATCGTAGAATTATAAGTAATTTTATTTTTTGCTTGCTTATACTAGTATGTATTTCTATAATTTTTCTACAATGATCATTTGTTATACTTAAGAATAATTTTACAACTTCAAGAAGACACACTTTGGGGTTTAAAATGGAGCCTAGGGAGTGTTTCATTGTTAGAAGCTCAGTCAAAGAAGCTCTTATACCCAGTCAATGCTCTTAAACCAACCAGAAGCATTTTAGACAAAATAGAATAACAATTGCTAGGTCTTTTTTTTCTTCATTTGGGATCCATCTGAACACTTTTGCAGTATCATATTTTCCTTTTCTACATTTTTAAAACACAAAATAGAAGAACTAAAAAAGCTTGGAGGTATGCTGATTTGCTATGTAAACATAATTTTTCAACCGCTTTGTTTTATGCTTCTCATAATTTCCAACAGATATAATAGGGCTTAGTTCCATTTTCTATTGTATTATAATGGTTATTTTCACAGGACGCCATTCACAGTGTCTTTTTAACTGGTCTCTGGGGAATCTATCTGACATATAACCAGATTAATATATTCCTAAAACACCACTTTCATTATGTAACTTTCCTGCTCAGAAATCTTCCATAGTTTCTGTTATTTATGGTCATAATTTTTAAGCTTTTAAACAGTAGAACACTTTTCCCCCACAGGAAGCCTTATGTGGAATTCCATGTAAAAAAGCAGGTAAAGGTAGTGTTTTATACAACTTACAAAAATGTCAATCAGTAAAAACCAGGAGGCTGTTTTTATGCACACAAAAAGAGCTTTGAGTCTTATAGTTGACACTGAAAGTCTTCAGCTTTCAAAATATTTCTGTATCTTTATTCTGGTAGCACAGATCTGAAAAAAAAATCTCAGTTTATAAAAATAAGTAGATGCTGTTAATAAAAGTTTTCTTAACAGCCGAGTTTACAATCACAACGAATCACAAATTACATCAAAAGATTTGCAATGAAAGTGAATGCGTTGGTGGAAGTCACTGGGTTAGGATGTGATATATCACACATTTGAGTGTGGATGCTGGTTTGCTTGTCTGTTTCCTTGTTTCTTTCAGGAATCGAAATTCAGAAAATATGTTTTTAAAGTATTAAAGATCAGGTTTGTTCTAAAATTTTTCTTAGTTCATGGAAGGATTTTCCCCCAATGAGAGTTGGCTGGTTCTTTGCAGCTTAAAAGTAGGCATTCTTTTTTCCTTCTTGATCCTATGCATGTTGTCAGACATCTTTAAAAAAAAAAAAAAAAGACCAGTTTTGTCTATCCTGAAAGTCTGCTGAGGAGGGGAACATTCCTCCTTGTAAGGAATTGTGTTTGTGGTATTCACACTCTCCTCACTTTGATATTATGCAGATTTCAGTGGGGCCTTGGACATATGGAAATATATCTTCCTTCAAAAGTTCCAAGGTCATTCTTGGCCTTGTGCTTACTTGGCCTTCAAATTTACAAAATCTAGTCATGGTCTCTTCAACAGACATTAGGCTAATAGATAGAAAGCTGTAAGATTGCTCCTTCAGCCTCAGCTGTGTTTTTACATTGTGTCATTTTTACACTTTGCTTGCTGATTATTGTCCATCACACAGGCAAAGCACTTTTCACATGTTGCATGATTCACTCTTACAGCCTCAGAATCTATCCTTCTAATGATTCATCTCATATACACAAATACAACTGTATTTTCATATGGGTTTCACTTTTTCAAATTATTTTTACTTTTTGTAATAATCATATGTCACTTTTTGTTACTCTTTTTAAAATACTTATTATTTTTTGCTTTCGTTGGTTGTGACAAGTTGACGACCGATTGAACATTTTAAAACTAAAAGCATTCAGCAAATACGTAACAAACTCACAAGGACAGTAATCAAGACTAAGTAAGCAGGACAACTACTGACACCATCTGTTGATGACAGGAGAACAGACTCACTACTGTGTGGAAGCTGCAAGTTTGTAAGTTGAATTTTCACAAGAAATTTCTGTCATTAACAATTATACTTGAAAAAAATTCAAATTGAACATTAGCAGGATATAACTACATGTTAGAGAAAAGGTTAGCAAGTTTATCCTATGAAGGACCAGATAATAAATATTTTAGTCTCACAATTTGGGTCTCCATTGTGACTACTCAACTCTGTGGTTGTAGCACAAAACAGCCATAGATAATACGTAAATAAATTGGTGTGGTTATGTTCTAATAAAACTTCATTTATAATAACAAGCAGTGGGCCAGATTTGGCCCACAGGCCGTAGTTTGTTGACCCCTGTGGTGGGGGGGATATAAACAGTGCTTGTTGGTATGACCCAATGTGCATTAATAAATAAGTAATCACTGTAGTAGATTTAAGATACAGCAAATTCTTTGCTATGACTTCCATTGACAGGTGGGGTCTAATTCCCCTCCCCTTAAGTTGGAGTTGTCCTTAGTGACAAGTTTGACTAACAGAATGCTGCCTGAGTGTCATTCTGGTATTTCTGAGACATCATAAGACACCTTGTAACTTATTCCTGGGCCTCTTGGAATGCTTGCTTTAACCTGTAACAAGGCTGACAACCCTAACACACCTATGTGGCAAATGGGCCCAAGACACAAGGCCCTGGAAAATAAGGCAACACCGTGTGTGTGTGTGTGTGTGTGAGAGAGAGAGAGAGAGAGAGAGAGAGAGAGAGAGAGAGAGAGAAGCAAGAGCATATGACTGAAGAAGCTATTGGAAGTGGATGGCCCACCGCTGAACCTCTCCAACTAGTGCCAAGTTGGCCAGAGATAAGCCACCCCACTATACTCTATTCAAATGGAAAATTGGCCCAAATAAATGTTTTCGTTGTTTTAAGTCATCACATTTTGGGGTGGTGTAGTGAACTTGAGAATTTGCGACTAATCAAGTAAAAAACAAGACCATGCAGTGGCAATGGCGCAAATGAGCTTCGTTTGGGTGGTGCTTTGACAGGGTCTTCCAGAGACAGGGGTATAGGGCCACCACCAGAAGGGGAAGAGGCCGCAGGGGAATCAGAGAGCCAGCTGACGTGTTTGGATGATGTTGTCAGCAGCTCCCTCTGTGGAGTGGCAGCAGTTTGGGGTCTTTTATAGCTCCCAGGCTTGGCTAGCAGATATTGGGTGCACTTTATGAGGCATGCAAAGCAAGCAATCTCTAAATGGCTGAAAATATGCTATTGGGGCTTTATTTTTAAAAATCTGATGTGGAAAAGTCTGAGTGAGTGCTAGCAAGCTTGGAGCTAACAGACTACTATAATGAAGTAAACAACAGAGGGACTAGCATACAGTGGGCATCCTTGGCTCTTTATGTAGCAGGTGGCTTATTATGCAGTGGTAAGTAGACCGATCATGCAGCCGTGGTATGTGGCAGTCTTTTCAGGTATCTGTATTGTGTTTGCTCAATTAGATTCTACATTTTTTCAGCAAAGAGTAGATATCTTAAATGCTTTATATTCTGCACAGGATTCAACCCAGTGCTTTATAAACAGTTGCTAGGTAATACATATTTCTTAAATAATGCATAGATATTTTTGTGGCCAGACAAGACACTATCTTGATTGGTAAGCACACACAAAAAAGGGGGGGTCTGTTGACATGCAAAAATGCAAATGAATGAGCTTGTGTATAATACAAAGTGGACCAGCCCTACAATAGTATACTTTGACATTGTGCAGATACCAAAAACAATCAAATGAGAGAAAAAAACCTATGTGTGTGGATGAGTGTGTGTTTACAAGTAGTGAAAGGCAAAATAGCAAAGATAAGTTGGCCTTGGATGAAAGTATTTTGAGCTTCATGTGCTAGACAATAGGAACTCATGGAAAGTTTCTGAGTGATTTCATTAAAGTTGGGCTTTTTGAAGATCAACCTGGTGGGGAGGATACAGAAAACTAGATGCATGGAGGTTTGTTGGGATAATGGTGTTGAATTTTTTGCAATAGTCTTGGTGAAGAGATGAAAGATCGTGATGGCTTAAATTAGAGGAATGTCCACAGAAAGGGAACATGGGGACATTGTGAAATACACCGTTTTAACTAGGACTCTTCAGGTAACTAGGAGGCAATAGCCATTCAAGCTGCATAAAACAAAAATGCGTGGGAGTATTTATGGCAGAGGGACTTTTCATGAGAATTCAAGAAGAGAGCTATCATTCAGACAGACCTTCTAGACATTTAAATTGGAAATCCAGACTGTGTCATTCCCCAAGGCTGCTCCACATAGGAATGAGGAGATGTCTCTGCTCGCCTCTGCCTCTCTCTACAGGTTTGCTCCTTCTTCCACGCCCTCTCCACCATCTTCCTATGCTTGGGATTTCCAGCCCATAACTTTCACTTGCACCTTTACCATGTAAGCCCTCAGCCACAACTACTCTAGCTGGTCTCAGCTTCCTAATTCTAAAATTCCTGCAACAGCTGATTGGTCCAGATGGCCTTTTCTCCCCAAATCACTGGCCACACTGTGGGTGGGCTGACCTTGATGTGGGTGGACAATATGTCTTTAAACAGCTGAAGTCGGTGCCAGGCTGGAGTCAGGGATCAGTACCAGGTATATGATATGGAATGTGGTGATCTAGGCCTGCCCCTTTCTTCAGAGATTGTGATGGATTGGGAACAAAGGGACAGATACCTCAAAATATGCCTTAGCAATTGTGGTTTATTGCCAACGTGACAACTGGCTCTAAAGAAGTTCAGGTTCAAGCCTAGACATCTGGAAGAGAAGTAGTGTTATTAGTCAGAAAAATGAAAGGCCTGGCTGGTGTTGCTCAGTGGTTGAGCGTGGACCTATGAATGAGGAGACTGTGGTTCGATTCCTGGTCAGGGCACATGCCCGGGCTCGATTCCCATTGTGGGGCTTGCAGGAGGCAGCCAACTCTCTTTCATCGTTGATGTTTCTATCTCTCTCTCCCTCTTCCTTCCTCTCTGAAATCAATAAAATATATTTTTTTTTAAAAAGAAAAATACTGGGGTGGGGACAATTTTGTGAGCTATGATGAATTCAGTTATTGATCTTTAGAGAGTAATCTGAACATAGTATCTGCCTGCATTTTCTTGTAAATGGATAGAGAGAATTCCTGAGGCAAGACTAAATTATAAATGAGGATCTTTGCAGCATTCTTCCTTTGTGAATATAGCTAAACAGTGGATGAAAAGGTTACCTGTTAAATAAATTTCAAATGTGAATAAATAAAATCTACTTTATTGCTAAATAACTTCAGGTAAATGATGTTCTCTCTTCTAAGCCCATTAACTTCAGAAAGTTTAGTCATAGCACAAAAATGACAAATAGTGCTGACCACATCTTTGAACTTCCAGTGTGTCAATAACAGCATTATCCCGGCATTTTTTAGGTCAACGGAGTGAATTAAATTTACAAGAGATAAACATTTGCTTCATTGCTGAACTGTCATAATTCTGGATACCTTGACCTAGAAGATGAGGTAATAGAATAAGGAACTGAGCAGGGAGTAGACTATTTTTAAAGCCTTGCTCAAAGACATAGTCATATTTCGGGCTGACAATACTTGTAATGTGCATGGCTATTTCTTACTGTAATGTGGTCTGATTGAGCATTTCTAGAGAGGGAACACTCAAATAACAATAGAAGAGCCCAGTACGTTTTCAAATTGTTCCCATCATGGAAATGTCTTCCTTGCAGTGAGTCAAATTCTGCTTCCTGTAACTATACTCGCTGATCCTCATTCTTTCCTCTGAAGCTATACAGAATAAAAGTAATTTTCCTCAGCCATTTCTTACTTGACATTTTTAATCCCCCCACCATCTTCTTACTCTTCTGGATAGACAGATGATGACTGGTTTTGCTGATTTCTTAATGTGGTCTGAAGAATAGGATTCAAACAGCTTTTACTAACACAATTACCTAGTATTAGATAACTTGAGTGCTAAGAAAACTTGGCAATACATTTTCTTTTTTAAAAAATATATTTTATTGATTTTTTACAGAGAGGAAGGAAGAGAGATAGAGAGTTAGAAACATTGATGAGAGAGAAACATCGATCAGCTGCCTCCTGCACACTCCCCACTGGGGATGTGCCCGCAACCAAGGTACATGCCCTTGACCGGAATCGAACTTGGGACCCTTGAGTCCACAGGCCGATGCTCTATCCACTGAGCCAAACCAGTTACGGCAATACATTTTCTTTTAACAAGTTTAAAAAGCCATCAGATATTTGATCAAAGAATAATGATGATAGTGACATCTAAAATGTAAATTTCCAGAATTTCCAAAGCTCTTTCCTAGTTGGGACTTCTCCCCAATCCCTATTTATACTGGCAATACTAGTCTTATTCCTGATAGTAAGTCCTCAGGACCCAAATAGAAGTAAACAATTACCATACGTGCTTTGATATAAGAAGAACAGAAAAAAAGAAAACATTCTACTTATCACTACTTATCTGCTCTTGAATATCTTTAAAAATCTACTGTTGGAGTTAATTTTTGGATATGTGATGCATACACACACACATACTACAAAATTAAAAAGGTACCAAATAACATATAGTAGGCAATAAGTTTCCCCTGAACCAAGCCCTCAACCTCCCAGGAGTGCCCCGAAAGCTTTGTCTGATACCAGTTTCTTTTGTAGACTTCCAGAGATATTCCATGAATATGTGATCATATACACAAATACACATTAAACTTCTTTATACATAAATTGTAACAATATATTTTGGAAGTCATTCTGTGACAACATGGAATTGCCTCATTCTGTTAAAACACCCCTTGTGCTCTGGTATCACTATTTAACAGTCTACCTTTGTTAGACATTTTGGTTGTTTCCAGTCTTTTGCTGGTAAAAACCATGCTGCAGTGAATATCTTTGTACACATAACAGGTTGTGTCAGTCAACGTCGTTCGTTGTGATGTTGCTGGGATGCCATAGTAGCTTAACTTTTGTTCATGTCATTAGTTTATGAGAAACTTGTTTTCATTATACGTTGTTTCCCTTGAAGTCAGAACCTATTGACAGCATTAAGTGAGAACTTGCTGTATTTTGGTTCACGTGCGCATGTATACCTGTAAGGTTAATGACAAGAAATGATGATGACATGCCAACCAGCATGCACACTTTTTTTGTAGGCACTGCATTGTTTATTATTATATTTTATTACTTTAATTGAATTACCTGCACACTTTTTAATTTAAAAGATGCTAGAGACTCCAGAAAGTCTGTACAACAGTGTGTGGTTTTCTCCACATACTTGCCAAAACAGTGTATTATCAAATCTGTTGATCTTGGACAGCATAAAGGTGAAATATGGGGAGTGCATCTCGCTTTCATTTTAACTGGCAATTTTCTTACAGTGAAGTGGAACATCTTTTCAAATGTTTAATAGTTGTAAGCATTTTCTTTTTCATTACTGGGTTGTTTTTTTTCTGTTCTCTATTGCATTTAAAGGTCTTTTAAAAAGATTCATTTGTAGCTCTTATATGTGAAGCTATTAACATTCAGTTCATAACATGACACAAATATTTCCACTCAGTTTGTAGATATCTTTGAATTTCAGCTAAAGAATTTTTTACATGCAAATTCAAAAAATATATTTAAAGTTACAAAAGTTTTCTCCTCTCTGATTTTATATAAAGCCTCCCATTTTCTTACAATAATGCTACAGTTTTTTTCATTTATGAATTTTTGATCCATCTGGATTTATTTTGATGTAAGGGATGAGGTGAAAATTTAACTTTATTTTTTCAGATATTCAATTATCCCACAATTATTCATTGAATATTCTGTTTTTCCCCAATGATGTGAAATCCCACCTTTGTCATTTACTAAACTTTATTTGGGGATTCTATTTATAAACCCACTCTTCTATTTCATCGGTCTGTTTATATGTACATGTGCTAGTACACCACTATTTTAATTACCGTTGGTAGGGTTAATCTTCCCCGCATGGCTGGTGTGTTTTTTTTTCCACAGAATTTTTCTAACTATTCATGTGTTTATTTTCACATGTGATGCTTACAGACTTGTTTAGTGAAAAAAAGATATATTGGAATATTATTGAGATCATGACAAAATGATAAGGTTACTTTAGGCACAATATAGTTATAATGTACCTGTTCTCTTTAAGACTACAATATCCCTTGTGAATGTTTATGTATGTTTCCTTCAGTATCCTTTTAAACTTGCCCTTACAGAGTTTTACACATTTCTTATTAAGTTTATTTTCTAGTATTTCATCCTTTTGTTGCTATTACATTTTCTCTTTTACATTTCAAAATGTTTACTCTTTGTATATACAATCATGTGTTGCTTAATAACAGGGCTATGTTCTAAGAAATGCATCATTAGATGATTTCGTCATTATGTAAGCATCATAGAATGCACTTACACAAACCTAGATGGTATAGCCTACTACACACCTTAGCTCTAGAGTATAGTCTATTGCTCGTAGGCTACAAACCTCTGCAGCTTGTAATTGTACTGAATACTGTAGGCAATTGTAACACAATGGTATTTGTGTATCTAAACATAGAGATGGTACAATGAAAATACAGTATAAAATATTTTTAAAATGGTACATCTTTACAGAACACTTACCATGATGGAGCTTACAGGACTGGGAGTTGCTCTGGGTGAGTCAGTGAGTGAGTTGTGAGTGAATGTGAAGACCGAGGCCATAGCTGTACACTCGATGTGGCCTCTTATTGGCAATATAAGCAGTGGATATATAGGCTTAGGGGCCATGATGAATAAAACACAAGGTTAAATCAAGCACAGTAGAAAATGATGCAATCAATGAAGGAGGTAAATAAGAGTTGTATGCGGCTGCTGCCAGGGTAACATGGCATGCTGTTTTATAGTGAACTTATTTTTATAAGTAGAAATAGTACACCCTAAAATAACAGTTAAAGTATAGTAAATAAATAAACCAGTAACATAGTTGTTTATTATCATTATCAAGTATTATGCACTGTACATAAATGCATGTGCTATACTTTTATACAACCGGCAGCGCAGTAGGCTTGCTTACACCAGCGTCACCACAAACATATAATTCACTGTGCTATGACTGTATGACAGCTGTGATGTCACTAAGTGATGGGAATTCTTTTAGCTCCACTATAATTTTATGAGACCATTGTCTTATATGCAGTTAGGCGTCATGCAGCACATAACTGTAGAAAGAATACATCCAAGTGACTTTACTAAATTATCTTATCAAGTAAAAAATGTTAAATATATCTAGTATTCTTTTATTAAGAAATTTTAGTATAAATAGATGTTAGTATTTTAATAAATATATTTTCAGCATCTGTCATGATGAGCATATTATTTTTCTCATTAGACTTGCTATTGCTGAAACAGCCTTGCACTTCTGATATGTACCTTATCTAATCAATATCTATTATTATTTTTTTAAATGATCAATTTTACTTATTTCTTAGAATTTTGAAAATAATTTTTCATAAGTAAAATAAATCTGTTTTCTGGTTTTATATTATCTCTGTCAGGTTTGGGTCATGATATAATTTTCATTCCTTAAAAAGAATTTTGAAGTTTTTCCTACTTGTCTAAATTCTGGTACAGTTAATTAGGTTGGAGTTCTCTGTTTTTTAATGTTTCAGAGAATACCCTGGTGGAATTCCTGGGCCTTGTACATGTTTAGGGAGGAGAGAGAAAACAAGACAGATCTTTGTTCATTTCCCTGTTTTCATTAATATTTTATACATCTTCTGTGGCCTGTTTTGATAATTTATACTTTCTTATAAATTTATCTCTTTCACCGATGTTTTCAAATATTTTTGCGCCATTGAACAAAATAACCCCTTACAATTATTTAAATTCACTCCGCATTTATTTTCCCATTTTCTTTCCTTATTGGCATATTTCTTCCCTCTTAACTTGATTACATTAGCTAATGCCTTCTCTACTTCATTGTTTTCTTTTCTTGTTTCAAATAATGAACTTTTAGGTTTATTCACTATGTGTATTTTTTTTCTGTTTCCTAATGCATTTATTTCTAAACCTTCATCCTTTTTATCTTAAAGCTATGACTTATTAATGCAAAAAACATTCTTGGGAAAAGTCATATTTAAACTGTTGACGATCATTTATATTTTAGGAAAAGTAACTTCCAGATTATTTTTTGAAGCTGGGTTTTGGAAAGGGGAAGGGAGAGTTATTAGTCAAGTAATTTCTGGAGGCCTACAGAAAGGGGGCGGTGACAAGTATAAGCATAATGTCGGGAGGTATGGGGGGGTAATCTCTTTCATGTGACAGTGTCTCCCACACCCATACGTCAGAATATGCCCCTCTAACATCATCACATAATAGCTTGATGTTCCAGGAGGGGAAAATAAGTTAGTATTTATTGGGAAAGTGCTTAAATAAAAAACAATTAAATCAGCTACATAAATAATGCAACATAAGTCATGGTACTTCTTTTTTCTCAGTAATGTAAATAAAGCAAAACCAAACACACAGCTTTATGGAGAGGCCCAAAGCCAGCTATGTATACTGCCAATCAGGCCATTTTATTCATCTGAAGATGTTGCCACAGAAGGGATAGACAAATGGGTGTCCAAGCATGACAGCCTAAGGCGGCCTCTGGTAGCGGTGGGGTCCTCCTCTTATTACCTCCTCTCTTTCTGACCGTTGACCATCATCTTGTGTTTTTAAATGCTTTTTATATACTTTCTCTATTTGATCCTTATACAACCCTGTGTATTAAACTTCCCTCCCTCCCACATCCAACTGGACACAAGTCTTGCTGATTTTTTATTCAAAATGTCTCTCACATCTTTCTTGTCTATTTCCAAGGCCCTTCCAAGTTAAGACTTGATCATCTCATGCCCAAATTTCTGTGGTAGTCTCCTATCATCCTGCCTTCGTCAGGATAGGCTAGCTGTTGTAAAACAAACAACTTCCAAATCTCAGAGGCACAATAGAAGTGTATTTCTCATTCACACCATAGTTTAATGCGAAGTATGCCTTTCTCTAATTGAATTTTCCTATTTCTTTTTTCAGAGGTATTTGCTGCCCTGAATTTAATATTTTTAATTTAAAGATATTTATGTCATATAAATTCCCAAACTATATGCATGTATTTATATTAGTTTGCATGCTTTTAAACTTTGTGTTAATATTGTCATCTTCATGTATTCTTCTATAGTCTACTTTTTACCCACTACATTATTTTATGAGAATTCATTCATATCTATATAGCTCAAATTCATTCATTTATCTTAATGCTCAGTACTCGATTAAATAAATATATCACAATTTATCTGTTCAACTATTGATGTCCATTTGGTTTGTTTCCAATTGTGGCTCTTTGAGATAATGCTACTATAACCACTCTTGTAAATGTCTCTCCATCAACACATGAGCCAGGAGTGGATCTGCCACATTTGGGCACCTTCAACTTTACAAAATATTGCCAATTTGCTTTTGAAAGAGATTGTATATGCTCATCACCAGTCTAGAAGAGTTGCTGTTGTTTCATATTCTTGCCAAAACTTGGCATTCAGATAGATTAGTTCTTTGCCAAGATGACAAATTTGAAACAGAATTTCATTGTGGTTTAATTTGCATTTCCCTGATTACAAATGGGAATAAGTATTTTTATATAAAAGCATTTGTTTTTATCTTTTATGTAAACTGCCTCTTTGTGGTCTTAGCTCATTTTTTTTTCAACTTGGTTATTGTTTTTGCTTTATTTTTCATTGCTTGTAGGTTTTTTATTTTTTAAGAGGTAAGTTAGCTTAGCTGTAATTTTTATCACAAATTATTTTTCTTGATTTTTATTTTGTCCTTATTTATAGTAAATTGTATTTAATTATCCTTATATATAGTGAATTTTATTTATTTTAAAACAAAGTATTAAATGTATATATTTATACATATATTTACAGAAACATAATTTTATATCAATGTGTATAAAAATTACCATATGTAAAAATTTCATGTGTGTGCAATTTTTTTTCTGTTTGTTTGACTTTCTTCTACTTTTCCCCTCATGTGAATCCACATCTTTTTTCAGTAAAAGTAACTCATTTGAAAAAAGAAATAGCAAGAACTATGTAAGGTGCCGGTTGGGTACTTAGGGATAACACTTTGTAAAGTATATGATTGTCTAACCATTCTGCTGTACATCTAAAACTAATAGGAAAAAATATTGAATGCAAACTGTAATTGAAAAATAAAATTTAAATTAAAAAAGATAATTATGTAATGCGATAGAGGTATTAACTAACACTGTGGTGGTAATCATATTGCAATATATAAATGTATCAAATCAACATGTTGTAAACCTTAAACTTACAATGTTATGTGTCAATTATACAGGGATGAGCAAAAGTAGGTTTACGTTGTGACAATGGGACATTCTTTTGAGTTAGTAAAGCTATTGTAATAATCATAACCTGCATGTCTTTTTCCATACTAGCAACTGTAGACCTCCTTTTGCCCACTGCCATATTTCAATTAAAAAAACTCATGTTAAAGATTTTATCATTTATATTTTTCACTGTATTTAAATAATTCTATATAGATATATTTACAGACATGTACACTTGTATGCATACTATACAGCGTATTTAAATTTTTGCCATTCGTTTTATAAGCATGGGATTGTGCTAATAATCTTTTTTTACTTGTTATATTTTCATTCAGCAATGAAAATCCCTCCAAGTCACCTTGTATAGTTCTAATTCATTCTTTTAATGGCTCATACTTTCATCAGCAAAAATTTTGCTAAGCAAAAACCATGTTGAAAAATTTCCAAGCACCTAAAAAAGGAAAATTATACTTAGTCAATATTTTAATAATATATTTTGGACATTTATTTATATGCATGAAATTTAAATTGACATTCAGAGGTCCATTTTCCCTCATAAAATTTTCTTGTTGTAGAAATTAATCCATAAGTGGATAGGTAGGTAGGTAGGTGGGTAGATAGATAGATAGATAGATATGGCACAAAACCAAGTGACAGAAAGTACATTCTAGTCTATTCCCAGCTGTGTGGACTTGGGGGAATAATTTACCTTACAGACTCCAGTTACCTCATTTGAAAAATGCAGGGTAGAATTAGAATGTAGGCTGTGTTCCTGATGAAGTCGCATATAATTCAAGAGCCAGTCAATTGAAGACTAATCCGAGGTTTGTCAAGGCTTTACACTTCACCAGCTGATGTGGCGCCACCATGTGGTGGCAGTGTAAACACAGTTTTAAATGGATCAATCAGGTTTCAACTTACATGATTCTTCATCAATTTTTAATTTGAGGAATTAACATTATTTCAAACTTTTTACATAAATTGGGATTTTAACATGCTTATTTTTTACTATTTCAAGTTACATAAAATGTGACCATACTCTATAGTCAAAGTAGTTTTGACCTCAAACATTGTTTCTATACTATACTATAGTAGTTGGTCACATGATAAAAATGGGGAAAAGTACGGTAATCAGAGAAAATTACTCTTACTATTAAAATGAATTTTAAATAAAAATATACAGCAGATTATATGGCTCTAAAACTTTTTAAAGTGCCTAAGTCCCTGAAATCAGGAGGTGGGAGGAACAAGAGAAATTGGGAGTAGAATTGGTACAAGGCTGTATTATTGTTCAGTCTTCAAAATGTTTGAGACATACACTAAACTAAAACACATTGCACAATCGAGTAATGAGATGGTAACTAGAATCAAAGTATGATGTCAATTTTTATTTATTCTAGCATTTATGGATCTATTATTATTTATTGAAAATTGTCAACTCTTTACTCACTTCAGTATTTGAATTTTTTTTCAGTAAATTTTAAATTTTAGAATAGTTTTGGATTCATAGGAAAGTTGCAAATATAGGACAAAGACAGTTCTTGTGTACCCTGTACTCAGCTTCCTTTGTTAAGATATTACTTTACTGTGACACATTTGTCAAAACTAAAAAAAAGGGGGGGGGGAGGGATACATTATTATTAACTAAAGTCCATACTTTATTCAAATTTTCTTAGTTTTCACTGAATGTCTTTTTTCCATTCCAAGATACCATATCACACTTAGTCATGTCTTCTTAGGCTCCCCTGATTGTGACAATTTCTCAGATTTTTCTTGCTTTTTAAGACTTTGATAATTTTGAGGAGTACTGTTCAGGTATTAGTTAACTGTCCCTCAGTTTGGGTTTGTCTGATGTTTTCCTCATGATTAGACTGCGGTTATGGTTTTTTTAGAGGAAGACCATAGGGGGAAAGTGCATTCTCATCACATCCCATCAAGGGTTTGTAGGATCCACATTTACGTGTCACTTTTGATGTTAACCTTGATCAGCTGGTCCAGGTGGTGTTTGCCAGATTTCTCCTCTGAAAGTGATGCCTTTTCTCCTCTCTCTCCACAGTATTCTTTAGAAGCAAGTGACTATACAAAGCCCGCACTTACAGGGTAAGGAATTATTTTTACCTGCTTGCGTGGGGATTATATAATAAATTAGTTGGAATTCATTTGTATGAGGCATTTTTCTCTTCTCTCCCATTGGTTAACTTAGCAGTCATTTATTTATATAATATGGACCCAGATATTTATTTTGTACTTCAGGTTATCATCCATTACTGTGTTATTTATTCTAATACTGAAATTGTTGTAGGTGTGGCCCTTGGGAGTTCCCTGATTGGCCTCTGCATCCCTTTCACACGCCCATCATTTTATTTTTGAAAAAACGTCCTTACTTCCTGTCAGGCAGGATGAGCCCTGAGCTTGTCGTGTGTATTTCCTGCCCCAGCCTTAGAACCAGCCCTTTCACCAAAAGCACTGGTTCCTTTTTTTTGGAGAATGATATTAGAAACCAAGTTCTGGGTACTCAGTGTGATTTTTGTTTACTTTGATCTTTCCTCTGTATCTTTTTACATAAATATGTACTTTTCTCTCCAGGTCTTAATCATCTTAAAACTGAGATCATTTTTAAAGAGCCTTGAAAATTTAAAGAATAGTTTGGTTAACACTTGCTTCACTCTTTTTTAATTACTGATTTTTAAAAACTACATATTTTTATTAATTTCATAAAGGAAGGGAGAGAGAAATAGAAACATCAATGATGAGAGAGAATCATCAATCAGTTGCCCCCTGCACGCCCCACACTGGGATCAAGCCCCCAACCTGGGCATGTGCCCTGACGGGGAATCGAACCGTGGTTCATAGGTGGATGCTCAATCACTGAGCCACGTCGGCCAGGCCTCACTATTGTTTTTGATGATTGCTACTGTTAACACTACTCCATCACTATTTGTAGACTTTGTCACTCTCAGGTATGAATTCAGGATAAAAGCTTTCTGGAGGAAAATGATAAATTATGTATGCGCCTTTTCTCGCTACATTACTTTTCCCTAAATCATCAGCTAACAAACATGTTTCCGCGGTGAATAAACAGAGCTATGTGCATCTATCTGTGTATGCATACAGGTGTTTCCCTTTAGGGTTCTCATTGGACCGCATTTCTAGGAGAAATGTGCCAAAATTACTGGACTGTGATTCGCCTGAAAGTGGCACCTGTGTGTTTGCCCCATCATCTTTGCATTTCCAGGGTTTAGCTCATGCCTGACATAATCCAGGGGTTTCCTAACATTTGCTGAATAAATTACAGAAACTCCTAGAACACGTGAAGTCTACCATTAATAATTTAAATGTATCTAAACTGTGTCTTTTTTTTCCTGCTTCTTCTTCTATGTGTTTTGTTACTTATTTGCTTGCTTTTGTTTGGGAGAGCTTCAGTGCCACTAGTTAAAAGAACAGTGGTCACTATCATGGGAGTAGAAACTGCCTTCATCCCTCTGATGATGTTTCATCATGAGCCATGATAAATTTTTTTTTATATATTTTATTGATTATTTACAGAGAGGAAGGGAGAGAAATAGAGAGTTAGAAACATCGATGAGAGAGAAACATCGATCAGCCGCCTCCTGCACATCTCCCACTGGGGATGTGCCCACAACCCAGGTACATGCCCTTGACCAGAATCGAACCTGGGACCTTTCAGTCCGCAGGCCGACGCTCTATCCACTGAGCCAAACCGGTTTCGGCGAGCCATGATAAATTAATCAGTCTTGGGCTTCTTTTCCACTGGGGAAATAAGCCCCAGACTGCTCATTTAAGAGAACATACTTGCCCAAAGAAAACCCATAAAACCTGAGTGTGTTTTTCCTTGATTTACAGTAAAACATGAACTCTTTATTTGAGTTCTCCATTACATGGAAAAGCATTTCTATGTACAGTGTTGAATAAGCTATTCTTTCACTGGATGGTATTGAATTCAATTAGAAGAAAATATCTTCATGAAAATAAGACTTTAACGATATACTGTTTCATTTTAAGACCATAAGTCATCATATCCTCTAAGAAGTGGTGGGATAATGATGCTGAAACAAAACTCTATAAAAGAAAAAGTATTCACTTGGTGTTCATTCTGTCTGTGGAAAACATGTGCATTCTATTCTTTATCTTCCTTAGAGTCTTACTTCCAGTTTCCCATTTAAAAGAAGGTACTTTTCTTGTATATTTTATTTTACTGCTACTCTAGATTCAGTACAATTTTTATAAAATGAATCCATTTAAATATAATTTAAGAACTGAGCTGCTTGAATGAAAGTATTTGAGACAGACTGCCCTACCCGGTTTGGCTCAGTGGATAGAGTGGCGACCTATGGACTGAAGGGTCCTGGGTTCAATTCCAGTCAAGGGCACGAATCCGTTGTAGGCTCTATCCCCAGCCCTGGTCGGGTAGCATGCAGGAGGCAACCAATCGGTGTGTTTCTCTCACATCAATGTTTTTCTCTCTCTGTCTCTCCCTCTCCCTTCCACGCTCTCCAAAAATCAATGATGAGGATTAACAACAACAAAGAAGAAAGTATTTGAGAGAGTTCTCACGGCTTCGATCTAACCACCACCATTCATTCATTCATTCATCCACTTATCAAAACTGACACGTCCATTGCCATCCAGGGCTAGGACACATGGGTGGGAAAGATAGATCCATGCTTTCAATGATCAGCAGGGCCGGAGTAAAAATAAACTGCACAATGTAGCAGGAGTGCCTGCTGAGCCGGGAGAGCACCAGACCTGGCTAGGCCCCGATGTCTGGTTATGTGAGTTGATAGAAGGAGCCTGCAAGGATAACAAACGCATCGCGCACAGAGGCACAGCAAATGGGGTGGGTGAGCACGGGGACAACCTGCAGTCTTGTCTTGGCCACTAGCTTTTTTCTTTATTCCCTTTTAAAGAACAATTAACCTTTAGCATGTCTTTGCTGAAGTCTGGACTCTGTTCGAGGGACTTTGCGTGCCCTTAATTAGCTCGGTTTGTTTCTTCCTTCACAGGAGCCCAGCCCGACAACTAGCACACCCTCCATGTGGCAGTCCAGAGCAGGCACTGTTACTCCATTTGCATTCGGTGGAGGAGGAAACAAGCCCAGAGAGCTGGAGTGACTTAGATCACACAGCCCCTGTCACCGCCAGGGCGTCCTCCTGGGCGGATGCTCCATTGCCCCCTCCCACTGTAACGAGGACCTGCCCTGCTCCTTGAGTCTTACGGAGAGGGGGCTGCAGGCAGAGCTGCAGGAGTTTTCTTTCCAAAGGGCTGCACCACACAAGGAAGGAGTGGGGAGCGCACACAGCGCTTCTGAGGCCCTTTCCATGACAAAGGGTGACCTAGAACTTGGCGCAGCTTCTTGAGAGTGATGGAGGCGGGAGCCCTGACAGGGAGGTACCTCAGCGTGGGCACTGTTGTTCTCCTCTGGGGTCTGGCCACCCTGAGACCCCCTCTGGGACCCTCAGAAGCCGGGGACTATGACAAAGGGGAGAGGCGGTTCAGGAGTGGGGACGGGTGGAGTGGAGCCAGGGAAGACGTGTAACCTGGACACTTCCTGGGGGCTGGTTAGGAAGCTGGGCATGTGGACACAGGCTGGCAGTTGGTTGTTTCGATGTGGGGACGTTTGGATGGCCCTGGGAAAACTGCGAAGTTATTCTTTTGTTTCTGTGGTGTTTTCCCAGGGGGCCTATGACATCTCTGCACCTTGCTCTGCTGCCCCCGAGGTACCCCAAGATTATAAAACATTTACGTTTGCCACTTAATAGAGTAGGGTCTGAATGCTCTGGGTTTGTATTACTTTTATAAATGGAGGGAAAATGACTTCCCCCCAATTTGATATAATTGGGTTACCTGCGAAGGAAATTATTGGCACTGCCCCCCAAGTGCAACATTGATAATGAAGTTTTACAATAGGTCTTACGCTTTCTTGATATTACCGGGGTGCGAGAGGGAGGTCAGAAATTTAACTGAGCATCATTGTGCCTTCTAGTCCTAAGAATGAGAGGTCAAATAGTCTCCTCTAACTTTAAGGGGGAGCTGAGGAGATTTTATGCAGCTCATTCCAGATGCAAGTAAATTCTCCGAGATGAGCAGATGCCTCGCTTGGCATGATTGATGGCCTTTTCTGAGATGAGTGAGCACAGAAAGCGGAAGATTTCATGACGGTGCTTCTGCCAGAGGTTCCAGCCCAGTTCCCTTGTCTCTGGCCCCCTCTGTCTTAAACCACCGTCCATCAGTAGAGGCGGAAAATAAAATGAGTTTTTCCAAAGATCGGGTGAAGGGCTTTATTTTTACCATTACCCGGTGATACAAATTGTTAAAAAGAAAAATACAGCTTCACCCAAAGGTCTGATCAAAACACCCAGTCAAAACAGCGGCATCGTCGTGGCTGCCTCAAAATTGATGCATCAAAACGACTGTCAAAACAGCCCCATCAAAATGTCATGTACCCAGAGCACATGGGAGATGCTCTCTTGGCACTCCAGGCATAAAGGGACCAAGTTCTCATAATGGTTTCCCTCTGTGCCCACAGTCCCCGGAGGCTTTGAAATCTCTGTATTAAAAATACCCTACAACCTGAGTATCAGGAGGACGGTAGGCACGGCGTTTTAGAAGAGGGAGCTTCCAGAAGGAGAAAGCTTCCTGGGAGGGAAAGAAATGGTCAGGGATGGGAAGAGAAATAAGAGGGCGATAGAAGGGACAATGTGAACACAGACACAGGGATCAGAAACTGAGCCGGAAGGTCACCGCAGCCCGTGGGGCTTTACTGAGCACTTACTCTGGCTTCGCCGCCTTGTTCCCATCCTTTCCCAGAGGACAGAGTTGATCTAATGGTCATGGTTCTATTTTTTTTTTCCTTCCTCTCAAAAACAACAGCATACATCATATCCTTAAACCAATTTCAGAAATCAAATTTGATGTTAGCGCTATATGGTTTCCCCTCAAATTTGTTCGACTTAATTTTTAAAACACCTTAATCTGAATTCAATACAGATAAACTACTTGGTTTATTGTGAAAAACATAATTACATTAGAAATACAAATACAAAAAAATTGCTAACCAATTAAGTTATCAAGCATTCACTCGATATGCCATAACTTCTGAAAATACCAATACTCAATTTTAATAATACTTTGTGTTCTCTAGAATTGAAAAGTATGCTAAAACATTTTAAACACTATATATCAATCTTTTTAAAAGTAAATCTTACATATGGACTTAGAACAGATTATTTTCTTATGACATTATTATTAACCCAAATGTTTCCATGGTAACAGAGACATCTAACAGAATATAAAGCAAATAACTTTATATTTAATTTAAAGTTAATTTAATTCATAATTAAAAGTATATTTATAGTTATATGAAAGTTACACATTAATCCCATGTATCAAGGATGCAGAAATCTCCCTTGAAATCACATTTTAAAAATTTTTATACATCTTAATATTTCATAACTAATTTCTGATTACAATAGTAATACATGTTTTCTTTTAAATAATTGAAAAATAAATCAAAAGAAGAATTAAATAAACTGAGATGAAAACCACTGACATTTGTTTATAATGTTTTTGTATATTGTCTTATTGATACTTTTGAAAAATCAAATTTAGATAATATTATAAGTTTTGTATCCTACATTTTTTACTTCTCCCCATGTCATCAACTATTTTTTTAAAGTAGTTTTACATGTAATAGATTTGTGGTGGTCTTCAAAATATTACCACATACTTCCTGTTTAAGTTACTGTTCTTGTCTTGTCCATAACTAATCTAATTCTTGCAATTGTGAAGACATACTACACCCCTCAAAAAATAATGACTAAAATTATGTTAAATTTCTTTATGTAGCTTTTTACTGATTTTACCAGGTGATTTCTGTAAGCATACATAACTGACAGAATATTTCAGACTAATTAGCCCTCACCAAATACATTTTGTGTGTGTCTAAAATAGAGTAATTGAGAGCTCTTATGGGAACTAAATCCTAAAACAACCAACTTCTGAAAGAGAATTATGGGGGAGGAGGTTTTACCCTATATTTTGGCACTTAAACAAATTTCCCAGGAAGAGTTTAGTGTGAAATTTTAAGCATTGTTTCCTACTTTGGCACATAATGCCCTGCACACGGACATTATTCATTTTAAATATACCCATAATTCCATTACTTTAACTTTGAAATCGTATCAAACAGCAGATTATATCTCTATAGGATAGTTATAACACAGGGACCATTAAATCTGACAAAGCCAGTTTGCTGGAGTACATCTTGTGGTCAGACAGGGAAATGCTGACATTGCCTTTCAGTTGCAAGTGGCAGTGAGGAGGAGAAATTTACTGCAGGTTAGAGAAGGCCTTAACCCAAGAGGACAAATGCAATTGAGGTCCAAGAACTTTGGAAACCAGAATTACAAAGATTTTGGAAAGTCTAGGAAGTCCTTTTCTCTCCCAGAAGTCTCATTTCAGCATCTCTCTGCTACTTGATTCGTGCTTCTTTCTCTGCCCAGCAGTTTCCTCGGTGCCTCAAAGGGTGAGAGAAGATGGATGAGGCCCACAGTGCCAAGATTCACAGGAAGATACATACAGGTCCAGCCACATGGAGAAATGGATTCTCTATCACTCGTTAGATGCTAGAATGTTTGTGCCCCTCCCCAAATTCATATGTTGAAACATTAGATGCTATGGACTGAATGTTTGTGCCCCTCCCCAAATTCATATGTTGAAACCATAACCCCAATATGATAGTATGTGGAGATGCGGTCTTTGGGAGATGATTAGGTCATGAGGGTGGAGCCCTCACATGGGATTAGTGCCCTTATAAGGACAGGCACTAAAGAGCTTGCCTGCCCTCTCTGCTCTCCAGCATATGAGGATACAATGAGAAGACGGACCTCTGCAAACCAAGAAGCAGGACCTCAACAGACACTGGATTTTTCTGGTACCTTGATCTTAGACTTCCCAGTCTCCAAACTGAGAAATATATGTTTGCTGTTTGAGCCGGCCAGCCTATGGTATGCTGCTGCAGCAGGATGAGCAAAGACCACGCCAGGTAAGTGTCTCAGCTCGACTCAGGTGCCCAATCCTATGCCCTTAGCTGCGACCGGGGCACAGAGGCACGTTGGAAAAACCTGGGTGTCTGAATCCCCCTGCTTCCTGGGACAGGGGCACACGTATGTGGAGATGCGGTCTTTGGGAGATGATTAGGTCATGAGGGTGGAGCCCTCACATGGGATTAGTGCCCTTATAAGGACAGGCACTAGAGAGCTTCTCTGCTCTCCAGCATATGAGGATACAATGAGAAGATGGACCTCTGCAAACCAAGAAGCAGGACCTCAACAGACACTGGATTTTTCTGGTACCTTGATCTTAGACTTCCCCGTCTCCAAACTGAGAAATATATGTTTGCTGCTTGAGCCGGCCAGCCTATGGTATGCTGCTGCAGCAGGATGAGCAAAGACCACGCCAGGTAAGTGTCTCAGCTCGACTCAGGTGCCCAATCCTATGCCCTTAGCTGCGACCGGGGCACAGAGGCACGTTGGAAAAACCTGGGTGTCTGAATCCCCCTGCTTCCTGGGACAGGGGCACACCGATGCTTATGATAGTGTCCTCTGCAACCAGGTAACTAAAAAGTAAGTTTGCTCATTGTTTTTTTCTTTTTGGAGAATTATATTAGTAATACACAAAAACACTTTTCCTTTTATCTAGTCTGTAAACTTCCAGGCCTTTTTCTAGGGGGGAATCTTACTGTACGTATTGTTCTGCAATTTGTTTTTGTTTTGTCACTTAACAAATGTTTCTTTTTAAAATATTTTTAATATGTTTTTTTAAATGATTTTTTAATTTATTTTTAGAGAGAGAGGAAGGGAGAGGGATAGAGAGATAGAGACATCGATGAGAAACATCAGTGATCAGCTGCCTCCTGCACACCCGCTACTGGAGATCGAGCCCACAACCCGGTCATGTGCCCTGACTGGGAATTGATCCAGTGACCTCTTGGTTCCTGGGTTGATGCTCCACCGCTGAGCGACACTGGCCGGGCACAAATATGTTTCTATATTAAAGTTGCATATTTTTAATGATTAATTGTTAAAGTTACACAAGTAATTCATAAGTGCATTTTATTATAAAAGACCTAGTAATACAGATTATGTGGATGAAAAAGTCGAAGTTCTGTTTCATACAACTCCTGAATTACTTCTTTACCTTACTAGGATCACGGTTTGAACATATTGATCTGCAACTTGCATTAATGCATATATACTCATTATTTAAAAATACATCACTTAGCAAACATAATTTAAAAATACATATGCAGAGTAAAAAAAAATATAGAATCCCCTTTCAACACCCTTCTTTTATAACAATCTAACTTGCTTTTTCAAAAGTACCATTAACAATGTGTTACATATCATTCTGGATTTTTTCTATGTATTTATATATACACATACATATAAAAATATAGATTTGGGATTTTTTTATTTTAATATAATTGGGATCAAAGTCTAAAAATTAAACAGATTTTTGCTCTTTTAAATTCACACATATTTGTTGCAGATGGTTCCACATCAGTACAAATAGATTTATTAAGTTCTGCATAATATTCCATATTATAGATGTATTATAATTGAACTATTCCTTTGTGAATGTTTATTGTTTTTAAATTTTCATTATTAAAAATATTGTGATCAATATTTATGTACATATTTCTTCAAGCTCATATGAGTATATTTCTTCTATATTAAAAAATCAATATTACAAAAGGGTCCTCCAGAAAAAGCTGTAATAATTTTTTTCCACCAAGAGTAGATGGGAATGTCCATTTCCTCACAACCCTGCCAACTTGGGTATCAACAATCCTTTATAATTTTTACCAATCTGAAGGGTAAAAAAAAGGAATCTCATTCTCTTGTTATGACTTGGGTTTCCCTGGTTAATAGTGAGAATTGGCATCTCTTTATATGTTCACTTATCATTCATATTTCTTCTTTAAAATGTCTATTCATATGTGCTCTTTTAATTTCTCTTTGATTATTTTTACCATATTTCAAAAATCATTTTGTAGGAACAATTTATTTGTCTGTCATTATATATTTTTCAAATATTTCCCAGACCTAACTTTGTTCATGATGCTTTTATCATATAAAGTTTTAAGTTTCTAAGTAATCAATACTTTTATTCTTTTCCTTTATGGTTTCTAGATATTGTGTATTTTTGTGTAAGTCCTTTACTACACCAAGACTACAAAAATTTTTCATAAATACATTGATATATTTTTAAAGGTTTAACTTATAAAACAATTTATAATTATTTGTGTATTAGGTGGTAAGTTGAAGGCTAATGCTATATTTTTCTAAATGAATAGCCAACTATATTATTAATTATGAAATTGACAAATATCCACCTATGGTTTGGAAATCTGCCTTTCCCATAAATTAAATTATCATCTATAATGTTCTCTTTCCAGATCTTATTTCCTGCTTATCCTTTTCTGTTCTTTTTGCAATGCTATACTGTTTCAGTTACCATAACTTTACGTTATGTTTTGATATATTTATGCAATTGTTCTCCTTTTTCAACTTTTCTGTCATTCTTGTACATTTTCTCTTCCAGATGAACTTAAATACCTTCCAATCAAGTTCCATAAGGCATCTTTTTTTATTTCTTTCCAATTTTCTTTCAATCTTCTGTAGGAATTTTTAATAAAATTGTATTGAATATAGAGACAAATATGGAAAAATTTCTATAGAAGAATTGGAAAAACTCACCTATAAAACCATTTGGAACTAGTGCCTTTCTAATATTGATCTTTCATTCCTAATCTCTTCTTCTTTTTTAAAAATGTATTTTATTATATTTTTTCCATCACCATTTATCTCCTCTAAACCCTCTTCCACCTTCACCCAGTCCCCTCACTCGCACAATCACCACACTGTTGTCTATGTTTTTGAATTCTCTCTCTTTTTTTTCATTTTTGTTCAATCCCTCCACCACAACCCCAACACACCCATCAGCCCCCCTCCCACCCCCCGCACCCCCCACACACACACAACAGAGCTGCATGCCTGCTCTCTGTCTATGAGTCTGTCTCTATTTTGCTTGGTAGTTCTATTCTGGTTGTCTATTTCCTCTTCAGTCAAACACAACTATTTGTATTTTCTGGAAAACCTTTCCTTTCATCTAGATTTGTATAAGAGAGTCTTCCTTACTTGTTTTTTTATTTGGTAATTTTTTAAAAATTTTCTTCTTATTTAGACTTGACAAAGGTTTGTTGCCGAGTATCTAGGAAACTGGCTAAGGTCTCCTGTGAGCTGTGTTGCTTTACTTCACCAACTACCCCATTTGGGAAAGGGAGACCTACTCGTGAACCATGTGAAGCTGGGAGGGCATGCCGCCTGCCAGGCATTATTCCGGGCAGGAAGAAGTCAGGGAGGCTGGCGACCTCCTCCACCCTGTTGCCAAAATTTGGGGTGGATCCCATTAGTGTCCTTACACACATGTTCCTTTTTCCCTGCCTCTGAATCTGTGGTGGAGTTCATACTGAGTCATCCCCAGCTCTGCTCAGCTTCTCCACGCAGGGTAATTCTCTGATAAACCTCAGCCAACTGTGGTAGATTATTCACTCTTCAGAGAGGGTTTTTCTGATTGTTTCCAGGGGCAAACACTGCTAATCCCTGCCATTCAGCATAAGTGAGAAGGGAGAGAGAAAGAAGGTGCCCAACTGGCCTAGCTATTTCAAGAATGTGTTGACTCTAAGCTTAGAAAAATCACTGAAATTCCTTCAACACTATAAAATGTCTCTTCCTCGTGTTTTAGCCTGAGGTTTTCTCTAACCTTGTTTCTTCATCAACCAGATTCCATTTTGTTTCAATTTCTCTTCCTAGAAACTTTAATCTTCTGGACATCCTTTCTCATTTTCCATCACTGATATAGATTGGGGAAACAAACAAAAACCTTTCCTGTCATTTCCTTAAAAAAAGTGAATTGAGAAAGGATATGTACACGTGCACTCTTCCACCATATTAGCTCATCTTTTCTTGAAATTTGTTTATATTCAGCTAGAGAGGATAATCCAAATAAGTAAATAACTTGATGAACAAAATAAGGACTGAATTAGGCCCCCTTGTCATACGCTCATGTCACTCAGAATTTCCACTATTATTTTATAGTCAAACCTGTGCAACTGCTGTTCAAATCACTGTTTGTGAGAACAAGGCGGGGGTCCTCTTATGTGCAATTTGTATCCCTAGTGCACCCCATTGCCTCAATCACGGTAGGCATCCTGTAAACATCAGTTAAATGGATACAAGAATATTATTTTATGCGCAAACCAAAAAAAAATGGAGAAGTGCAGTAACAGGAGGTCTGGAGGATTTGGTGCAGATTTACACAGGCAGTGATAAGACTAAGACAGGGACCAGGCTGACTTCTCCTTGAGCGCTCTCTCCGAGAACTTTCTCAGGCTGTTTGCTTGTCAGTGCTTTTCTCCCACTCGTCACGTAAACAAAGACAAATGAAAAGAAGTCTGATTACGGTTGACAATGGCAGAAATTGCCTCCCCGTCCACCAACTCACATAAACATCATGTCTTACATGAGCTCTTCAGGACCTACCTCAAATAGCTTTGCCCCTTCTTCCTTTGCTATTGGGTCCCTTATTAGAGTCATAAACTAACGCTCATATCACCTCTCTGATTATGTTGTAAACTTTGTTAGCATTTCTGGCCTTTAGTGCCCTTACAAAGGAAAAGATGTTGGTTAAACGGTGTGTGAGGTGGGGTCGAGGTGGATCAGTGGAGTGAGTAGGTTGGCGAGTAGGGTCTGTTTGTTGTTTTAAAATTTAACGTCAGAGTTAGGAAGAACTTTACGTGGCAAGCCACTGGTTTCCTAGAATATATTTGTTTCTTTCCAGAGAAGGGCAAAATGATCCTTTTCTATTTTGTTCAAGCAACATAATAACCCTGGGTTTTTTAACCTACTAGCTGAATTGTGGGGATCACAAATGAACTTTCCAAAATATACTCTGTTATTAATCCATTTGTTCACCAACATCTTACCCTAGGTAAATAGATGTTATTTTAGTCATCAGTGATTATTCTGTTTCCATGCCTAATGTGGTTGATAGGCTGAACTTGGCAAAAATATTTTTTGTTGGCTTTTGTTGTAATTTGTGTTTTCTTACTCTTTTGTAATGTGGACTATAATCTGAGTTAGTAGTTTGTGTTTAAATCTTTTTTTAAAGAATAGTATAAAGGTGATTATTACCACAGAATGGTAATTAATGGATTATTACCACATCACATGATATAGATAAGGCCCTACTGAGATTGTTCATAAAAAGACTTATCTTATGCATGAAATTTTAATTGATATATATATTAATTTCCTCTTACTAGTAAAAGGAATCTGGAATGTTTTCAGGTTTCATAAAATTGAATATATTCACCCCATATTAAGTAAATAGTTGCCAATAAAGATTTTAAACTATTTTTTTTAAATAAGTATGTAATTCCAGTTTAACCAGAAAGTACTACTGCAGAAAACAGAAGAACCTACCACAATGTTTCAGGACAGACGTGTCAAAGCAGTATAACATCATGAAATCATGGGCCGTCTACAGATGAATATTATCCTGAAGATCTTTTAGGCCCATTTAAGATGTATAATTAATGCTGATTTATTCATGACTTTTGAACATAAAAAATATATTTTTTGTAAACTATGTTGTTATTGATTTTAGAGAGAGAGGAAGGGAGAGGGATAGAGACATAGAAACATCAATGATGAGAATCATCAATCAGCTGTTTCCTGCACACCCCCTACTAGGAATCGGCCCTGCAATCCAGGCACGTGCCCTGACTAGGAATCAGACCAGTGACCTCAACCCCTGAGCCACGCCAGCAAGGCAAGAAAAATATCTCTTAATTTTCCCCAATCAAATAAAATCTTGCTAAGCCCGCAACCTATTAGGATTGTTGAAAACCTGCTCACTGTTATTTGGAGTGGTGGCTCCTTCCTTGATGCAGGGTCATACACAGTCCCGGGAACTCTGGGGGAGGTCCGATAACCTTCCATTAAAGTCCCTATGGTGATTAATTAGGCAAGGTGGCTAAGCGATGGTGCCCAGTTGTTTGGTTAAGTACCAGTCTAGATGCTGTTGGGAAGGTATTTTTTAGATGTGGTTAATATTTAAATCAATCGAGTTTGAGAAAAGCATATTATTCTCCAAAATGTGGGTAGGCCTCATCCAAATAGTCGAAGGCTGTAAGAGGAAACACAGAGGCTTCCTGAAGAAGAAGCGTAGAAACCCTGCTGGGTTTCCAGCCTGCAGGTTCTGACGATGGCAACCTCAACCCTTCCCTGAATGTCCAGGCTGCTCTACAACTTCCAAACTTATCAGCCTGCAACCATGTGACTAGGCATGTGTCCTTGGGGGCTAAAACAATATTAATACATTTCTTCCCACCGTCTAAATTCTTCTTGCTGGGCTAATCACCAGATTAACAGAGACAGATTAACAGGAGGAAATCAAGTTTTTTTTTAATACACATGCGTGGGAAATTCACATAGGCATGAGACTTCCAAGACATTTTTGGACAAAGGAGAAAGGGGTGATGGAGCACTAGATGCTAGAAGTGAGGCAATGTATAGGTCGTTGAGGAAAAGCATGGCAGGAAAATTCTTGCTAGGCAGCTCATAAGCAAAGGGACACAGGGGCACCAAGCTAACACGCATCTGCTTGAAGCCCTCTTGCTTACCAGAATTAATTCAAATTAGGCTAAGGTGGCATCCCAAGATCTCCTTCCAGAAACAGGTTTCTCAGTCTGACTCTCTTGGACAGGAAAGGGAGGAGGGTCAAAGGCTCCCTCAAAATCTTGTTTCTTAATAAACAGCTTAAAATCAATACTGCAAAAGGGCAGCTACCGGGTGGCAGAATGTCGGTTCCCTTCAAAGTCATTCTATTTCTCTGGAAAACCCTGGTTAATACCTGATTTTAAATCCCCTTGGGTAACCCCTTGAGGTGTTCACTGACCATGTGTTGCATTCAAAGTTGGACCAGCCTGGCCGGTGTATCTCAGTGGTTGAGTGTCAACCTATGAACCAGGATGTCACGGTTGGATTCCTGGCTCAATCCCCAGTGTGGGGCGTGCAGGAGGCAGCTGATCAATGATTCTCTCTCATCATTGATGTTTCTATCTCTCTCTCTCTCTCCCTCTCCCTTCCTCTCTGAAATCAATAAAAAATATGTATTTTTTTAAAAAACACACACAGAGTTGGACCATTCAGCTGCTCTCAACATCCTCTCCCTCTCTGCTGCCCCTAGTCACCATGATGCTGGCTTTGGTCCTCAAGGCACCAGCCCGTAGTGTCCAGTCCTCGGACTCCACATGCTGACCAGTCAGAGGGCCATGCAGTGGCAGAGTGCTGGTCTGTGCCGTATCAGGCTCTCACTTTTCCTCTATCTTCTCAGCTGTTGAGAATCCAGCTCTGCTCCAGAATTGAGTCACACACACTCCCCAACCATCACCTTCATGTCCAAGTATTAGAACCCAGGCTTTCCCACCCACCTCAACTCCCGCACATTGGGCCAAACCAAAAACCTCTTATCAAAGATCTGAGTAGGTTTCTAAAACATAGGGAAGTTATTTATTTCTCCTTGGGCAACAGACTCAGAACACAAAAGCTTGGCATTAAGTACTAAAAGAGTACCTTTTAGTCCTTTGATTATTCTACATCCGTGAGAATAGACATGAACTAATGTCTCATTAAACTATCCTGCTTTGTGTGTTAAGAGCCAAGACCCAGAGAGGTTAAGTGGCTTCCTCAAGTTTCCCAACACACTCATAAAAAGAATGAGATGCTATCTGATGCCAGAACCCTCCCCGCCGCCCCGCTTTCCCCTTATATCTGGCTATAAGCTGCTGCATATTTATGCACAGATTCATAGAGGTCCCGGTGTTGAATCTGCTTTGCTACTTCCATATGAAACGGCAGGTTGGAATTTGATGCTTAAATGGATCACAGTCTCCCTGGCTACTGGCAGCCACAACTTCCTCCAGACAATTCAGCTAGAGGCTTTGGAGGGAAGAGGGTCTCTTCTGAAATGTGGAACATGGCCCAAGTTTGAAATTTAGTGGGTACCACCTGGTATCAGTGGTTAGAGAGTTCTACAAAGTATAACTGCTTTTTCTTTCCTCTTGATGAGTAATCTTTCCATTTTGTTTGTTTGTTTGTTTAAGTTTACCAGCTCTGTGGAAGGGTAATGCAAAATGGGGTTTCCTGCTGCAACATTATGACTTGGGTTCTTGCTATCAATCTCATGGGCTCATTATGTAAGCTTATTCCTTCTGCTGATACAGGAGCAAAAAAAGGCTGACTCGTGACTTTTTCCCTATTGCACTCAGTTGTCCAAACACACTCAGACATTCAACAGTACGCGAGTAGCCAGCCATGTGGTCTTTCAGCCAAGAAGGCTGTGGCTAGGAATTACTTGAGAAAATATCTGCTTTGGATCAAAATAAAATTAAAACTGTAAACCAATATAGTTCATTGGCTATAATAAGCCTTGTCCCTTAGGGTCATAATAAAACTGTCAGCTTCATGTGTGTGTCTCTCTCTCCCTCTTTCTCTTGCTATTGCTCTCATTATTTATCTACTTTTGTACCTAATCGTTCTATATTCTGATTGTGTTCTTTAGAGATCTGCTTTCTATAGAGGTTGGCATATTGTGTCCTTGAAATTTTTTTAATGTACATCTAATTCTAAGGGAGAAGCATGTGTGTGTGTAGGTAGGCAGGTAGAAGACATTGAGTTGTTTGAAACAAGAATATGTCTTCCTGGCCTGGTACCACTGAATACATCTGCCAGGCGTGGAGAGCTCAAGGTTGCTCCAAAACCGATTCCTGCCAGATTAGCACCTGTGACCACTGTCTTGGGGCCACACAGTACAATTGCTATGGGAAGGGGGTTGTGCAGACTGTGAAAACAGGCCGCCTGAGTTCAAATCCAACTCTGTTGCTTACAATCTGTTTATAAACATGGTGTAAGTTACGCATTTCCTCTGTGTCTCCGTTTCCTTACCTGTAAATTTGGGAGTTTTAAAAAAGAATGTCCACTGTGGCCTGTGTGGCTCAATGATTGAGCATCGAACTATGAGCCAGGAGGTCATGGTTCAATTCCCGGTCAGGGCACATGCCTACGTTATGGACTCAATCCCCAGTGGGGGCTTGCAGGAAGCAGCCAATCAATGATTTTCTCTCATCATTGATGATTCTATCTCCCCCTCTCTCTCTTTTCCTCTCTGAAATCAATAAAAATATTTTTTTTTAAAAAAGGAAAAAGTTGAGTTGATTATCAAAATTTTAAAAATAACTTCTACAAATCAAAAACTTAAGAAATGTAAGAGCAAATGACACAATAATATTTTAACTGTGCACAGGGAAATATGTATACTGTACAAACAATTCTTAAAATCAATAAAAAGGATGAAGACACCAATATAAAAAGAAATAAATAATGTTACACTAATCACAATGCATGGCCCTTATTTGGATTTTTATTTCAATAAACAAATTTCAAAGAAAGTAGAAGAATAAGACAACTGGAAATTGGAACATGATATTTGCTTAAAAATATTGTTCATTTTTCAGGTATGATTAATAGTATTGTGGGTGTGGTTTTTAAAAAGAGTTCTTACTTTTTAAAGATCCATTCTGAGACATTTATAGATAAACTAAAGGCCCAGTGCACAAAATTTGTGCACTTGGGGGGTCCCTCAGCCTGGCCTGCACCCTCTCGCAGTCCGGGAGCCCTCAGGGGATGTCTGACTGATGGCTCAACTATAAGCCGTTAGTAGGACATCCTTAGCATTGCTGTGGAAGCGGGAGAGGCTCCCGCCACCACTGCTGTGCTCACCAGCTGTGAGCTCGGCTTATGGTTGAGCAGCGCTCCCCCTGTGGGAGCGCACTGACCACCAGGGGCAGCTCCTGCATTGAGCATCTGCCCCCTGGTGGTCAGTGCTCATCATAGTGACCAGTCGTTCCGCTGTTCTGTCAATTTGCATATTAGCCTTTTATTATATAGGTTTGGTATGATGTCTGAGATTTGCTTCAAAATAATACAGGAGTGGGGTGGGTGGGTTGGGGGTTCAACTTATGTAAAATTGGCCATGAGTTGATAATTGTTAAAGACACGTGAGGGGCTCTTTATTCTATCAATTTTCCATAACAAATATATATAATGTATGCCACTGTTTGTGAAAGTGATAATATTTAAAACATGTTCACATGGATACCTGAATGCATGAATTTTGTGTATGTGTGCAAAGCTCACCTCTGGGGGCAGAGGAGAAGAATGTGACCAGGGTGGGGTCCATAGGGACACCAGCTCTACTGTTAATATTTTATTTCTTAAACTGGGTGGAGCATAAAGTGGTGATTGAGATATTATTCTTTATTAATTTTGTGCACTTTTTTTATTCCTTTGTATTAAAAATTTTAACTGTTCTGTCTCCAATTTGTTTTCAGTACAAAAACATGTTTTTAACAAAAGTTAAAATAACGCTGACTGATAGCTATTGTGAAAAATATTCAAACTTGTTTTTACTAAAACAAATATAAACTTAGCAGGTACAATTTTTTTCTATAAACTTGGAAAAAATTAAAGCATAATATCCAGTGCTGGCTAAGGCATAGTGAATTCACACTCTTACACTCTGCTAGAAACAATTATTTCAAACTTTCTGGAAGGAACTTGATGGACAAATCAAGACAAAGTAAAGCACTTCTAGGTATTTGTTTTATAGAAATAACCAGAGAGAAACACAAACACTTTTTTTAATTAAGGGACGTTAATTGCAATTATGTTTTAAAGGAAAATTAGAAACTTCCATTCTAATAATAGGAATCTACTTAAATATATGATGGCATGTTCATAAAACAGAGTTGTAAGTAGTAATGAAAATTCATTTTTTTAAATATATTTTTATTGATTTCAGAGAGGAAGAGAGAGGGAGAGAGAGATAGAAACATCAATGATGAGAGGGAATCATTGATTGGCTGTCTCCTGCACGCTCACTACTGGGGATTGAGTCCGTAACCTGGGCATGTGCCCTTGACCACAATCGAACCCAGGATCCTTCAGTCCACAAGCAGACCTCTATCCACTGAGCCAAACCAGCTAGGGCAAAAATTCATTTTTAAAGACATGGAAAACAAAGCAAGGTAAAGAATGTGCATCCTAGCATGATCCCTCTTTCATAAACAACGGGATCCAAGTGCGAATGTGGTGGGAGGGCTGTATCCGTTTGAGACTGTGTCTCACCTTCTGAGATGAAAGCAGGTCTGGACAGGCCTAAGGAACTGGTGGGTGGCCTTCTGGGCCTCTCTCAGTTTGCTCAGGGGAGTGAAGGAACCTCCTAGAAAATAACTCATTCTGAGCGAAAAGGGAGTGTGGAAAACACATTTGGCCATGGGACGAAGCATTGGGATGAGAAGCTGCACTAATTCTGAGTCCAATTACTGCCCTTGCATCTGCCCTGGCTCACTCTCCATGGATTTGGAGCTGGTCTGGGGAGACAGAGGACTATATGCAAAGGTAGGAAGAGCTGCTTAAATAAAAGCCTTGCAGAACACAGACCACCAGCGGCACTGTTCTTAGTCTGCCCATAAGAGGATGTAACAGAGCATCTGAAGGGAGGGTTTCTTTGCTGCTCTTCTGTTTGGCCTGCTCCCAGCTCAGAGCTTGGAGGCTTCAGTTGTCAGGGCAGTTTTTGTTTGTTTGTTTGTTTGTTTTAATTTAAATTCTTTATTGTTTAAAGTATTACATAGGTCTCCTTTTCCCCCCATTGACCTCTCCCTGGCTGCTCCCAACCCCCAGCACATGCCCTCACCCCCCTACTGTCTGTGTCCATGGGTTATGCTTATATGCATGCATACAAGTTCTTTGGTTGATCTCTTACCTCCCCCCTCACCGTCCCCTGCCTTCCCTCTGAGGTTGGACAGTCTGTTCGGTGCTTCTATGTCTCTGGATCTGTTTTTGTTCATCAGTTTATGTTGTTCATTATATTCCACAAACGAGTGAGATCATGTGATATTTATCTTTCTCTGACTGGCGTATTTCGCTTAGCATAATGCTTTCCTAGTTCATCCATGCTGTTGCAAATGGTAAGAGTTCTTTCTTTTTTACAGCAGTGTAGTATTCCATTGTGTAGATGTACCACTGTTTTTTAATCCATTCATCTGCTGATGGGCACTTAGACTGTTTCCAAATCTTAGCTATTGTAAATTGTGCTGCTATAACATAAGGGCAGTTCTTGATAGCAAGAGGCAGCAGGCCCTGCAGACACAGCCCCGGCGCCTGGGGCCTGCCATGTGGGAGCTGCCTGGAATGATGCCTGGGCACCTGTGTGACACCCCTAGAAGCAAGAGAAACACATTGGGAGTAGGGCAAGATTGTCCTGGGGTCTGAGGTCCCGCATCTTTACAAGTAAGGAAGGGAGAGAGAAAGAGGAAGGAAGAGAGAAAGAGAGAGAAACATTGATAGGTTATCTCCTGCATGTGCCCTGACCCTGGGAATCAAACCCGCCACCTTTCGGTGTACAGGGTGATGTTCCAACCAACTGAGCCACATGGGCCAGGGCAAAGTGATCTTATATTTAACTCCACACTAAGGTGGCTTGAGGAAACTCAGATTATACACATATGTATCTAGATATCCAGAAATATAACCAGAGAAAATAAGCCAAATTATTAATACTTATTATTATAAGTGATTTCTGACATCTTCTTTTGTGTGTGGGCTGTGACGGTGTCAGAGTAAGATTAGGTGTTTCTGTCACTGAGATTTAGACAGCACTGAGCATGTCTGAAGAACATTGTGGTGAATGTTCTGAGGTGAACATGGTGAAACTTCCAGGTTTTCAGCTCAGTGAAGGCCTGAGGATACCTCTAAGAAATTGTGCTCTAAAGAAAGAGCATATTTTATTTTAGTTTCCTCTGTTTAAAGGAAAATATTGAATGTGATAGTTCCATTGCCTTTTAGATCAAATATCCTAAATGATTTTGTAATTCTGTGAAAACATTTGCAGGTCTATGTTTAAATATCTTTGATTCCTCTCAGAATAGGAATGTATAATAAGTACCTTATGTTGTACATGTTATGTCTTTCTCACAAAATTTCATTTATCTCCTAGTCAAATTCGCAAAAATAGTCGTGGAGACCATTGACTTAAATACATTCATGTAAGAGAGCCAATGGCTAAAACTCTCTATAACAATAATAAACAATAAGAGAACCTATTGAAATTGTTTTTATTTACGCTAATCTTTTCAATTTGTTATGTATGTGATAGAGGTTCTGTATTTCAGCTATTATTATATTACACTGTTTTTGTATTTCTCAGTTAAGCTGGAATATAAAAATAATGCTTTTGCATATATCCAGAGACAAAGCCCAACTCAACAAGCAGTTTCATATAAAAATAAATGACAAATGTATAATGATCCCAAGGGTAGGGGATGGACCTTATCGTAAGTTACGACATTTGAAAAGGATAATTTAAAGGGGATACTAATAACATATATTTGAAAGCAATCAAAGTAATACATTTAGTCGATATAAAGTACTCACAGTCTTTTCCAGGGTAGTACCACATTAAATTTTTTACTCATTGAGATTTTCAACTTTTAGAATATCCATTGATTGTGGAGGAACTGGCCTTTCAATGTTTTCAACTGGTATCAGTATTTCATGATTAAAGTGACAAGCATGTTTGCTTCGGTACGTAGCCTTTACCATACTTCGGTAAAATTTTACATTTCTGTTGTACATTTAGCCTTAAGAGGTTCTTTTACAAAACACTTTTAGCGCCTATGATATATTCATGGTTTTTCTCTTATAATTTATTGATGTAGTGTTTATAGTGAAAGATTTCCTGGTTTTGAGTCATTCACACATTCCTGGAACAAACTTCTTGGTTGTATAGCATTCTTTTGATGTACTGCTGTTCCATTTGTTAATAATTTATTGAGAAAATGTGTACCTCTATTTGATAGTGAATTTGATCTATATAACTTTTGTTCTTGTTGCTCTGAATTAGGTGTTGGTATTAGACTTAAATTAGTTTTATAAAATAAGACTTATTATTAAAATAAGATTAACATTATCATTTGAAAAGTAACTGATGTTTTTTAAATGGTTGTTTTTATCATCTCTAAATGCTTAGAAGCACTTTTTGCTGTTCAAGTTTCTATTTTTTCTTGGTCAAATGTGATAGATGTATCAGTCCAGATAGGCTATGCTCGGTTGCAGTAACAAAACACTAAATATCAGAAGCTTAATACAATAAAAGTTCTTTTTTGACTCGTATCATAGTCTGAGATAGATCAGACAGTCATCCTTCAGCTTGTAGCTTTGCCATCTAAAATATGAGTCTTCTAAAATCATTACATAAGAGCACTAGAGAAATGATTCGATATTTTTAGGTGTCAGGCCTTGAAGTGGCTTATATCACTTGGATTCTCACTCCTCTGGCCAGATCTCAGTCTCAGGGTCTCAACCTAATAGGAACTCTCTGTGTCCATGAAGAAAAAATAGGAAATAAAATAGCCTCTCTCTGCCATAGTAGTTACATTTTGCTTGGAAATTGTATAGTTTCCATAGATTTTCAAAGTTATTACCATAGAATTGTACATAATGTTCTTTTATAATTTCAGTTGTATGTACTAGTATATAGGTAGATAGATTGCTTCCTTGTCAATGTTAATTTTTTAAGATATATATATATATATATATTTGAGAGAGAGAGCGGAAGGGAAAGGGAGAAAGAGATAGAAACATTGATGAGAGAGAAACATCGATCAGCTGCCTCCTGCACGCCCTCCACTGGGAATTGAGCTGGAAACCCAGGCAGGAATCTAACCTGCAACCTCTTGGTGCATGGGTCTATGCTCAACCACTGAGCCACACTGGCCAGGCATCAGTCATATTTTATCTCTTTTATGCTAATCTGGGTTTACCCGATATTCACTTATTGGTCTTTACAAAAAAAAAAAAAGGCACGCTTTCATTTTCACTTATTCTTTCTATTGATATCACTTACTGAGTGCTGATCTAAGTGAACAGTTTGTGGCAATAAGGAAAAGGAAGTCCTTGCTCCTATCCACCTTGCAATACACCTGCTTGCTTTCAGTCTACTTTTAATATTAAAAAATCAGTGCTTTTTTCATTAATCTTTCTTTTTACTTTTAATAAGAGCTTCTAAGGCTATAAAATTAATTTTATTTTTAACTGTATTCCATCAGTTTGGGTATTAAGGGTTCTCATTTTCTTTTCCTTTTAGATCTTTTTTTCCCTTTGGTTTTGATTTCTTCTTTGATTTAGAATTTTTTAAAATAGCCCATTTTTATTTCTAAGGAGTTAAGTTCTTTGATGGTTATTTTTACCTTTATATTGGATTATTATTGGAAAACGTAGTCCATAAAAATCTTTACTTTTTAGAATTTATTGTCTTCTTTGTGGCCAAGAACATGATTAATTTTTATGTGTATTCCATGCAACTAATCAGAAAATATGCATTGTTTTTATAGCTTGTTGATTGTATTAAAATAATCTATGCCATTATTATTTATCTACTTGAGCTAGAAAACCTGGAAGAGGTATATTAAATTCTTTCACTATAATTCTTTAAAGATCTAGGTGTACTTATAGAATCTATTTCTGTATTTGAAGGCTATGTTGTTTTGTGCATAACATTTGATGCACAAATTGTGGGAGAAAACTTTCCAGAGTCTAGGTGAATTATATCTCTCACTGTGAAATAATATCTCATTTCTGTTTAATGTTGTTGGCCTTGTTGCTTATTGATATTTTCACTTCTGCATCTGTATTTGCCTCATGTATCTTTGCCCATATCATTTTCAATATTTCTTTGCAACTTGGTTTTAGATTACTTCATTTTTAAATTGTTTTTTAATATGGCAATGATAAAAAATTTAGTGAGAGTTGATATACTTTTATTTGATTCTATCCATTGTTATGTTTTCTTTACATTTTACTATCTTGTTATTGTTTTCTCTTTTTATTGCCTCATCCTCCTATGTCAAATTTCTCTTCATTGCCTTTTCAAATTTGGTAATTTAGAATTTCTTCTCTCTTTTAAATTCTGCTGGTTGTTAAACCTGGGGTTAAATCTATATTTACCTATTACAACAGCAAAATATATCAACTATATCTAATTCTTTATACCTTATTTTTCAACTTCTCTCTTCCCCATACCCGAGAATGTTTTTACCTCCTCACTCTCCCACGTGTTCTGTTTTTCTGTCTTGTGAATTTTCATTCTTAAACTTCAGGAATTTCAATATGATAATAATCTCTAGGTAGTCAGTGGAGACATGCACAGAGCTCACCTTATTTGTTTCCTTTTTCTCAATGATCACCGCTGTTGCTCATGTATTGTCTGGCTTTCTAGGGAGTTATTTAACATGGGAGAGTAAATCTAAGTCCCTGTAATTCAAGCACAGCTAGAAGGGAAAGTGTGTGTCTTTTTTTAAAAAAAATAATCTTTCCTAAAATATGGTAAAACCTATTCATTCATACACTTGCTACTCAGGGAAATTTTATCTCATAATTTAATTTTTACTTCCAATTTGCCTCCTTCTGAGTTCCAGAAGGAGCTCCACATGTTGAATTAATTCCTTGTTGGCTTTCCTGGACCTGCCCTCTATTTTCTTTTCTTTCATTAATTCCACCTCTTAGCACTTAGCTCTGGGTTCTGATATATTTTCCCAGCAGATTTTCCACACGACCAATTTGCTTCTCAACAGTAACTGCAGCCCACGGTGAGGTGAGTTGTTTGCCTGATTGTGGTGTTGGGTTTCCGCGGCGCCCATGCACATCAGGCCGCAGGTCTAAGGAGCAGCAAGAGACCCTCATAGGGCGGGAGGCAGAGCAGAAACTTTCTGTCATAGCAAACAGCAAACAACTCCTTTGCAGACAGTGAAAAATAAATGGAAACTGGGGGTGGCTGTCATTTTGGAGGCATTAACTTCTTTCTGAAATCCCAGGGTGTAGAGTCTTGTGGGAAAAGCACAGCTTTCAATTTTGTTCTCTGATTGAGCTAAGAAAATATTGAATGTTTCTACATAAGGAACAAACAGGTGTTGTGTAGTACATAAGTCTTCTAAAGTAAGCCCAGAGCTAGCCCAGTAATAGGGACAGTGAGGGGTGAACGTGTTAGGGGAGATTTTATCTTGGGGGAAGTAGAGTGGAAAACTCTCAAAGTGACGAAATTTATTCATAATAGTCAAAAGGTGGAAACAAACCAAATGTCCACTGTCTGTCAGATGGATAAAGGAAATGCGGCATATACATACTACAGTATATATTCAGACTTTAAAAAGAAGGCATTCTACCCTAGCCAGTGTTGCTCAGTGGTTGGAGCACAGATGGGAGGGCCGTGGGTTCAGTTCCCCGTTGGGCACATACTCGGGTTGCGGGTTCAGTCCCGGGTTGAAGCATGTGCTGGGTAGGCAACTGATCCATGTTTCTGTCTCACATCAATCTCTCTCTTTCTAGAACAGGGGTGGGCAAACTTTTTGACTCGAGGGCCACAATGGGTTCTTAAACTGGACCGGAGGGCCGGAACAAAAGCATGGATGGAGTGTTTGTGTGAACTAATATAAATTCAAAGTAAACATCATTACATAAAAGGGTACGGGCTTTTTTTTTTTTAGTTTTATTCATTTCAAAAGGGCCGGATCCTTGCCCACGGCTGCTCTAGAGTGATGCTTTCTTAATGAAAAACCTATCCTCAGATGAGGATTTAAAAAAGAAGGAATTCTGACACATGCTGCAACACAGATGAACCTTGAAAACATTATGCTAAATGAGAAGAAAAATAGACACAAAAGGACAAACAATGTATGATTCCATTTATACAAAGTACCTAGTATAGTCAAATTAATAGAAACAGAAAGTAGAATGGTGGTTACTAGGGGAGGGAGTATGAGGAGCTGGTGTTTAATGGGTACAGAGTTTCCGTTTAGGATGATGAAAAAATTCTGGAGAGATGGTGATGATTGCACAGCAGTGTGAATGTACTTAATGTCCCTGAACTGTCCACCTAAAAATGATTTAAATAGGAAATTTTGCTTTGTTTATTTTACATATATACATATTTAGGGAGTATCTGGGAACTTCCTTCTGTTCAGTTTTGCTGTGAGCCTAAAACTGTCTAAAAAATAGTCTATATTTTTAGATGACAAGGAATATGCAGATGATGACCACAAAGGACAGAGATATGTGTTGGAAGAAGCCTCCACGTTCTAAAGCAATTAACTGGGAAAAAGAACAAAGAGACGTAATTATGCAGATACATAGTCGTTCAAGGCTATTTGACATTGTTTCAAGGAGATAGTGTCAGATCCTGGTATGAATGGGAAGGAGAGCAGGATCAAAATATGTTTTCCTATTAATCTGCAGAGTTCACTCTAAGTGTGTCTTTTAAAAAGAAATAGATTTCAACAATAAAAAAATATACATTAAAAAAAGCCAAATAATAAATCTTAAAAAATGAAAAAAATAATAAAATAAAATCATCATCCCCTCCCTGGAATAAAAGAAATAGTTTTATTGAGATATAACTGATATACCGAGACCTGCATATATTGAATGTGTACAATTCGATGAATTTGGACATATGCATACAGCACAATCAATATAATAAACATACCCATTACCTCCAAAAGTTTCTTCATGCTCCCCCCACACACACTCTTTTTTCTGTGTGTGTTTGGTAAGAATACTTAATGAGTTCTACCCACTTAATAAAATTTTAAGTGCACAATACAGATAAGCATTATATTGCACAGCAGATCTCGAACTTATTCATCCTGCATAACTGAAACTTCCCCATTAAACATCAACTCCCCCCTTACCTTTACCCTACCCTCTGGCAACCACCTTTCTACTCTGTTTCTATGAGTTTCACTACTTTAGGTACCTCATATATAACTGCAACCATGAAATATTTGTCCTTCTATGACTGGATTATTTCACTTAGAATAAAGTTAGGATGGCTATTATCAAAAGAGCAAATGATAAGTGTTACCAAGGATGTGGAAAAATTGCAACTCTTGTGCACTATTGGTGAGAATGTAAAATGGTGCAACAACTATGGAAACAGTACAGATATTCCTCAAAAATCATAAATAGAACTACCATATGATGCAACAATTCTATTCCTGGCTATCTACCCAAAATAATTGAAATCAGAAGCTCGAAGAGATATATGCATGCCCATGTTTATTGCAACACTATTTACAATAAGCAAGATATGAAAAAAACACAACTGACCATTCATTGACTGATGAATGAAAAAAGAATATGTGATATCTTTATCTATATATCTATATATATGTATATATACAATGGAATATTATTCAGCCACAATAATAAAGAAATTCTGCCATATGCAAAAACAGGGTGAACGTAGAGGGCATTATGTTAAGTGAACTAAGTATGTCTTGACTATTAAGCCTCTGCACAATTAAGGCTCACCAGCATTAGGCATTGATTCTAATATGTGGATAAGGGAGAGGGGAAGCTTAACCCTTTCAAATCTGATTTGGCTTTTTCATCATTTGTAGATAATGAACTCAAGTTCGGGGAAGCTTAACCCTCCACCACTCTCTCCTTTCAAATCTGATCTTGGCTTTTTCATCATTTGTAGATAATGAACTCAAGTTACGTTTAGTCAACAGAGCAAATGCATTTTAGGTTAAAAAATGTACAGTTCAGTTTCTAAGCTTCATTTAAAATTAGAGCTGCTTCCCCACCCAGGTTAGGCTCCCTTGATCACAGAAGGCTTCCACATTCCCTGTCTTTCTCCTTTCCTTTGCCCCAGTAAGCTGTAAGCTGGGAGTAAGGAGAGATAGAAAAAGTAAGGAACAGGGAAGATCCTGCTAGACTGATCGTAATGTAATCAGGCATGGTGCCCCCAGATGGGGCACATTCCCAATGTTGATACTTTCTCTTTTTTAGTCCCATAACAAAATATCACAGACTGGGTAACTTACGAACAACAGAATTGTATTGCTCAGAGTTCTGGAGGCTGAAAACCCAAGATCAGGTGCCAGTATGGTCACACAAGGGCCCATTTCCACATTGCAGACTTGTCGTTGTATCCTCACATCATGAAAGGGCTAAGCAACTCTGTTGGGGTCACTTTTATAAGGGTGCTAATCCCATTCATGAGCACCCCACCCTCATGACCTGAGTACCTCCCAAAGGTCCCACCTCCTGATACCATCATATTGGGCATTAGGATTTCAACATATGAATTGCGGGGGGTGGCGGGTTGGGGGGGGGGGACACAAACATTCCACCATAATATCCTGTAGGGGAGTGATTTTCTGGATTCCTTGAAGACACTCCTCACTGGAGGCCTCCCTCTGCAGTCACCCAGTTATAGGCCATGCCTCCAAGTTTACAGGCTATATACACTCCATACCTCAGTCCCAGCACATCACCAGAACTTCCTTCCAGCCAGTGCTATTGAACCTGCTTCAACAGGTCTCTAGCCAGCTTCCCCCCACGTGGCCTAAAGCCAGTCCACCAGGAACCACTCACGAATCATTGTCCGCCATCACTGACACAGCAGTTGTTCTCAGTACAGCCCTTTCCCCTCTTGCCCTACCACCTTTAGCCGCTCCAGGCACAGCTTCTTCACCAGGGCTCATGCTCCTGAGCTCCCGGAAGCACTGGTCAAGGTCCAGTTGGTTGAAGGTGAGGTGGGAACACCAAGGTGCGTCCTCCCCTCTCACAAGGTATGACTGGGAAACCCCAAAGTGTGCAGCAACAGTCTCCAAAGAAATCCTCTCTCTCTCTCTCTCTCTCTCTCTCTCTCTCTTTCTCTCTCTCTCTCTCTCTTTCTCCCCCAACCCCCCATCTTAATGGAATAAAGATTTCAATAATCAGTTTTTACAGGGGTGATCAGACAGCTCCTCTTAGAACATCAGAGATTTTGGAAACCACTGTTTTATTGTTGGTCTTTGTTACCTCAGCTAAAACTAAGACTATTTAAAAAAAGAGACAAACAAAAACCTATTTGCACAACTCTCTCCACATGAAGTAGAATGTTTTAGTTATATACATAAATCATTACTACTGCCCCCCCAACCCCCCTCTATAATTTTTGTGGCTTAGGAAATGTCTGAAAATTTAGAAAAGAAGAGGAGGATGCTAATTACCTTGTTGCAAAAAAAAAACAACAACAACCCAGAAACGAAAACCTCTTTCTCTCTCTAGCTTGACAAATCACTCAAGAACGCCACTGTATGAGTCAGAACAAATGTTGTATTAGTAAATACAAACATAAAAACACAATTAAGTCGTGCTTAACTAGCATTTGGAATGAGCCACTCTGCTAAATTGAATGTTCAGGTTAAGCAGCAACCCCTTTCTGTTTCAATGTCTGTGATTAAATATCTTCCTCAAGTTCCTTAGCTGCCATAAATTCCTCTTGGAATCAGGCAGCATATACATGAAATCAAATGAGAGATATGTCATTTTCCCACCTTAATAAGGTTTATAGGAAACATAATTTAATATTTGAGAATGATAGGAAATATCAGCTAATCCTTCTGTCTCTGGCCTTCCTCCTCAGCTTTATTACATACCTCTGGGCCTGGGGACACCCACACCACACAGGAAGGTGAAACAGCAGGACAGAGAGGCATCATACCTGAGCAGCTAGGAATAAAGTCAAGTACGCAGTCTCAGGCCAGGTCTTGCCTTGCATGGGAAAATGTGAAGAACCCAATTTGGAACAGGAACCTGAGTCCCACCCACTCGGAGGACACCTGAGTGGGGAGGATGGCAAAACAATATACTGCCAAGTATTGCCAATTCGTTTGTTCTCCTGTATGCTTCTCTTACACTATTTCATTCATACAAGTAGCCAGGCTTTTTAATTCTTTGATCAGAGATTTTGGCCAGAGATGCCTATGGTAGGCGATATTTTGGTAATGCCCACTGAAGAGATTGTGTAGTGTGGCTATGGGGGGATTCCTTGGCTGACAGGAAGGGCAACAAGTGCTACAGATTGTGAAAAAGAAAGGGGCCTGTGGGTCTCTTGGCAGTTTCTCATGGTGGGGGAGGGGTGTGTGTGTGAACATCTGAAGGCAGGTGTTTGCAGTGTGCCTAGGGAAGAGGGACTCCAGACATGGGTTTCTAGCTTAGGCAAAGATGCTCATACTTTCTCCATGATTAAAATTGAACTTTTAGACAGAATGGGACTATATGAACAGGGACAATGAATATCTTGAACAAAAACCAACACAGTCTGACAACTGGATGGGCTTCCAAATGCTTTAGTGTCACCTGAGACCCCAGAACCTTTGCACAACCTGACCTATGAGTGTAGACAGGAAAAGAGATACTGAAGTGACTAAGCCTAGCAGGATAGATCTCACGGTCATAATTAAGTGGCCTTAGAGAACTATGATAGTTGTTGCACTTTGAGTATATGGATTAAGATTCCTTTGATCAGTGTCTCTAAGTTCAGTGAGCTCAGGGTCCATGGTGGCTTTTATTCATCATTGCATTCTCTAAGCCAATGCTTGGCACCTGGAAGAAGCATCTATACTAATAAAAGGGTAATATGCTAATTAGACCAGGAGACTTTCCAGATGTCCTTCCAGACAAAGCCATGGTGGCGGGGCCGAGGCAGAGGTGGTTAGGGGTGATCAGGCCAGGAGGGGAGGGCAGTTGGGGGTGATCAGGCCAGCAGGGGGCGCCAGTTGGGGGTGAGCAGGCCAGCAGGGGGGAGGGCAGTTGGGGGGGGGCAGTTGGGGGCAAGCAGGTGGGTAGGCAGAGTGATTAGGGGTGATCAGGCAGGCAGGCAGGTGAGTGGTTAGGAGCCAGCCGTCCCAGATTGGAGAGGGTGCAGGCTGGGCTGAGAGACAATCCCCCTCCCACATGCATGAATTTCGTGCACCGGGCCACTAGTAGTAAAATAGAAATACACAAAATCTGCATTAAAAAAATCTGTTTGTGTGTGGCATTGAATAAAAGACCTATAAATTGTTTGATTCAATTATCTTATCTCTAAAATGTTAAAAAGAAATTTCAGAAGGTTGTCGTGTGAATTAAATGAAAAAAATAAATAGTCACTAGGCAGACCAGATGAGGTTCCTTTCAGTTCTTCCATGCTTCTCTTTGAAGCTTTGAAGTGCTCGCTTTGTCCCTCTATGAAGGCTTCACAGTTGTAATAAAATCTCACAATTTTCTGAGAACTGAATTTGTCTGTCTTTTTCTAGGTTTCCCCTTGAAGCCATGATCACTGCCTGCAATGTCTTGAGGTGGGTGCTGATGTCAAAGATGGGCATCTACTAGATGGCTAGTCAGTAGTCCTTAAGGTTCTGTATATGGAACAAGATTTACCCCCAGCAGAGGCACCTTGTTCTACATGGTGACTAAGTCAATTGAACGCTCTGTCTTGGGGATTTTAAGTATAAATTACTAGAGTCAGCTGTGAGTAATAAAGGCAGATTTTTATCCATTCACTTATTCCACAGATACTTCGTGAGCTTTTACTATTTTCCAAATGCTCTTCTAGATAATGAGAATATAGCCTGTCCTCCTAGTACTCACATTCTGGTGGGAGAGACAAACACATACTATATTTAATTGATTTGAAGACGTGCATTTTTTCACATTTTTAGATTTCTGAAAATGGAACACATCTTACAGTCCTGGCATATTACAACTACGATCTTAGCCAGATGGCAGTCACAGAGTCGTTTTCCTCTGCGAACTTAGTTATATCTGTTTATAACCACAAACACAATTGAGTTATGTGCCTTGTTGATACCATACATGTAGAGTTTCAATATTGTTTAAACTGCCTTCAAAAGATGGTATTTTTATATGACTGAAAAAGAAAAATTATTGCATAGACAGCAAGGCTCAGAAATAGAGCAATGAGACATAAATTTGCTATTAGAGAAGCAAGTAATATCATTTGAAGAATGACCACAATTCCATATTTCTTGCTTTATGGATTCTAAGAAAGGAAGACACCCACAAGTAGATAAAGCTGTGTTACATTTTATTAGTGAGCTATTGTGTAGAAAAAACACTGACATTGAGTATGAGTTGAAGATATATCAGAGTATTAAATTCTGAATGTAAAGATGTCTTAGGTACAATTTAATTGATTTATTTTGCTTATAGCTTCCTTTCTCAGTGAAGGACATGCGGGTTTTTTTTAAGTATGTCTAAATAAGTGTAAAAGCTCTTTCAATAGTATAAAATAAAAATTCTAAGTGATAAAGAAAGATGATGCGAATTTTGTTTATCAGAGTTTCTTTTTTTTCTTCTTTCCTTTTTTTTTTTTTTTTGATGGGTGTGTAAATAATGGCATATGTTTCAACTGTTAACATCTCAGAGTTGCTGAAATTCAGGAGCTATATAATGTCAGTGCTAAGTGCCATAAAGAAAAATAAAGCAGATAAGGGGATAAAGAGCAATGGACAGATTATGCTATTTTTGGATGTGGTGTTCAAGAAAGGCCTTTCTTCTAAAGAGACATTTGAGCAGAAATCTGAAAGGAGCAAGAAAGTGAGCCATGCAGTTGTCTGGGGGAGGGCTTTTCCACGTGGAAGGAACTACAAAAGGAAAGGTTCTGTGGAGAGAGCATGTGTGAAGTGTTTGAAGAATCTAAGAGAGTTTTCTATGGCTGCAGCATAGTGAGGAAGGGGGAGAGTGAAGTTGGAGAGGTAGCAGGGGGTGCACATTATGGAAGACCTTGTAGACCATGCCAAATACCTTGGATTTTATTCTAAAATAAATGTGGTGGAAAATCATTGAGGATTTTTAGCACTCTGAATATTGCATGGAGAATAGCATAGGGAACAAGTTAGGAGAATATTGCAATAGTCTGTGAAAGACATGATGGCAGTTTGTACTATAATATTAGTGGTAGACATAATAATTGGAGTTTGAATACGTTCTGGAGGTAAAATTCATAGGGTTTGCTGATAGGTTATATATGGAAATGTGACAGGAGAAAAAAAAAGTATTAAGGATGGCTCCAAGCTTTCTGTCCTGAACACTTCATTAAATGGGATCTTACAGAAATCAGAAATAGGTAAGGCCGAAGGAAAATTAGTATCTGTGGAAAATGTTGGGGAAGGAATTTCTAGATTAAGACTTTGATTTTGGACATGTTTAAGTTTAAGCATTTAAGGAAAAGGTAAGCACACAGTTATATATAAAAATATTTGGTCACAGAGAGGCTAAGGCTTTGGAAACATATTTAGGCCCAGCAGCGTGGCTCAGTGGTTGAGCATCAACCTATGAACCAGGAGGTCACAGTTCAATTCCAGATCAGGGCACATGCCCAGGTTGTGGGCTCAGTCCCCAGTAGGAGGCATGCAGGAGGCAGCCAATCAATGATTCTCTCTCACCATTGATGTTTCTATCTCTCTTTTCCTCTCTCTTCCTCATCAATAAAAATTAAAAATTTTTAAAAAATTTAAGAACTTTATATAAACAAAACACATTGAGAGGTCATGAGAATATGGATAGTATTCAAAGCCACTGGATAGGATGAGATCACCAAAAGTGAGTAAAAGAGACTAAGAGAGGCAGGCAGCCAGTGACTTCAGGGAAAATCAAGAGAATTTAGAAGTCAAGTGAAGAAAGTGTTTCTTGAGATGAGACTGTGTCAAATATTGCTGAGAGGTCAATTAAAATGAGACTGGAGAACTGACCATTGGGTTAAGCAATGTGAAGGTTATAGATGGCATTTGACAAGAACAGTTTCAATGGAGAGATGGGAACACAGTCTGACTAGAGTAGATTCAAGAGAAAATGAAAGGTGAAAGGTGCATAAAATGAGACTGAGAAAAGCGTATAGGTAAGTTTTGAAGGAGAAAAGAGAAATGGGTTAGATGCTGGAGAAGATGTGAGGTCAAGAGTTTTTTAATGCTTTTTTTAAAATTATGAGAATTATTACAGCATTTAGTTGATGCTGTAAATGATGCAGTAGAGAAATCAAATCAAAAGAGAGATATTGAGCCTGGCTGGTATGATTCAGTGGTTGAGCATCAACCTATGAACCAGGAGGTCACAGTTTGATTCCTGATCAGGGCACATACCCGTGTTGGGGCCTCGATCCCCAGTGGGGGGCATACAGGAGGCAGCCGATTGATGATTCTCTTATCATTGATTCTCTCCCTCTCCCTTCCTCTCTGAAATTAATAAATGTATAGATGAGATAGAGCTAGAGATAGAGACGATATAGATATTGATCATATAGATATAGATATAGATATAGATATAGATATAGATATAGATATAAAGAGAGAGAGATTGAGGAGTAGGAAACAGTGAAGGGATTCCATGCATAAGTAGAGAACTTACATACCAGTCTTAGATAGGAGCATAGGTAGTTCAACCACAAAGAAAACAAATGATAGCTCAGACTCAAGTAATTTTGGGAGACAATGCACAGGTCTCTCATGGTTTTGCAAATCTTGCAAACTAACCCCTTTTTTTTCTATATATCTTTTCAAGGATATTGGTAAAATGAACAGCCTTGGATAAAAAGAGAGATTTTCTCCCTATGGAGAAAACAGTGGGTGGGCATGCTTACTGCCTGTTCTAAAAGATATGGGTACCTAGTCTCAGGATTCCTCTCCTATAATACATGGATGCATGTACAGGCATCTGTCTGGGCTCATCTGGGAGGAACATGAGACAGGGGAAACTGACTATGCGAATGCTCGTGTTGCTTCCTGTGCTATGAGTAATAAAGTTTTTGTTTCTGACCCAGGAGTCTTGGGTCTTCTGCTGGCATTCATGACACTGTAGTAGGCTAACTTGTTAGCTTGAAAGTAGGGTAAAATATCAGATCCTCCACGGTCCTTGATACACAGGCTGGTAAATTTGGTGATGGGATAATGAGAACATTCCCTGCTGGATGAAATATAAAGCAAAGTCATAGGCTAGGATTAAGAATGGGAAAGAGGAGCTCTCCCTCCAGGGAGCATGCCCTTGCCTTTCCTTTTCCCTTCCCCTTTCTCTTTCCCTCCCTTTTTCACTCCCCCTCCCCCTTCTTTGGAGGTTAAAAGACCAAAGAGAAGGTATGATATAAACATCTTGGAGAGTGAAGGGATCACAAATATGTAATAACATTGCCAAGTCATATTGGGGGCATAGTTGAGTATTTTTTAACATAAAGTACCAACCCTTTGTATAGTCAATCATTTTTCTTAGCCACATTCAGCAACTAGGGTGCAAAAAGAGAAGGAGCAGCCAATCAGGTTATAACCAAGGCGAGAAGGCTGAGGAGAGATTCTGGTGGACTTGAAGAATTGATGCAATAGGCATACCGGTGGTGTACTCTAGAAAGGTGTAAGGGAGTGGTTTAACAACAAAATGCTTGAAATTGAAAATTTAGAAATGGTAATGTTATGGGTAATTGATCCCTATGTGAATATTGATGTCACCAAGAATGATGACCAAGGTAGTGGTAGAGAGAAAGGTAATAAGTCAGGAATAAATCCCCCAATGAGTGAGGGGAGTATAGTAGGTGACTACAATGAGGAGGTGTCTTGATCTGATCAAGGTGGCTGCTAGTCCATACAGTGGGTGCCTTCACTGAAACTAGAAAATCACCCTCTAGAAGAATACAGTCTTGCTTTAAACTAGACTGGTCAAATGGTTTATGTCTCTGTGCAGATTAGCAAATGGCACCCTTCCATTAGCCACAGCCATCATGCACACTGCCTTGTGCAGGTTCTGTCTGCACAACACTATATTGTAACCTTAATCAGATGGCTTGTGTTTTCTAAAAAACAGGTTTGAGTGGTTATTTTTGCATATTTGCTTGCTTTAAGTAATAAGGAGAGTTTTTCTAGAAATGGCAATGAAAAGCAAGCATGTGGATTTCCATCCTATGCCAAGACCAAGTGGTTTGTGGAGTACGGGAGAATAAACAGTCAGCACTTGTCAGGGCTACAGGGGAAGCTGAGTTTTCACGAGAGAGTCGGGCTCTAGGAGAAAAAGAAGGTTCAGAGGAGAGTATTTAGACATAGAGTATGTAATTGATGATAGACTAGGAGTATCAGAGAGTGAAATGGGTAGATGTAGTTCAAAACCTTTTCAGAGCTTTTTGTGATAGATTATGTCCTATCAAAGATGCACAGAGTGCTACAGTTACTTGAATTGTTTTTATTGTGTGATTATTTTGATATTTATTTAGGTTTATTTGTTTCTATTTACATATTAGCTAATGATTTACTTTTTTACCCTTTTAAGTTTAATTTCACATTTTGAATAATTAAAATATCAGTTGGTTCATTTGCCCTGTTCCCATCAACCTCTAAAGGAAACAAACTTTGTAAGTTTATGGTTTATTCTTTCTATGTTTCTCTTTGCAAAAATAAGCAAATACACATCTATGTCCTTATTTCTCTTCTTATAAAATAAGTAGTATACTATGCAAACTCTTTTGCACTTTGCATTTTTTAGTTAGCTATATTTCATAGAGATCTGTATAGGTTCATAGGGATCTTCCTCGCTTTTCTTTGTAGCTTCATAGTTCTCCACTGTGTGGTTGTATAATAGTTTGCTCAACCATTTCCCTGTGTATGGGCATTTAGGACATTTCAGCATTTTCCAATTACAGATAATGCTGCAATAAAGAACATTATACTTATGCATTTATTTCTTTTTCTAGGTGTAAATTTGGGGTAAATTCCTAGAAGTGGTATTTCTGCATCAATGCAATACTCCCTAAGTACTTATTTTCTTTTAGATATAGCTTAATTCTCTGCTATAAAGCTTGCATTATTTTGCATTCCCATGAGCAATATATGAGTGTCCTAGGACAACATATGAGGCAAGTACTTTCCCATCACCTGAAAGATTTAGTCTACTAGTTTAAAAGTCCAAAAAAATGGAGTCAGGATAGGAAGGCTTCTTGTGGTGGTCTTCACTGGGAATAGTGAAAAATGAGAACAGAGAAAAGGGTCAGAAACAGACCGATGTATTTGTTGAGTAAAATATAAATGTGACATTTGAAACCTATGTGGAAAAGATACATCTTCCTTAGTTGTTGACTAAGTGGTTAATCATTTGAGGGGGTGGGGGGAGTAATTCTCAGATAACAATTATAGATTGTGTAATTCAGGTAAACTCAGATCAACTCCTGACATAACCACATATAGATATAACCACAGAGCCTGGATAAAATGTAAAAAAATAACTTCCTAAAAGCATAGAAGATATAATAAGAAAGCAAAAATATTTCAAGGCCCAAACTGAAAGAAAATAAGAATCAAGGTAGTTCTGTTAACTCAAAAATGCCTTTGCCTTTATGGCATTTTCTGATCTTTGAGAGGTAGTTTAGTTTTAACAACTCATGGGGTGAGGGGAAAGAGATCAAAACCCATAACTCATTCAAGATAGGAGTCCTCCTTACAATCACCTGGCACCCCTATGGGCTAGGACATCAAGGTTAGGGTGAACCAAAAGTTAAAACAAAATGAAACTCCGAAGTAGATTTAAAACCCAAGCTCAGATTGCTTGGAGTGATGGTTTAATGCAGCCTTAGTCTGGCAGTGCCCCCAAGTGTCTGACAGAAGCAAGAATAAATCCTCTCTGGACAAAGGTAACTTCATTGTAGATCTCCGATTATTTCCACAGAAATTTTACAACCATAATATCCAACACACAATAGGAGGCAAATAAGGAAATGAAACTCTATGACTGAGAACCAACAGAAGCAACAAACAGCAGAAAGAGATACACAGATACTTCATATTTTAAATTATTAGACACAAAATCTAAAGCAACGGTGCTCAGTATGTTTAAATAATTATAAAGGAACTTGAAGATATCCGTAAGGAAGAGAAAGCTATAGTAAGTGATATTGCAGATTCAATAATGGACTAAATAGAATTTCTACAAATAAAAAATAAGCAAAATTAACACTAAATAGAGACCTATCTCACACCACATACAAAAATTAACTCAAGAAGGATTATAGACCTGCACAAAAAATTAAATCCATAATACTTTTATAAAAACACATATGACAATATCTTTGTGATTTGATGGTAGGCACAATTTCCTTAGGTCATAGGAGGCAATAAGCATAAACTAAATATTGACCCAATTAATATTTACTATTTATCAAAATACATTGTTAAGAAAATAAACAGGCAAACCACAAATGGGGAAGTGTTTCCAAAGTATATAAAGGCTTGATAGTCATCATCTATAAATAACTCTTACAAGTAATAGTAAAATGATAATAAACTCAATTTTAAAATGGACAAAAGGATTGAAAAAAAAACAGCTAAAAAAAAGAGATAGATGAATGGCTAACCACTTAGAAGTCTACAAAAATATTTCACACAAAGGAAACATGTTTATGCAAATAAATTTTTATGAACATAGACATACAGATGAATGGAACAGAATAGAGAATCTAGAAGGTTTATACATATATGATCAGTTGATGAGTTCCCAAAAGTAGTTTCATAAAAAAAAATAGTCTTTTCAAGAAATAGTGTTAAAAAAAATAGAATATTTATCTGCGTTAAAAAATGAACCTTGATCCTTACCTTGTACCTCATACAGAAATTAACAGGTCATAGGAAAACTGAAAAGCATAAAAATTCTAAAGGAAAACATAAATGAAAGACTTCATGATCTTTTCAATAAACAAAGATATCATTTACAAGACAAAAAACTCACTAAACATAAAACTTAAAAAAATAATTTAGAAGACTTCATCAAAATTAAAATCTACTGATCTTCACAAAACATCATTTAAATTGGTTCTAATCCTGCTAAGTCAATGTAAACCTCCTAAAACTCATCCTCCCATTGATGATAGTGATGAACTATAAACAAAATATTAAAAACAACTACCTGAGTGCTCTGAAGAGTAAAAGAAAAACATGCAGATTGTGGAGAGCCATCAAACTTAGAGAGTGACGGGCACAGGGGCGAGTGTACTGTGGCTGGTGGGGGGAGTTTACTGTGATTTTTGCTGTTGCTGTTTGAAGATTTCCTAAGATAGAGTCACAATCATGGAAAAGTGTGAGCAGCCAAATATCCCAGAGAAGTCCTGACATACTTCTTGGTAAAGGAAAGATGGAAAGTATAGCCTAAGCAAGCCAGAAAGCGAAGAGGAATCATGAACAAGAGAGAGCTGGGGAAGGGAATCACCTAATTTTGCTTCCTAGAACTATATATGTCCAGAACAGACCCAAAACAGTAATGGCAAAGGCTCAAAAAAAATAGAGATTTGGGTCACCCCTCAAAATGAACCCAACTAGATTAATTGCCTGCTCAGACAAAACTATCAATATTCTCTAGAGCAGTGGTTCTCAACCGTGGCTGCATTATAATAGAACCCAAAGTCTACATCATGTGAGTCATAATGTCCAAGATATAACCCAAAATTACTTGCCATATAAATAACCCGAAATATATGACCCATTCTCAGGAGAAAAAAAACAATCATCAAATGCCAATTCTGAGATTATCAAGATATTAGAGTTATCAGGCAAGGACTTTACCAATATAGTAGTTATAATTTTCAATGATGTAACGATTCTAGAAGATTATAATAGAACCCAAAGTCTACATCGTGTGAGTCATAATGTCCAAGGTATAACCCAAAATTACTTGCCATATAAATAACCCGAAATATATGACCCATTCTCAGGAGAAAAAAAACAATCATCAAATGCCAATTCTGAGATTATCAAGATATTAGAGTTATCAGGCAAGGACTTTACCAATATAGTAGTTATAATTTTCAATGATGTAACGATGAACATACCTTCAATGAATGAAATAAAGGCAATCTCAGCAGAGAAATATATTGCAAAAAAATAGCCAAATGGAAAGTTTTAGAATTAAAACACAAAAGTAATAAAATTTCACTGCCTAGTCTAAATAGCAGAATACAATTGATAGAAAAAAAAGTTAGTGACTTTAAATTAGATCAATAAAAAGTTTCCAATCTAGAGAACAAAAAGGAAAAAAATGGTAATAAATGAATAAATAAATAAATGAATAAATAAAAGGCCTTTGAGGCCTATAGAAAATATCAAAAGATCTAATGTATTTGTAATTAGAATCCAAGTATAAGAAACAATAGAACAGAAAGAAGCATTTTTGAAGCAATAATGTTCAAAAATTTCCTAAATCTTCTGAAAGACATAAATTAACAGATTCAAGAAGGTCAGAGAACTTCAAACAGGATAAATTCAAAGAAAATCATAGCCTAGAAACATTATGATCAAACGGTAGTCAAAGATTTTTTTTTTTTTAGCTTAAGAGAAATCATTTTTTTAAAAATCACACATTTATAGAGTAGTAATGATCTGATGACTACAGATTAGGCCAGATGACATAGAACACTATCTTTAAAGTACTGAAAAGAAAAAAAAAATTATTAACCCAGAATTCTATATCTAGCCAAAATATCCCTCAGGATTTAGCAAGATGAAGACATTTTTATTTAAAGGAAAGCTAAAAGGATTTTTTTTGCCAATAGTCTTATGTGGTAATAAGACCTTCAGGTCCTACCTCAGCTCTGTCAAAACTGATATCATATTAGGCAAATGCACTATCCTTAGTTTCCTCACCTACAAAACAAGAGATTTAAGTTATGTTTCTTTTCAACTCTAAGACTTATGTATAGAAAAATGTCTCAAGTCCTTTTCTGACTTTCAAAATCATTCATTACATACATTATTTCTTCCACTAATTCTGGGTACATGTTATTAATCAATTATAGGTCCATAAGTAAATAAGTTTGGATTCTGAATTATTATATCAAACAAAATATTATGCATTCATTTGCTCATTAAATATTTACTGAGGACCCACTATGTATGAATGACTATACTAAGTTCTAGGTATAAAGTGATGATCAAAATAATCTTGGTCCCTGACCTCATAGAATTTACTGGGTGTAGAAGGTAGGGAAAGAGTTTTCTGATTTTGAAGAAAAATGAATAATTCAATTTTGATAGATTAAAGTTAGAGATGACTGAGCATATTCCAGTGGAACTGGCATGTAAGATAAATTACAGAAAAATAATCATATAAATAATATTATAAGCCTGGATGTGGTAAACTTGAAAGAATATGTACAGTAAGAAGAAAAGAGATCACAGAGGTCTAAATTTTCAGGGAAGTTAAATTTTAGCCATTAGGCATGGGAAGAATTGCTAACACAGAAGTCTAAGAAGAGATGGGAAAGATGGGATGAAAACCAGAATGTAGCCTATCAGGTAGAAGGAATGGCCAACTGTATCAAATACAAATTTAGTGAAAGAAGGATCCATTGAATTTGGAAAAAGTAAAGTCATTGATGTATTTGTCAAATACTGTTTTAATGGGCTGGTTGAAGCAAACTGGGAGGTGTTGAGAAGTAATGAAAGATGAAAATGTTGAGGCTGTGAATGGACAATATTATAGAGAAAACATGTGGTAGCTGGAAGGAAATATAGGTTTGACAGATTTTGTTGTTATTGTTTATTTGCTTTTTTAAAAAATATATTTTATTGATATTTTACAGAGAGGAAGGGAGAGGGATAGAGAGTTAGAAATATCGATGAGAGAGAAACATTGATCAGCTGCCTCCTGCACACCCCTCCCCCCCTCCCACACTGGGGATGTGCCGGCAACCAAGGTACATGCCCTTGACTGGAATCGAACCTGGGACCCTTCAGTCCGCAGGCCGACGCTCTAACCACTGAGCCAAACGGGTCAGGGCATGTTCATTTGCTTTTTAGTGTGATTTGTTTTTAAGGTGAGTGCTATCAGGGCTTAACGGAGGTTGAAGATGAGCAAGAGAGAAGAAAATTGATGGATAAGAGCTCTTAAATGGTAAGGAGTGATGCAATCCAAAGAAGAATGGAAGGATTGGTCTTTGACACTTTAAGAGGCTAAAGCAGTGGAAGTATAAAAATGAGATAGGTTTGTACAGGATGGAAAAAGGGAAAAAACAGCATGGTTGAAAGTTTAGGAGCCAGACTATGGCATAGGCTCAAATACAACTTCTTCCATTCACTGGCTTTCCCAAGTCTTGCTCTTTCTGGACTTTAATTTCTTCATCTGTGAAATGAGGAAAAAATATTACCTATGTTATCGATTTGTCTTATGAATTTTTAAATCAGTTAAAATTTATAAGACCACTTTACAAATATCTGACACATTTACAAATATTTGACACATACCAAGTGCTATAGCTATTATTATGTCATTGTGGGATGATAACAAAAGTCCTATTTGATGGCTTCTATTTTCTCCATGAAATGAATATGAAAAAATTGTTAACCTCTCTAAACCCAAAGTCATGTAACTACACAATGAAAAAACTTTTTTCTGTTAAATTGCTAAAAATTATAAAACTATAATGTCCACTATTGGTGATGGTGAGGTGATTCTGGACTGTTCCTTCACATCTGGCAAAAGCATAATGTGTACATCCTCTCCAAGAGGCAGTGTGGTCAGGTAAATCCCAAGATTTTATTATACACAGAGGTCCTCTAGAGGAGAGGTGTATGCTGCAAAGAGGCGGTGGAAAGTCCTGACCCTGAAAAAGCTAGCTAGCTAACATTTGATTCCATGCCTCGCATCCTGATTGGTGAAATTCCTGCAGCCTCCCCATGGTTCCTGTTAATTCCCCAGGTTCATGCTAGGTGGTAAGTGGCCTCAGGCTCCTGTTTGTATGCTGTCTTTGTTTCTCTTTCCAACAATTCAGCTTTTTCACAAGTCTCCAAAAGAAATCCACTCAAAGGGTTGGATTCACATCCTCAGAGCACAGTTTTATTCTGATTTCTCTCTGTTCTCCATCCCATCCCCACCACCATTGCCTCTGGAGGCTCAAAATTCTTCTCTATTGTGTAGAGCATTTCAGCTCTCCCAAATTTCTAATTCCAAGGTTGCATAGTAAGACCTTCAAGGCGTCCAGGAAAGTATCCTAAGACCTACTGTTCTTAGAAGGGTTACCAATGGCAAAATTTTCCCCCTGCCTCAGCAAGGCCACTTCCAGACCTAAAGGAAGAATCAGATACTCATTTCAGCACTTTAATCACCAAAACATTGTAAATAATTTAAATACTTGGCAAAAGGGCTAACACATCATGATATAAATCATATGACAGAATGTTATACAACTATTAAAATATGGTTTTTAAAAGCATTTACTATGGGGAAATTTGGGCAATACATTTTTAAAAATACACCGAGGTACAAAGAATAAAAACAACAAAGAATGGGTAACCCCTAATCTCCCTCCCCATCAACACTTTAATAAAGAGTAATGTATGTATAAGGTTATAAAATTTAAACAATGCAGAAAGTTATGAAATGGAAAGTGAAAGGCCTCAGTTCCCTTCTTCCTTTCCCCCACCACTCTCTCCAAGGGAACAATTGCTTATTATACTTCCTAATTTAAAAAAGCATAAATCTGCATAAATTCACATCTATCTTGCTAAAATATTACACAAAGGGAGCATACAATTTACATTGCTTTATACCTTTTTATTCTTATGATACATTTTAGAGATCTTGCAATATCAGCATATATGTGTATGTGTGTATATATTTTTAATATGGCATAGACAATATTCTACATTATTTCATCATATCAACATCATATCAATATACCCTATTTTGGGGAACTCTAGTTGCCATATTTTTCTTCCAAAAGATTGCTCCAATTTATACTCAAGTGTACGGAGTTTTTCTGCATTTTCATTGCATCTGTACTGCGTATCATTAAAATTTACAATGTGTATTTAAAATGAAGTCATTTAACTACCAATTAATGAGAGCCTACTATGTGAATTTCAAAATCATAGTTAGAAAGATTAGTGAAATATGGTTCTCAGTCTCTCCTCAATCTAATAATCTGGAGGGGAGGAGGAAAATGTGAATAAGTAAACAATAATACAAAAAAAAGAATAGAAAACAAAAAGATAGAGTGAAAAAGAGAGGAGAATAATTGCCATATAAAACTAAAATGAAGAGTAGAGCATGGAGCAAGAAATGATTTACTTTCACTTGGGATCGTGACTTTATGATACAGGTGCCACTTTACTTGGGATTTAAAACTCGTATCATCTACCATTTGTTAATATTTAGCATGTACCAGGCACTATGCTGATTTATTTTAAGAGCATTTTCTAATTTCATCTCCATAACAATGTGAGGTAGATAAAGATTTTCATAGGCATTTTATAGATAGGAAAGCAGGAATATGGGTGAAATTAATTGCTTAACTTCACATAGCTGTTACCGTACACCTTCCATGTACAGCTCGTTGAATTGTCATAACGTTCCTATGAGGTAAGCACTATCATCACCCTTTTTCCAGGTGATAAAAGTAAGGCGCGCGCGCACACACACACACATTCGTTTTTGCCCAAAATCGCAATGACAGATAAGTGGCAGAGCAGGAACGCAACCAAGGCAATCTCAGAGCTCAAGTCCTTAGTTGGTTCTGTGGGAGGGAAAGAGATACTAAGGGGTCAGAGGAGAGCGCTGCATGAGCAGGTCAGTGTGGGCGGTGGATTGGCTGGAGCACACTGCGGGAAGGAGTTGTCTGCGGACTGGACGAAGCCAGTGGAAGTGAGAATGAAATAAGAGAATGGGAATGAGACACTTGCAGAGGTAGAATGGAGAAGACCTGGTAACTATTTGGATGCCTCAATCACAGCCCTCTCAGCCTTCACATCTCTAAGCTAAGGAGTTTTACCCCTTTTAGTCAGAACCCACAAACAGCCTTTTACTCTTTTCCTTTTGATTATTTTAGAGGCCTGTGTCTGGATGCTTCTTTTAAGAGTTGCCATCATTCTTGTGTAGTGTGGCCTTGAGAAGGGATGATGCCAATGAGCTTTGCAGTTCAAAAGTACTTCTCCCTCCCTCAATCAAACACAAATCATGAGGTTAGGAGAGTGCCTATCAAGCAGGCTGCAGGAGCAATAGCACCCACCCTCCAATAGTTTCTAACATGAATGAAGAGCTATGTCCAACTGACCTTTTCCAGATATCCTAGCACTTCTTTCTGCAGCATTCGACTCTGCTGATTATTCCCTCCTTGAAGTTCTCTCTGCCATTAACTTCTGCAATACTACCCTTACTGATTTTCCTCCCATCTCTTTTGACTTGCTTTTCCATAACTCTTGAGTAGTATCTGTTCCTTGTCCTGCCTCTTGAAGGACCATGCACCCCAAGTTTTGCTCAGCATTCTTCAATTTTCCCTCTGTTCGCTTCCGATACAATCTCAAATAAATTTACTTAGAAATTTGCATTGGTCAGTTCACAGAAATAGGAGGTTCATGCACGGCTGGCATTGCTCAGTGGTTGAGCATCTGCCTATGAACCAGGAGGTGATGATTTGGTTCCCCTTTGGGGTACATGCCCAGGTTTTGGGCTTGATCCCCAGTAGGGGGCGTGCCAGAGGCAGCCAATCAATGATTCTCTCTCATCATTGATGTTTCTATCTCTCTCTTCCTCTCTGAAATCAATACATATATTTTTTAATAAAGAGGTTCAGATCACTGTTTCTATTCAGGAGAGACTGACTCCCTAACACATATGCAACTTGGAATGGGCCTTTGTGGCTGCCTTACCAATGCCTTCATTCCTGTTTTATGAATGGCACAGTGACTTACCTTCCCCTTATATCCAGAGGACAGGGAGTCTATGGCTTCTCTCTCGACCCATGACATGTGCTCCAGACTCATGTATGTCAGAAGCCAGGCTGTCATCCCGCATGTACTTCAAATGCAACATGTCCAAAACTGTACTTACTAAGGCAGTGGTTCTCAATCTTCCTAATGCCGCGACCCTTTAATACAGTTCCTCATGTTGTGGTGACCCCCAACCATAAAACTATTTTCGTTGCTACTTCATAACTGTAATTTTGCTACTGTTATGAATCGTAATGTAAATATCTGATATGCAGGATATATTTTCATTGTTACAAATTGAACATAATTAAAGCATAGTGATTAATCACGAAAACAATATGTAATTATATATGTGTTTTCCGATGGTCTTAGGCGACCCCTGTGAAAGGGTCATTCAACCCCCAAAGGGGTCGCGACCTGCAGGTTGAGAACCGCTGTATTAAGGTTTTGTTTTGCTTTGTGTTTCTCTTCGGGCTCACCCAGGTGAACAGCATCCTTATCTACACAGGTATACAAGCCTCAAATCTAGCCACCAACTCTGACTGCTCTTCTCTTAACCCCACAGCCAACAGTCACCAAGTCTGCTTCGCTCAATTCTATCTGTTGATTCTTTCTTTGGTCTCCCTAGCAATAATTTCCTGACTGCTAATCTCAGTTTTCTCCTTTTTTTTTCTTCTTTTTTTTACTGCTACTTGAAAGAACATTCTAAAATGCAAATCTGATTTTATCACTGCTCTGCTTAAAATCTTTTAATGGGTCCACCTTCCACTAGAATAAACTGCAAGCATTTTAGCATACAAAGCCCTTCCTGACTTTTGCCTCCAGCCTCATTGCACATGACAAAGTTTCCCTTTCCTGTGAGTCACCTGAGGCCCCACTCCAGACCCATTGAATCAGATTCCCTGGAGGAAGAGCCCTAGATAGCTAATATTTAAAAAGCACTATGCGATTCTGCTGATCACACAAGATTGAGAAGCCGAGCCCTCAGACACGCCCATTTCACTTGTCACTTCAGAAAGCCAACCTGCATGACGCTCCTTGAATATACTGGAGTTTACTGTGTGTTTGGCTGTGCCCTTCCACCTTGCTCACTTCTACTATCCCCCAAGGCCCCAACTCTTCAGGTGCCACTCTGTGCCTCCTGTATTTCTATACCTTGTGCCCACCCCTGTTCCACCACATTCCTCATTGTCATTTTCTTCTCTCACTTCCGCACTAGAATTTGAATGCCTTGATAGTGAATACAATGTCTTGTTTTTCGCTTTTTATCCCCAGATTCTAGTACAATGATTAATATAATGAATGTTTGTTGAATGAATTATTAGAAAATTAAAATGAGGAATCACTGTTAAGCAAATAGGGTTGACGAAAGCCTAGACAGAGTTAGCAATACAGACAACTGTCAGAATTTGAATTTAAAGCTGGAGGCCCTATACCAATAAGTTAAAATACAAGTAGACATACACAGAGGGAATCATACTTTAAGTGCAGTATCAGTCAGAGTTTTATTTTATTTTATTTTCCAGTCAAAGTTTTAAATAGACACTATAGGGTGGTGAACACACAATACCACATACAGATGATGTATTGTAGGACTGTAGAACTGAAACCTATATAATTTTATTAACCAATGTCACCTCAATAAATTCAATAAAAATAGACAAACTTTTAAAGACAGACACTATTGTAGGCTGATCAAAACAGAAAAGGAATTTATTGAAGAGTTGCTGGAATGCTACAGAAATTCCAGTAAGACTAAACATGTCAGGTCTGGGAAACAGAAACAAAGGAGGGTCAAGGAGTAAGAATGGCTAAGCAAGGGAGGCTGCAGGTCACCCACCTGTCCCCACCAGCACAGGGCGTCGAGTGCTGTTGGGACTGTTTGTAATGACTGTTGCAGCTGCTGCCACCAGCATGAATTCTCCACGGACCCTGGTTCTTTGCCTCATGCACTCCAGATTCAAAGCTGAGTGATTCCAAACTGGCCAAGTCCAGGCCTATGTGTGTGAGAGATGGAGACTGGGAAAGCACTCTTTGCACTGCTCAGCACCCATGTACACATGGAGCAAGGTTGCTGCTCTTGAAAATTCCCCAAATAAAGGCAGAAGTATTTTGGATGTTACTAGGCCAACGGTAGAGTCACCAGAAATTCCAGAGGGCCATTTTAAATGTTTTTGATGGGACACAGTGACCCCGCATGCAGAAGCACCGAATTTGGGGGTGTGCACCTTATGCTGAGACACATATCCAGTTGGTTTGATGAAGAAGTATTTCTTCTATGACTGGCCCACACTACTGGGGGCCCTAGATACTGGCCAAGTACTAGGCATATAGCCATTGGTTGGCTTCCCTTGGATTGCCTTCCTTAAGTCTGATTGAGGCTGAAAGATCACAAAGTTTTTATTTTTTAAAATATATTTTTTATTGATTTCAGAGAGGGAGGGAGAGGGGAGAGATAGAAACATCAATGATGACAAAGCATCATTTATTGGCAGCCTCCTGCATGCCCCCTACTGGGGATCAAGCCACAACCTGGGAATCTGATTCAATGGGTCTGGAGTGGGGCCTCAGGTGACTCACAGGAAAGGGAAACTTTGTCATGTGCAATGAGGCTGGAGGCAAAAGTCAGGAAGGGCTTTGTATGCTAAAATGCTTGCAGTTTATTCTAGTGGAAGGTGGACCCATTAAAAGATTTTAAGCAGAGCAGTGATAAAAACTGAGATTCAAACCATGACCTCATGGTTCATAGGTCAATGCTCAACCACTGAGCCATATTGGCTGAGCCACAAAGTTTTTATATTGGAATATTTCTTGTGATGGACCAGTATGGTGTCTTGCAGAGCAGTGTGTCTGTATGGTTGTTTGAGCTCCTGTCTCTCATTAACAATATGATAGCAAGCCCTAACCGGTTTGGCTCAGTGGATAGAGCATCGGCCTGCGGACTGAAAGGTCGCAGGTTCGATTCCAGTCAAGGGCATGTACCTAGGTTGCGTGCACATCCTCAGTAGGGGGTGTGCAGGAGGCAGCTGGTCGATGTTTCTCTCTCATCGATGTTTCTAACTCTCTATCCCTCTCCCTTCCTCTCTGTAAAAAATCAATAAAATATATTTTAAAAAAAAACAAAAAACAATATGATAGCAAAATAGAGCTCTCTTCCCTGTAGTTCTCAAGTTTGCATGTGCTACTCACAGCCTTCAAGTGAGATGCGGACCTGTCAGGATGCTGAGCCCCCTTAATTTGGGAAAGTACCTTTAATTGTCAGTGGTTCTTTTCCCTTCATTGGGGAGTTAGCCTTGGCTGGAATGAGCTGCCCCGATGAAGAGAAACAGGTCAGCTGCACTGGAATCCTCTTCAGGCACGAATGGTATTCACAGAGATATTAGAAAGTTAATTTAGATCAGAGATGTCAAGCTATAAGCCTGTAGTGTGAAATCAGCCCACAGGCACATTTTCTTTGGCCAACATAGTGCTTGTCTACATACAAAAACAGCATACTGGTATCATTAAAAGAAGTTATTTTCCAATTAGTTGCTTATTTTTAAAAATTAGGAAATATCCCATAACAACCCAGATTTCATCTTTTTATAAAATGAGCAATATGAGCCCTAGCTGGTTTGGCTCAGTGGATAAAGCATAGCCTGCGGACTGAAGGGTCCTGAGTTTAATTCTGGTCAAGGACATGTACCTCGGTTGCAGGCTCCTCCCTGGCCCGGCTGGTCAGGGCGGGTGCAGGAGGTAACCAATCGATGTGTTTCTCTCACATCGATATTTCTCTCTGTCTTTCCCTCTCTCTTCCACTCTCTCTAAAAATTAATGGAAAAATATCCCCGGGTGAGGATAATAAATAAATAAATACATAAATAAATCTATAATAATAAAAGTGTAATATGCTAATTAGACCAGACGTCCTTCCGGACAACCTTCCAGATGAAGCCAGGGCTGTGAGGGAAGCCCGGGTCCCCAGTGCCAGAGGGAAGCCAGTGCCGGCAGCCCGGGGAAGGAAGGCCTACTCTTGCACGAATTTCATGCATGGGGCCCCTAGTTAAAAAATAATAAGAATAAAATGAGCGATATGAGAATCACACCAAATGCACATTTCCAATGGCGACAGCAGGTCCAGAGCTGCTAAGGAGAGCCAAGGAACGAGCTTCCTGTTGACACAGGCCTGCGCTCTCCAGCTCACAGGGTCCCCACCAGTTACTCACTGTCCTTCTCTCACAGAGGCCAGCTGTCAGTTCCCATTTATTGTCACACCCGAACTTTTGTTTTCCTTATGGTAGAACCATGAGGAACATGACATATTTCCTATGTTCTACCTCGATCATAAGTGAAAATATGCAAGATAAATTGAGAGAACAATGGCTTTCCTTTTCTTAGCCTGCTTTGTGCATTGACATTGCCTGCTGGAGCCTCTGGGCATCTGTGTTTGTGACTGTTGCTTTAGTTTAGATGTTGGAAGGGCAGGCTGGGTCAGGTAGGCCAAGGTTAGGATGCAGGTTAACGTGATGCTTAGTGCATGGAAAAGGGAATCTCCTGCTGTGTCACCAGAACTTAACTTTGTCCTGTAGATTTATTGCTCGGGAGTAGGAGTGGGACTATTGGGGAAGGAAAAGTCAGTGGTAATCAGGCACTATTGCGTGTCCTTAATTGTTTGCGGTTTATGGTTTACTCTTCTTACCTGAAATGTACCAATTAGTAGTGCTTTTTTGTTTGTTTTTAATATATTTTTATTGATTTCAGAGAGGAAGGGAGAAGAAGAGAGAGATAGAAACATCAATGATGAGAGAGAATCATTGATCAGCTGCCTCCTGCAAGCCCCACACCGGGGATTGAGCCTACAACTCGGGCATATGCCCTGACCGTGACTGCCTGGTTCATAGATCACTGCTCAACCACTGAGCCATGCCAGCCAGGCCCAATTAGTAGTTTGAGTGTAAGCCTACCCAGTGACTCCAGGCTAAGCCTCCTTGTGAGCCATGATTCCAAAATCATCTGAGTTCTGTACCAGCCACTCCTTTGCAACTATGCAGCCCTGCAGAATACTATCCTTGTCTGAGTACAAGTTGTCACCTCACTTTTCTTGGTCCAGCTTTTAAATTTCTTATGCTCTTTAAGATCATTTTAAAATTTATCTTGGGATGGTTAATATATTCCCTTCATTCAAATTCAAAAAGTAAAAAGCATATATAGTGAAACATCTTCCTTCCACATCTGCCTCCTAATTATCAAGTGCTCTTCATTGAAGGCAAATAATGTTACCAATTTCTAATACATTCCTCTAGAAATTGTCCATGCCAATGCTTATCAAAGTGTGATCTGTGGACCTCTTGGGGTTCCCCAAGATGCTTTGAAAGGGTCTATGAGATCAAAACTAGGTGCACAATGATAGTGAGACATGGCCATTTTCACTGTTGGTATTTGCACGGGTCATTCAGAAGTAATAGTGGATAAAACCACTGGCATCTTGACATGAATCAAGATAGTGGCATATTGTATTCTCTCCGGCCACGTACTCATGGATAAAAGCATTAGTTTCACTTAAGAATGTCCTCAGCGAAGCAGGAAAATCTAATAATTACTCTTGAGTACCTTTTTAATATTCTCTCTGACACGCAGGGAAGTACATATTAAGCACTTTGCTGAACACCGAAGAACCAGGTTGTCTCAAGGAAACACACTTGAGTGGTTGTTGAAACACAACTAGCTGCATTTTTCATAGAGCACCGTTTTTTCTTGAGAGAATGACAAAGTATGGTTATTCATATGAACGTTTGGCAAACATTTTCTTAAAAATGAACAAAATGTGCCTGTTACTTCAAGAAACACAAGTGACAATATGAGCCACAAACTATAAAATTTGAGGTTTTAAGTGAAAATTAGAATTTTGGAAAACATGTATCTATTACTGCAAGCTCATTAGCTTCCCCCAGTCTAGGAACTCTCTGATGAAATTGGTGGTGATACAGCAAATAAAATTTTTTAATATTGTGAAATGACATGTTAACATTTAAAAAGATTTGTATAACTCAGTAGACCAATATTTCACAAATGACCAATGCATGACCTTAAAAAGTCATGCATGGATAAAAGAAGCATTCAAAGTGGAAGGCAGACCAATGGATTTCAATGTATGTAACGTGGTACATAAATAGTTCTTTGGTATACTTCTAAAAACTATGTTGCAATTAAACTTTAAGAAACTACTAGTTGTCAAAAACAAGCAAACAAACAAACAAACAAATAAATAGAAACTACTAGTTGTCAAGTTTTGGTATAGTATTAAAGAAGAGTAGCTATAATTTTCTGAAAAGGCTTTTAAAATATTTCTGTTTTCCAACCTCTTATATTTGTGAAACCAGATTTTGCTGGGGTCCAACCCCAGCAGGTCCAGGGGTCCCCAAAGGTGTGGACGGAGTTGGCGAAGAAGGAAGGAGATGGAGGCTGCGTTCAGTTGATCAGCATAGCGAGGTTCTCTCGCCAGGTTCTATCCAGGATCTCCAGCCAAGTTCTGTCTAGGATCTCCAGCGAAGTTCTGGTTAGGATCTCCAGCCAAGTTCTGGTCAGGATCTCCAGGTTCTGTGTCCTGTTGTCTTGTTACATCTGTATTTATACCAGTTGATTCCAATCCTATCAACAATCTCTATAAAGGTTAGGGCGTTTCTTATCTCCATTCCAAGGAGTAAAGATTATGTAGCTTAAGCGTGATTGTTCGTAGTTAAAGTGATTAACTACCCGCCTGGCACTTAGTTAAGGGGTTTTATTCCCTCCCCTAACTTCAGGGGAAAATTCCTACCTGGGGAAACCACCTTTCTCGGAGAGGTGACCTTGGTTAAAACACATAGCACCAAGAAGGTGAGCAAACATATTTAGAACAGTATGCCATATACGCCAGGTCCCTTGAAACATATGCTATGCAGATGTTTCTTCCCTGCAGCGACTGTGTCAAGCAGCAAGGATGGACCGGCTCCCGGCAAGATTTTCTTCTGATACTTCTCCCAGAGCATATCACAATAGATTGAATGCAGACGCAGATATGAGATTTCAAATGTCTTCTATTAAGTCAGATAATCAAGATATTTGCATAAATACACACCTCTTAATGTTTTATTTAGGAAAATCTAGGTTTTTGTTGTTGTTTTTTCATAAAAATGTGTTATTTAAGCTAACATGGAATGGGTTTATCCTTGCTGTGTCCTCACATGAGTCTCTGTCGAGGCACTAACCCATTCCTAAGGCCTCTGCCCTCAAGATCCAATCACTTCCCAAAGGTCCCACCTCCTAATACCATTATGTTGGGGATTAGGTCTCCACAAATAAAATTTAGGGGACACAAACATTCAGTCTATGGTAGTACATTTATGTTTTCTCCTTTTCTTATAAAACACCCTGTACTCACTGATCCTGCACTTTGCTTTCTTAACAATATGTCTTCAGAATCATTCCATATCAGGATATATAGACCTTCCTTATTCTTGTTATGGCTACATATTATCTTCTTCTAAGAATCTGCCACAATTTTAAAAATTAGGCCATATTGATAAATGTTTTATTCTTACAGACAAGGCCATGGTTAATAACTTTGTACCTATGTCATATCCCACATGTATGCGAAGGTCTTTAGGATAGTAATAGAAAAGCTGGTCAAAGATTTAACTGTGCCCCATCCAGTTTGGCTCAGTGGATAGAGCGTTGGTCTGCAGACTGAAGGGTCCCGGGTTTGATTCCAGTTAAGGGCACATGCCCGGGTTGTGGGCTTGATCCCCAGTAGGGGGCATGTGGGAGGCAGCTGATCAATGATTCACTCTCATCATCAATGTTTCCATCTCTCCCTTCCTCTCTGAAATCAATTAAAAAAATAAAAAAATCAATAAAAACATTAAAACAAAAAGATTGAACTGCATTTGTAATTTTGATATATGTTGCAAAATGTATAAGCTTCTGCTTTTTTATCTTTTTTTTCTTCTTCCCTTCCCCTAAACTCATGTTTTTTTAGAAAAAAATAAGTTATCTGTTACAACTTTTCACAAATAACTACATCAATGTTGCATGTGAGTTGTGGTCAACTGACTATAGCAGAGTTGAATGGTATGTACATAAACACACACCCTACATGTTTGGGGCAAAAATTGATTTTTTAAAGAAAAAATTTAAGCTATAAAATTTACTGTAATATATAAGCTATATTGTGGATTGTCCATAAATGTCCTATATCATGAATGTAATTTGGGAGAGTCATACATTTTTCTCATTTGTTTGGTATGTAGTTGAAATGATTTGGCAACTTCTGCCGGAGGCCCTGAGCAGCTGGCACTGACTGCACCAGTGAACACGAAGTCCCGGCATTTGTAAATTCTTACTTCACAGTGGCCAGTGGAGGAGATGGCGTTCGTCATTACAGAGACAAGACTCAGAGCCCGGTGGAGGTGGATTCCAGGCAAAGACTGTCACAGATAAGAAAGATCAGTTTTGGAGTTCTTGCGTAGACTCTGCAGGTAAGTGCTTGTATTTCATAGATAGGAGCTGGTGATTTAGTGAAGCGCCTGTGTGTATGGGGATAAATTTTTTTTAAATCTTCACATTTTCAAGTAATTAAAACAAATGAAAGTCTTCAGTTACCTTCTCTCTGTTCCCACATAACAATCGCTATTTTTTGGTGGGAGGGGGTTATCTATTGATCTGTTGCTCCTTACAGGCTGTCTCATATCTTCCATTCTGTCTTCATATGTCAACTAAAATGTCAGCTCCTAGGAAAAAGCTCACAAGTCTGCCTTAAACTCAACAAAATTATTTTCCTTCATATTCCAACAACACTTTGTACTTTTTCCACCATAGCATACATTATAATCCTATATAATAAAAGCCTAATATGCAAATTGTACGACCAGGAGTTCAACTGTTCTCTATGACATGCGATGACCACCAGGGGGAAGCGCGGAACATGGCGGGCATTGAGGATGTGATGCTGGCAGCAGGTGGCAGTGGAGGCGCTGCCGGCTGTGATGGGCCCCAATGAGAGCGGGACCATGGCAGGATGGTAGAGCAGGTGAGCGGGTGGTACCAGGCCAACACGTGTGTGAGCGGGCGCCCAATTGCCCTGCTGATTGCCTCGCAGATGGTGACCAGCAGCGGCGGCAGGGGGCAGGGCCACTGCTCAGCTCCCAGGTGCTGAGGGAGCTGGGCAGGGTGCCATTCGGGGCTGCGGGGCTGCGAGGCTGAGGGCACTAGCTGGGGCTGCAAGGCTGGGGGCACGAGCTGGGGCCCGATTCCCGCAGACCACCCCGAGGAACCCCACCCATGCACAAATTTGTGCACCGGGCCTCTAGTGTCTTATAATTGCCTATTTATTGACAATATCTGTTACATTTTACATCCTACGGAGAATGGTAATGTGTCTTATTCAATACTTTATTCCCAGAACCTAATACAGTGCCTGGAATATTTAATAGGTACTCAATAAATATGTGTTGAAATAATGAATAAATAGAAGGACAAATTTAGCTGGAATACGAGCTCTGGGTATATGGAAATTTTAATTTAAAAGTCCCAAACCTCTCAGCAACTACTTTAAACAGCACTATTTTTAATATCATTTGAGTTACTGCTTCATATAAAATTTCTAATGATACAAATACACATTATATTTCCAATGTGGAAATATACTATGGCTTGATATCATATAGAATGCTATTTTCTCTACTTCTTTAGTGATATTAGTGCTAGTTACCTTATTGGCCATCAATGGCATCTTCAGCCTAAGGAAGAAGTAAATGGAATCTCCAAGGAGCAATATGATAAATCACATAAGAAAGTAGCAGTCAATAAACTGTGAAAGCATGCTTTCGATGGCATTATTCAGCATGAAACTATTTTTCTACATTTTGAGCAAAATTAATTTATTTTCCTTGGTTTCCAAACTGCCTTAGTTCAACCAAAGAAAACAGAATCTCAAGATGTGGAGTACGTTATCATCTGTTGATTCTGAAAAAGCTTACTGTGTGTCCACTGACAATGAGCAAGGATCCAGTGAGGAGAAACTCACAAAAAGATAGAGCTCCAAAAAGGTCCCCTGAGCTCCCTCCACCTCCTCACTTTTCCGTAAGGCCAGGTCCTGTTCATTTCCTTTGAGAAGACTTCTCTCCTCCCATTGCGGTCAGGATTCATTATTCCTTCTTCTGTGAACCCCTTTATTCCTGTGTCTTCTGCTAGAAAATGGGTTTCTTAGGGGCCCACATTGGGGTTTTCCAAGCCATCGCACACAGTCACTGAAGTAAGCCAGTGCTCCGTAGGTGTTTGTCAAATGCGTTAGTATCCCTGCAGTGACTTGCCCCTATTGCTGATAAGGTGTGTGATATAGAGAACTAAGGTATTCAGAACAGGCGGAAAGAGGAAGCTAGACAAACTCTTAAAAAATAAAGTTTTGGCAAGTACAAGAAGATTTAGATCAGCGGTTCTCAACCTGTGGGTCGAAACCCCTTTGGCTGTCGAACGACCCTTTCACAGGGGTCACCTAAGACCATCCTGCATGTCAGGTATTTACATTACGATTCATAACAGTAGCAACATTACAGTTATGAAGTAGCAATGAAAATAATTTTATGGTTGGGTCACAACATGAGGAACTGTATTTAAAGGGCCAGAAGGTTGAGAACCACTGATTTAGATGAAGAAGATACAAATTATTTCAAGAATATCGTGACTTAGTGTAAGCACTGGCAATAGGCCTGTTCAAATCTTGACATTACCATTTAGAAGTTTGTTAATGGGCAGATGACTTAACCTCTATAAACCTCAGTTTATTCATTTGTAAGATGGGGTAATAAGAGCAGCTATTTGTGTTAGGCAAAATTATAAGTTCCTCTCAAAAGCCTCCCCCTAATTGCTTCTCCGACTGTGGGAGAGACCTGTGATGGGATTTTACCTTGGTGATTAGATTATGCTATATGACAAAAGTGGAAGGATATTTTCAGATTTGATTAAGGTTCTAAATCATCTTCTTTGATTTAATCATAAGGGAGGTGTGTTCTTTTTCTGGGTGAGCCTGCCCTAATCAGGTAAGTCCTTTAAAAGAGGTCAGTGTTTCTCTGAAGAGAGACACTCAAAGTGAGAGAGATTTTCCTGCTGGGCTTGCAGAAGCAAATTGCCATGTTGTGAGAAGCCTACACTTAGGGTCATGTGGCAAGACCTGCAGGGGCCTTTAAGAGCTAATATAGGCAAACCCACCTGACAGCCAGCAAGAAAGAGAGACTTCAGTTCTATCACCACAAGGAGTGGAATTCTGCCAACAATCAGGTGAGCTTGGGAGAGGACTCAGAACCTCAGCTGAGACCTTAGCCCTGGCCAGCTCCTTGACTGCAGCCCTGAGGGACCCTGAGCTGAGGACCAAGTTTAGCTATGTCTGGTGGAGTCCTGACCCATAGAAATTGGGAGGAAATAAATGTGTGATGTTTTCAACGGCAACGTTTGTGATCATTTGTTATATAACAATAGAAAACAAATATACTAGATTATTAGGAAGATTTTTAGGCTATAAGAAACTGACTCTGGCTAATGTTAGATTATTTTAAAGAAGGCAACATTTTTTGGAACAAAATTTGGTACATCGAAGATTGAAAGAAAAGATAAATGCCCAGGCCTTGGGGATAACAGGCACCAGGGTCTTTCAGGAATTTGGGAGAGTGCGCTTTGAAATAATCTACCTACAGCCACCATACCCTTGTCACGTGGCCCATGAACCAGATATTCCTGGCAGAGTCTAATTGCCTCACTTCCATCACATACCCATTTTTTGATGTCAGGAAGCTTTAGAATTGAGAGGCTCCCAAGACTACGTAGAATGAGGCTGGGAGCTCCTTAAACGGAAAGCGTGGCGCTGCTGATGAAAGAAGAGAAAGGAATTTGGGGGCAGTCGCAAGCAAGAGATCCACCTTGCTACCTCATAGGGTTGTTAAGAAGACCTGAGATAATACAAATGACGTGTTTAGCACAATTCTTAGCACACAGTGATCACAATGTAAATTTTAACTATAATTATTAAGCACCACAGGGCCCAGATCTCATCTAGAGAGTAGACTCCTCCTGAAAATGAAAAGAAAAATCCCATCCTGATGAGGAAAAATTTTTCCTTGCACTCAGGAAGGCGGCTTAAGTGCCTGTTGCTACCTAGATTATTTATAATTAAAGGTTCATCAGAGGATAGAAAGTTATAAATTCCTAAGTGCTGTTGGTGCTGATTATTGCCATGTACTGAAAACCAAACCAGCTATGAGACAGACTCTTCCAAACTCCAGTAGGTCAGGTCATGGAGGATGCCAGCTGTTGGTGGCTATACCTCTTCTCCCAAAACTCTTAATGGGTGGCTCACAGCTCTGGTTGTAAATATTCAGATGTGTCCAAGCCATCCATCCATGTTTAAATCACAGCTTTAAATGTAAAATTTTAGAAAATTAATGCAGATATGAGATGATAGCCACATTTACCAAAAATCATAAATAGAATCTCAAACAGCTAGAGTACCAGGTATTGAATGATGAAGTTGTATTTTTGAACTGGGGCTTTCCTTTGATTTTGATTTTTTTTTTATATTTTGTTTTGTTTTGTTTTGTTGGCAGTGGTGGTGGAGAATGCTATTGGTCAGTCAGTACACCCACTCGGAGGAAGGCCTGTGGATGAGGTGGTCATTTCTGGCCCAGAACATCACTGACGGCTGAATTTAACTTCCATTATATTCTGTTCTACTCCACAAGTATTTATTGAGCTCCCATTATGTGCAATGAACTGTATTAAGTGCTATGATAGATAGAAATAAATGAATAGATAAGACAGAGCTCCTGACCTTAGGGTATTTTATTATCTCTATACAGAGACAAACGTTTACAAGGACCACACACCCTATAGGGCAAGATATGACAAGTGCTAACAGAGGTACAGAGGCAGAAGAAGGCTTTAAATTTCCAGTGTAATCACCTGAGTTTTCCATGTAGCGATAGAACTGAAGCTTCTCTTTTCAGTGAGACAGGCAGCACTTTATTTATCGAGTTGTGTATTCCCAGTGCCTAGCATAGTCCCTGGTATTTAATACATGTAACAAAAAGTGAGTTAGAAAAAAATTTAAATTATGCTAAAATATACATAAAATTGGCCATTTTAATCATTCTTAAGTGTACAGCTCAGTGACATTTAGTGAATTGACATTGTTGCAAAACCATTAGCACCATCATCTCCAGAACTTTTTGCATCTTGCAAAACTGAAACTCTTCACCAATTAAACAATAACTCCCCCATTTTTCTCTCCCCCCCCAGTTCCTGGCAACCACTATTCTGCTTCTGTCTCCGTGAATTTGATTATATGCATCATATAAGTGGAGTCTTACAGTATTTGTGATGGGCTTATTTCACTCACCAGGTCTTCAAGGCCTATCCATGTTATAGCAGGTATCAGAATCTTCTTCCTTTTATAAGGCTGAGCAATATTTTGTTGTATGAATATCCCACATTTTGTTTATCCATTCATCAGTTGCTGTTTCCACCTTTTGGCTTTTGTGAATACGCAGCTATACCATGGGTGTACAAATATCTGTTGTAGTGAGTTAGAAATTTCGATAGGTCAAGGGGGTGGAGAGAGGGCATCTCAAGCTGAGGCAATGGCATGAACAAAAGCAAAGATGGAGAACAATGCCCTGGGCTTGCTTAGTTGGTATGGATTACCGTGGCTGAGGATGGGAAGATCAATCTGTTCTAGTCATATACCAAGGACACCAAGGACACTAAGTTACATATCAGGGAGATAAACTTTTCCTAAAGTTAGGAGAAACCATTCAGGGATTTGGCAGTAACATTACCAACTCTATACCTGAGAAAAATGATGCTGGCAAGGATAGTTATAAATAGAAGGTAATAATCCCAGCAGGAGGCAGTGTATGGCAATGGCTGAGGAAGAAGTAAAAGGGGGGGGGTGGGAATAGAGGAGAAATGTTATAGAGGAACAATCAGTAGGACCCTGTCGACCAACTGGCTGTGTGTGGCAGGAAGAGGAAGTTGTAGTTAAATCAGTGACTGAGAGCACGGGAGACATTATACACTGAGATGAAGAGTGCAGAGGAAGGAGCAGGCAAAAACAATCGTCACTATTTTTCAAGCTCTTATGTGTTAAGTACCTTCCAGGCATTTTCCTATTTAATCTTGATAAGGGCCCGGAGAAGCAGGGGTTACTGTACATGGGAGGAAATTCAGTTAGATTAAGTTACTAATATCTATTTAAGTGGTAGAAATGGAATTCCAACCCAGGTCCAACCCCAAAGTTCAAACTTTTTTTTAAAAATCACCACACTATTTCATTACCTTTAAACGCATGGAATAACCCATATGGATTCATCTCTCAACAACTTGGAAATGTAAGTCTGAAGCTCTGTAGAATGCTCATGAACAAAATAGTTCAGCAGTTCTTTACACAAAGATGAGTTCAAATGATGGTGAGGGAGTCCATGAGTTCACTCAAGTCATCTAAAGCCAGAAAAGAAAGAAGGTCAGAACTTAATTCCAGAAACACTTAAATTTATCAGGGGAGAGGAGAAAGTGGGAGTAGGTCTGAGAGACAATAGAATAACCACAACAGTGGATGGACAAAGAAGTTGCATGAGAAGACAGTTTCAAGAAAGGAGTTAGTCAATACTCAAATGCTTCTAGAATCTTAAATAGGAAGTGGACTGTGGTCACCAGATTTGGCATCTACAACGTCACTGGAGACTATACAGAGAGGAAAGCATATATAGCAATGTCCGTAGAATGAAAAATGAATAGGATGTAGGGAAATGAAAAAAGTAAATGTAAACTACTTGTTCAGGAAGTTGGGCACCAACAAAAAGGAGAAATTATGGTACAGTATTTGAAAAGGTGTAGAATTGACCTTTTTTTTTTTTAGGACTGGGAAGATATGAGCATGTTTTGGGAGAATAATGAAAATTCACAGAGGAATAGAGAAAGTATGTGATTGAGAGCACATTTAAAGGGACAGCTTGTCAAAGAAGTAGGGATATTTGCCCCTGTAGATAGGAGAGGAAAAGAGAGAGATTTGGCAGAGTAAGGAGAGGGTTGAAGGAGCTTGTATTGGGAGAGAGGAAACCTAAGTGGGTCTGGCCTTGAGATTAATAAAGCTGGTTGGGCTGTGGAAGAGAAGGAGTCAACTAGAGGGAAATGAATAGATTATTCAGTTTACTGTGGCCTCCTCTGAGTTAGGGTTGTTTTAATCTGTAGTAAAGCCAATCATTTGGATGAGTCTAAAACATTTTCAGGCTTTCTTGAAATTCCAGATACTTGATTGAATTTGGGTATTTCCCAAATCTCTTTTTTCCTTTTATAGCTAGATTGCTCTTGACTGATTTCATCAATGGTGTACTGATTTTAACCTGTTTCATTCTTTGCTACCTATGAATTTTAAGGGGACACATGCAGAAACTCTCAACATACAATACAAGGGAAGAACTACTTTCTCAAAGCCTTTCGTAGGAAAAGATTGGGAAACTACTGAGATATAGGAAAATGTTTCAATACTGAATGTTAAAATTTTACTCTTGAGAGACCAAATCCATTGAGAAACCTCAGTTCAAAAACCTTTCTATTGATTATAGTTTCTGAAATAGAACCAAGTGGAAGACATAGCTAGTATAATTTAAAAGTAACAGACCATCTTCTCAAACACTGACATTACTTTCAACATTCCACATGAACAAAGTAACGTTTCAGATTTCTTTTATGTATAGTTACACTTACTGTATTTATGTGCCAAAATCTATTCCAGATATAGCTATTGATGATCGGAACCATGCCTCAGTTACCTCCCTGATGAAAGTTAATGTAGGAATGTTATAACAAACATTTAGTTAACAACTGAGAAGGGCTTTGAAGATGTAAAAGTGTAATATATATGCTAAAAAAAGATAATATATTCTGGCCCAGCCAGTGTGGCACAGTGGTTGAGCATCAGACCATGCACTGAGAGGTCGCTGATTTGATTCCCAGACAGGGCACATGCCCAGGTTACAGGCTTGATCCCCAGCAGGGGGTGTGCAGGGGCAGCGGATTGCTTATCAATGTTTCTCTCTCTCTCTCTCTAAAAAAAAAAAATCAATAAAAATTATCAATGTTTCTCTCTAAAAAAAAAAAATCAATAAAAACATATTTTTTTTAAAAAAGATAATATATTCTGGACAGCAGGCTTCTTTAAAATAGAGTCTATGAATTCCATTAGCACTCTCTGTTTACATATTTTTAGGAGGATGTGGCCCATGAGTATGCCTGTGACACAACACCTGTGACCTAGTAACCAGCTGGGAAGAAGGCAAGTAAAAGAGCAGATGCAATAATTCACATACTAATATTCCCTTAAGTCATTCAAAAATATTTATTGCATACTTAACCACATGCGGGTACAATTCTCGGTGCTAGGAATCGTGCAGGGAACAAAACAGGCAAAAATCCCAGCTCACATGGTAACATTTATTGGTTAATAGCCATGTGCCCAGGATTAGTCTTGCATTAATCCACTAAATCCTCATAACAACCCCATAAGCTAGGTACTGTTAATATCCCCACTTTACAGATGTACAAACTGAGGTAAGAGAGATTCCGCAATTTGACCAAGATCACACGTTTGCAATTAGTGGCGTTGGGATTAGATTCTTAGTGTCTGGTCTGCATGCTCCACTAATGAGAATAAAGAGACTGGGCAATGGATGACTAAATTGGCTCTGACTTAGTTCCCTTTAATTTTGTAAGGCTACAAAGAACAAGTCATACACACAGCTGTTGCTTGGTGTCTTTTATCCACTTAATTAAAAAAAAAAAGACTAATTTCCATAGGGATGGAGAGTCATTATGGGAATACTGGTGAAGTCAGAAGTTCTAGTTATGCAGGTAGTCTTCATGGTGACCACGAATGGCCAGGCCTTTCCAAGACTAGAATAGGAAGTCATGCAGAGCCCAGCGCAGCTCTGGCACCTTTACCTTTCTCTCTATCTGGCTGGCTAACTTCTTCTCTGTTCTACCTTGTGATGTCTACTTATGCAGTTTCTAATGCCTAATAGCTAATGAACTCTACCTTTTCCTCTCTGTGTGTCATTTAGTTTTTGTAATGCCTAGCAACTAACTTTATCCCCACTATTGCCAGTTCATATGGCCAAGCATGAGAGTATGACTGGTCCATTTCATCATTTTTATTTATATGGGGAAGCATTCCCTGCTGATTCATAGGTCACCCCTTGCTATTTGATTCAGTCCTTCGGATTAAATGCCCATTCCTGGACCATTCACCTGTGGCCAGGTTAAATGGAAAGAACATTCTAGAACCAGGCTCTAAGGATGTCATTTATTTAGTTACAACGCCTCTGGATTTAGGCTTTAAATGAATAAGTCTTGCCTGGCTGGCATGGCTCAGTGGTTGATCATTGACCTATGAACCAGAATGTTGCTGGTTCGATTCCCAGTCAGGACACATGCCTAGGTTGTGGGCTTGATCCCCAGAGTGGGGCTTGCAGGAGGCAGCCAATCAATGATTTTCCCCTCATTATTGATGTTTCTATCTATCTCTCTCTTTCTCTCTGAAATCAATAAAAATATTTTTTTTAAAAAAATGAATGTCTTTTATGGAAAATTATAAATTGTCTTTTTCATTTAATTTAGGAGTTGGTTTATGGTCTCATATTATTCCACTCTTTTGAATATGTCTGTCATATTTCTAACTTTACCTTTGCACCTAAACAAAATGATAACAAATATTCACATCTACCCAGAAGCTCTTTATATATTAACTAGAGGCCCAGTGCACGAATTTGTGCACATTGAAAGGAAATTAATTAGAAGAAATATTTTAGAGGCCAGGGAGGGACTGCGGGAGGTTGGCTCCAGGGCATGTCCAGCCCGTCTTGCCCAGTCCCAATCAGCTGGACCCCAACAGCAAGCTAATCTACCTGGCGGAGAATCTGCCCCCTGGTGGTCAGTGCACATCATAGCGACTGGCCGACTGATCGGTTGGACACTTAGCATATTAGGCTTTTATATATATAGATTTCCTGAAGATGTTGACAGCGTGGTACACATCATAATCCTTTCCTTATCTGATGAATAATGCACCCCTCTCTTTCCACCCTCCGCATTTTAATTACATTCACTATCACAAGCTCTGTGCTAAGATTCTATGCAGATGTGTCACTGAAATATAACCAGGATTCAAATGCGGGTACCTATATGAACATTTCTGTGTTACCTAGAATACTAACAAAGAAAATCCAACTCAGCTCTTATCATATTAATTATATGAATCTTAGCTAAACCAGTGTCAATGTCATTTTTATACTTGGAAAACCATGGAGTGCACAATTATGTAGGCTGAAAAAATCAAGGAATTGACTCATACTTAAAAGTAAGGTATACTTTAAAAGGGCAATTTCAAGTATTGTTCATTTAGAAAATTCTACGGAAAGATTCAAGTTTACCTGAAGACATGTGACCACTAGCACACATTACAGCGTGGGGGACTGGGGTGAGGAAAGCAGCTTGCGGCTATGGAGCAGATCAGAACTAACTAGCCATTAGGGAATGGAACCCCTGACCTACATCTCATTAGTACCAGGTTTAAGCCAACTGAATGAGCTATAAACGGGTAACATTTTGATACCTAGCAGATGGATGGATTTTCACTCCTTATTTAAAATTCCTTCCTTGATTCCATATTATTTGTACTAAACTGTGATAGCGTCCGTCCGTTATGTGGGAAGGGTGGGAAGAGACGTGGCTTTCAAAGAGATCTCAGAAATCAATTACCCTGTTTTCTTAGCCTAATTCATGAGAGAATTGAAGCCCTGCAATGTGAGGTGACCTTCTTAATGTTCCCAGTGGGTGGTGGCAGCACTGGATTAGAAAGCAAATTTCTTGGACTTCACTCCTGGGCACTTTCAGTATGTGAGGGGCTGGCTCCTGGAAGAGGTCATCCTTGAATTAATGCAGCACCAGCTTAGTGTTAGGAAAAGGGAGTTTGGGTTTCTTAATGGAAGTTCACACAGAGCGGAGGTTTCAGGATGGAGCACCCCGTGAGAGAGGTTTCGAATAATCTTCATCTGGGAGGTGATGAGACACCTCAAAAGGTCTCTGAAGACTGAGAGCAGCGATTCGTTTCAAACATCTCCATGTAAATTGATTCTGGCTTCAGAATATTTAGGAATGGAGTAACCTGATGTCATTTTGAGGGGAATAGTTTGGGTGTAAATAAGAAAACACAAAAGAAAGTGAGTTAGAACCTTCCCTGGGATATCCAGGAAGTTACAGAGCTGGCCTGAAGGGTGGATTTGGTATGTAGGGGAGATAGGGTGGAGCAGGGTGGGATGAGAAGAGGGGAGAATAGTGAGATTAACTGATACCAGAAAGAAGGGCTTTATCATGAATTATTGACCAGTGACTGAACGGTGGGAGGGTGAAGGAACAGCAAAGAAGTTTCTGTTGTATGTTACCATTTAGGGAACCGATGGAGAAAGGTCCTGTGACTAGTGACAGCTCGTATGAAGAATGCCAGTGTTGTCTGAATTCTAATGCTGCCTTCTGCCTCTGTCTCAGGTGGTGGCTCCAAGGAATTCTTTGTAGAAAAAATTGTTAGCAGCTTTAAAGTCATTATTGTTACACATGAATACCTTCAAAATATTTGCTATGCTGAACCATACCTTGGGAACAACTGAGATGAAATCTTTGAGGTTTTTCTGATGATCTCTGGAGGAGAAAGACAATGTATTACAGAGAGCCTCAATTCATCCTCATTTTTTGTCAGTGAACTTCAATAAGTACACAGGTCCAAGGCAAGCCTTGTTCTCCAAATCCTTGGACTTTTACTCAGGCTTTCTTTATGGGATCAACTTCCCAGAGGAGAGGTGGAACCACATACCCTGGACATTTGTCCTTCAAATCAGCTTAGCTATGACTTTTTCTAGAAAGCGTACCTGGTTGCCATAGGTGCCCCTCGATTGTACTTGCTCTGCATTACCCCTAGGACAACATTTACACTACTGGAGGCAAGGCCCAGCTTACTAGACAGTCTCTCTTCCCAGACGAAATTCCTCTGGCCTAGTTTTCATCTTCTGTCCTTCCCCAGCATCTTGCAGAGTGCTTAGGACAAGGTGTGCCGCTAATGTAAGTTTCCAGACTGTTGAAGCAACATCTCTGAAAATATATGTGAAATAGACGTATCCAAAGATTATCTACAGAGAATGGATCTGAAATGGATTTTCAGGAAGAGGAATTTCTTTGGGGGCAAGGTCTTAGTTTGCACAGGCTTTCTTTCCTCCTCCTGTAGTCTGCCTTTGGCCATTTCAGTGCTTATTATTATTCAAGGGTCAGGGAGAAAAGAAGAGAAGCTGAAATTTAGATTAATTATGCTCTTTGAGAGCAGCTCTGAAGAAGGTTGGATGTGGTGGGTGAAATCAATAGTTACCGGGCGGTATGAGATTATCTATGGCTGTCCCTCATCCAGCCTTCCCCACTTGACACCCCTAAACCAATGGTTTCCCAACATAGGAACATATTTTATAAACTTATTTCAGCTTCACAGCATTTGTTCCTTTGTTCTTTGGTACATGTCAAGCTATATGTCTTGAGTTTTGATTTAGAGAATTCAGTCACTACATCAACAGAAGAAAGAGTCGGGTGGTCTGCTTCTCTAGGTAATTTCATGGTCCTAAGGAAAGAATTTAACAGTTTATTTTCTGAAACTGGTTCAAGGAACACTCCTTAAGTGAAAAAATTCAATCAAGAATAGTAATATCACTTACATTTTGAGAAGGATTTTTAATACAGAATTTCCATCTGTGATACATTTAAATCCTAGGCCTCAGGCAGCAATTTCAGAAAAGGGCTCCTTTACCCTTTATTAGATACAAAATAAATAGTCCACTTGGAAGGGGTGGGGCCTTTGCCTTACTTTTACTCCTGCGAAATGTAAGAGTGGGTCCCGCCATTCCTGAAATCACAGGGGCTACTTAGTTTCTTGCTCAGCAGTCTCGGTTACGGACATTAAAGTGGCTACCACAACTTCAATTACTTGAATTATTTTTGTAACTACTTATACTTCGTGAAAAAGGACAACGATGAGCTGCCCAAAAGGAAGCCTGTAGTCAATAAGGGGAAAGCGGTCAATTCCGAAACACAATACTCTCGCTTGATCTAGTTTTGACGCCTCAACAAAGACAGGTTTTGCTTTTTAGGACCGCTCAGCCATCTTGACTGGATACATTAAGAGGTAGTCCTCGACCTGCTTATTGCCAAGGTACTTCAACACCGATTTCTAAGTTGATATACGAATCCCAGCATATTTTACAGCAGAGGCCTCAAGCTGTCAATAGAGATCAACACTTAAGAAACGGAAAGAACACGCATTTTACACACGCACTTCAGTATGCATTCTTCCAGTCCCGAAGGGGAGGCGGGGGGGAAGGTTCTACTGCGTAAAAGCTTAAAACTTTATTTCTTATTTTTCGTGACCTGTAGCATGCATTTAGCCTTTAGGGGAGTGTTTGGATAGGACCAAGGCCCACTCTTTAATGGCTGAGTGCATACATCTAACAGTACGTGGTGGATTCGCTGCTCTAAGAATTGCCTTTTTCAAAAAGTAAAGTGCAAAATAGACAAAGAAATCTATCATCTTAGCCGTCTTTCATATTTGTTTTGACTGCTCTGGAACCAGCTCGGAGCCGGGGACGGGGCTATGGAAAAGATGCACCTGAAACAGTATCTGCGGGCGGCTGCCTTCGCCAAGCGGCTTGATTGCTGCTTTCCAGCGGCGAAGGCGCAGCAGCAGCAACAGCGAAGCCAGCGCGAGCCTCCCCGGCAGCCGCGGCGGCGGCGGCACCGGCACCAGCGCAGTTTCCCCTCTCCCCAGCCTGACTCCACGCGCACATGCGCACTGCGCCCGCAGCCCTGGACCATTTGTCAGGACTACTCGTGAGACGGAGAAAAAAAAAGAGAAATTTTGGGGGTAAGAAGCGGCGGATCGGATCTAATCTCTAATTAATCTGAAGATTTGCCTGTGCGAAAGACATGCATTTATTTTTCTGGGTGAGGATGAAAGTTCAGAGACCTACAGAGAGAAGGAAGCGCACCCTCGTCTTGTGAAACAGACCAGGGGAGGGGAAAGGACAGAAGGGGTTTCTCCCCCACTTCTCTGCGCCTCTGGGAAAGAGGAGAAAACTTAATCCTGGGGAAAAAAGTGGGCGAGTGACGCGGGAACGGCTGGCAGGGGAGTCTCTGGGCATCTCACTCCGAAGTAGTGAGTGCGAGTGTGAAAGAGGAACAAAAGAGAGAGAAAAGAGAAAGGAAAAAATGGGGGGAGGAGAGACTTGTATTTTTTTCTTTGCGCGCACACGGGGAAGGGTGTGTGGGGCCGGGAGGAAGGGAG
>NW_005354291.1:8726863-8743349 GCF_000412655.1 Myotis brandtii
TGGCAGGGGACGGGGGCACGGGCGGGGGCAGGGCGCAACTTTGGTGCCCGTGGCAAAAACTTTAATTACCTTCAGGGAAAAGGGGCCTGATCATCTGCCCCCACCTCCACCCTTTCTGGTCGCAGCACGCCCTTTGCGCGACCGTGAGAGAAAGTTTAAAAGCGGTCGGTTTCCTCCCCGCCTCGCCCGCGCAGGGTGGGGGGACCCGTTCGTGCGTCTGCGCTCGGAGGAAGGTGGGGGTGACGAGCCGCCCTCCGGGGTCGCACAGACCCCGGCTCCCACCCCACCCTTCCACGGGGGGACGGAGGTAAGCGTCGCTTCGGTTCCCCTCCCTCCCCACCGCTTCCTTTTCCTCCCCCTCCCCGCCGATTTTTTGAGGGGACCCAAAAAACGGAGTCTCTTTCCTTATGCAACTTCCTCGGGCGCTGAGAGCTCGGCCCTTCCCCCTCCCTGCATCCCTCGGCCGGCTCCTTAACCACCTCGCGCCTACCGCCAGAAAAATGCATTAGAGATCAAAGTGCACAGAAACAAAAATAGATTTTTTAATTGTTCTGAGTTTAAGTTAAGGGAAACATGAGAAATAAGAATGGGGGGGGGGGGGGGGGAGCCGCCGGGGCGAGTGCGTCGAATTTGAATTTCGGTTTTTAGAGCATTGTTTGTAATACGTTATTGGTTTGGGGAGCCCGAGAGTCTCCGTACTGGCTAGCTCGATCGCGTGGATTTTTGCGCAAGTTTTTAGAAAAACACTGACTCGCATAGAGAGCATTTCTCCGGAAAGTTTCAAGTGCAGCAAAATAGCGAACGAGCAAAACTGGCCAAGGGGAGACCTCTAGTGGTTAAGCGCATCTCTAAGTTCCGAAGGCCGAGAGCAAAGTTTGGCCTTTACTTGTAGCTACGTAGTCCCTTCAGACGTGGAAGTAATTAGAGGACCTGAGCGAGCAGCCAGATGTTGAGTGAAAGGATGCTGATCAGGAATAGAGAGTTCAGTAAATCCGAGAGCAAATGAGTTCCACCCTGTAACTTCATCCCTCGTTATTTGTATGGGAAATACACTTGGCTTTTATTCTGGGATTTGAGCTTCATTACTCCCTGGATTAGAAATAATTTGTTCTCCTATCTATCGTTGTCTACACATTTGACCAACTTTTAAACAGGAGACACAGCGGATAGTTTCATCTTGAATGTTAATAAAAATACCAATCTGTGTTTAAAAGTTTGAAACAATGAATAAAGACCCTTGGTTTAAATTTGCCTTTTATATGGGCTGATCATTTTTAGTCTCTAATAAATATAATTGAAGGCTGGTATTTAGTATCCTAACCATACAGTTTTATGTAGTCGTAAAATAAGTAGTACCAAGAGTATAATTTTGTTTCACTGGATAAGACATTTCTGGATGCTTTGCATAATGTTATTTAAACACTCAAATATATGGACAAATCTACTTACACAATATCTATTCTTTTGCCAATGTAGTATGTTCAGTAAAGCAACTTTAATTTTAAAGATAAAAGCAATGAGAGAAATAAAGTTGAGTCAAATAATCCCTTTAACCTTCACCCTTTTGTCATACAATGGGAGGGACCTTAATGGGGGAATTTAGGATAAAGGAATGATCTGAATGATAAAATCCATCTCACCTCATCCAGGACTAGTTTATTTTAACATACTGAGCGGTATTGTGTGAAATTATGCAGTAAGTCAGTGATTCAAACTTTAAACTTTTAAATTGTGGATGGTGGATTTCAAGGCTTCTTTTTTATGACAGTGCTTTGATTTTTTACTTTTTCTCTCTTTGAATCAATGCTAGACTTTCCAGAGAAGTCTTGCGGGTGGACAGCAATCGTAAAGACCACCAGAGAATTATTTCTTCACCGCCAGAAGGTAAGATTTGCTTGTTGAAACTAATTGCTTAATGTATTTACAAATGTTAAAGACTGCATTTGGAAATCAGGAAGAAGGAGCATGTGGGGACAAGGTTGGCAGAAAAACCATCATTTTATGGGGGCTGCTTTGAATGCATGAAAGTCTTGGCACTGTGATTGAAGCTGGAATAAAACATTGAGAAAAGCTATGAGATTGTCTTGAATAATCTTTGGACTGGCTTTCTTACCAGGTTCTTTTTTATTGAATTTATTGGGGTGACATCTTTATATATAAAAGCCTAATATGCAAAGTGTCCCCTTGGGAGTTCGACCCACCAGGAGTTCGATCACATGCTATGACATGCGCTGACCACCAGGGGGTGGTGTGGAACGAAGGAAGGCCCCAGCCGGCAGCCAGCAGCTGCTAGGGACTCTACCTGTGCATGAATTTCATGCACTGGGCCTCTAGTTGGTTAATAAAATTATACAGATATCAGGTGTACAATTCTATAATACATCATCTGTATATTATAGTGTATATTCATCATCCCAAGGCAAGTCTCCTTCCATCACCATTTATGTCCCCTATGTCCCCTTCTACCTCCACCATGCCCCTTTCTTTCCAGTAATCACTATACTGTTGTCTGTGTTTATGAGTTTGTGTTTGTGTGTGCGTGTTTTTTGTGGGGTGTTTTGCAGCTTAATCCTTTCACCTTTTCCACCCAGCCCAGCAACCCCCCTTCTCCTTGACAGCTGTCACTCTGTTCTTTATGAGTTCTTACCAGATTCCTTTTTTTTTTTTTTTGTAATACTCATGTAAGGATATGTAGATATGTTTATTGATTTTAGAGAGAGGAAGGGAGAGAGAAACATCAATTGATTGCCTTCTGCACACACCCTGACTGGGGATCAAACTCATAACCTAGGTATGTGCCCTGACTGGAAATTGAACTCACAACCTTTTTGGTATATGGGATGATACTCCAAACAATTGGCCAGGGCTCTTAACAGATTCTTTTTTTTTTTTTAATATATTTTTATTGATTTTAGAGAGGGAGAGGGAGAGAGAGAAACATTGATTGGAGAGAAACATTGACCAGCTGCCTCCTGCATTCCCCACAATCCCAGCATGTGCCCTGACCTGGAATTGAACTGTGACCTGGTTCATATGTCCACGCTCAACTACTGAGCCACACCGGCTGGGCCCTTCTCTTAAGTATTAAAAGAGTTTATGATGTTGTTTGACAAAAACAAAATAAAAAATTAGCCTCGCCTTTTATGAGCAGGACTGTTAATCCTCATGGGCCACCTTATAGCTGGGATGGATGTGGTCTATATCAGCGGTCCCCAACCTTTCGGACCTTATGGACCACCAGTGATCCATGGACCACTGGTTGGTGACCGCTGGTCTATATGTCAAAACTGAATAATTACCATCATAAAAATTATTGTTAACAGGATTTTATTGTCATTTTCTGCTTGCGAATCATCTTGAATAGTGTTATCAGCAAAACAAATAGATGTGGTCCATGTTGCATCATGCAGCAGAGACAGTGGGTCAAGATCAACTATAAGAACACCATGCAGACAGAGTAGAGTTGAGGCAGAGTAAATGGGTCTCCTTGGACGGGGAGTATTGTGTTTAGACGTGCTGAGGGGAAGGCTGATTATTTCCCTCCATTTGGGAACTCATTGGGGCTGCAGATAGAGTGTTAGAACGGGAATCAGAAGACAGTGTAATCACTAAATACCTGTGTAAGTCCCTTTACTTCTTTCAGCCTACCTTTCCCCATCTGGAAACTCGGAGCAAAAGAGCTTGCCTTCCTTTGTTGAAAGGATCAAATGAAACAAAATTTGGAGAACTGTGAAGAATTGATTCAGATGTTTGGCAGTCATTTTACCTTAGCCATGCTTTATGAAGGGCAGAAGGTAGTTGGTTAGGGCAGGACAGTGATTTAATTCCTGGCTAAAATTATTAGATTGGTTTCTGGTGTGTATATTATATGGACTTGTCACGGTACTTGTAGAGGGTATTTCTTTTCTTCAGGAAAAGAGTAGTTTGTCTTTTACAGTATTGGCGCTGTGAGAGAAGGGACCATGCTTTAACATGGTGCTGAACACCAAGTGAAATTTATTTATCCCAAACTAGTCATTTAATAGGAAGGAGTACATGAAATGAATACTTCAAATTGAAAATGATGCCTAATTGTGGGAATGGTAGGGTGATGAAAGTAGAAGGGTTGGTGTGAGGGGAATTCGTATCCTGTAATTAATATTTTTAGTTGCTTGAGTCTGTTGGGAATGAGGATGAGAAAATAGGTAGGTATATAGACTATAGGGGCCAGGAAATGGGTCCTATAAATGTGGATTTAGGGAGCCCATATAGGCTCCCCCACTCCCTATGTTTTCTAGACCCCGTTGCTACTTTTTTCTAGTTATTACCAACTATCTTCTAGACAGAAAAAAATGTCACAGGTACTATCATTATTTTCCACTTGATGATACTGAACTGGACAAACCCTGACAAGTTTTAGTTCATCTCTCTTTTCTTACAGTTTATCTAATCAATGTTCCAGGAATCCAAAAAAACCAATAGTGCAGAAAAGAAGAAAGACATGTCCTATTTAATTAGTCCTTGAGTAATAGATGGCTGTTTCTTCAATAATCTCGACCAGTTTGTTTGGTAGGTTATTTCTAAGAAATATATATTTCAGCCAAGGCTATTTATAGTAAATATACTTAGGATAGAAAATTTACAAGAGAAGTTACTTTATGTGGTGTGGGGCAGGACTACCCTTGGGGTCCCAAGGATGGGAAACCTGAGTGACACCCTGGCAGTGTTTCCACTAGTTAACCAGTTTTTACTGAGTTCTTACAGTGCCAAACACTAAAAGACGAGGTGTTTGCCCTTGAGGGATTCCCTAGACCCTTACCCGAGGAGTAGACACAACTCTGAGCTCCGCTAATGTGAGTCTAACAGCTGCACTTTGTGCCAGTAGAAAAGAATAAGGGCTATCACACTCCTGGGAGCCAGAGAGCTAGGAAACATGGATTTCCCCAGTTAACTAATGCAGAACCTTGACATATAATTGCATACACGTAGCACAATATGTTACACTTCTGCTTTCATGCGGAGTTTTCAGAAATGAATAAGAATCTCTTTACTGGCTGTCAAGGACTGCCTGAATTGTAAATCTAGCGAGGGTGATAGATTTGGACTGATTGTTTTCTCCTTTGCCCAGTATGTTCACCAAAGGTGACCCTGGTGAAGATCTGCTCTACAACTTCTCCTGCTTGCTACTATCAACGGTTTGGGGGGACAGTGTATTTAAAGTAAACTATTTGTCTGGAAGACACTGTGTTTAAGAGATCTATATATTCACTAGAGGCCCGGTGCGTGGATTCGTGCACCGGTAGAGTCCCTCAGCCTGGCCTGCGCCCTCTCGCAATCCGGCACCCTTCGGTGGATGTCAGAGGCCTGGTGCATGGATTTGGCCTGATCACTGCAGGCCAGGCTGAGGACACCACTGGTGCACTGGTGCACAAATTCGTGTACTAGGATGGTTTCGGCCCAATCCCCGCAGGCCAGGCTGAGGGACCCCACTGGTGCATGAATCCGTGCACAGGGCCTCTAGTATGCATGTAAGATCTTTGGTTAATCTCTTCCCCTCTTCTCTCTGAGATTCATCAGTGTGTTCCATGTTTCCATGCCTGTGTGTTGAGCATCTGCCCCCTGGTGGTCAGTGTGCATCATAGCTACTGGTCCAATGGTCCAATGGTCCAATGGTCATTCGGTCACTTAGGCTTTTATATATATAGACTAGAGGCCCGGTGCATGAAATTTGTGCACTCGAGGGGTGGGGGGTGGTCCCTCAGCCCAGCCTGTGCCCTCTCACAGTCTGGGAGCCCTTGGGGGATGTCCGACTGACACCTTGCTCCATGCGGGGAGTGGGCCTAAGCCAGCAGTCGGACATCATTGGCGCTGCTGTGGAGGCGGGAGAGGCTCCCACCACTGCCACTGCGCTCACCAGCCATGAGCCCGGCTTCTGGCTAAACAGCGCTCCCCCTGTGAGAGCGCACTGACCACCGGGGGGCAGCTCCTGCGTCAAGTGTCTGCCCCCTGATGGTCAGTGTGCGTCATAGTGACCGGTCGTTACGATGTTCAGTCGATTTGCATATTAGCCTTTTATTATATAGGATAGATATGTGTGTTTATTTACATATGATATCTTGAAGTTCAGAGCATCCTGAAGATGTATTTTTTAAAGGCTTCATTATCCAATGGGAATAATCTCAAGTTACCTCTTTGCTAAGTTAAATCATTTCACTGACGTGAGATTATGAATTAGTTTGTATTCACTGCAGCATCAGGTATGCAGCAAGCGGATGAAAGCAAAACACCAGGAAAGGGTACCCTTGAAATATAACTGAGTTTGATTTATGAAATTGGGTTGGGAAAGCCCTTTAAGAGGAAACAGAGTGGTTTGGCGGAAAGAACAAGGGCTTTTGAGAGGAACTTGAGTAAAGTTGGGTGGTCTAATGAGCCTCAGTTTCTTCCTCAGAAGTGGACTTAGAATTAATGACTTGGATAGTGAAGGGAAGAATTACATGTGCATTATATGTAATAGTACGATGCCTTCTCTATGATTACTCTTTTTGTAAGTCAGTGTTTTGTGTTAGCCAAAAATATTTATTGAGCATCTATTTTGTGTAAGTCTTTGTTGGGGAGTGCTTCAAGTAACCAACACTTAGGACAGGGTTGAATAAATGTTCTTTGCTTCAATGTATTCATAATCTAGTCCAGGAGATAACCTAAGCACATGGAGTGTTCATTAATGAAACAAAGCCGTGGCTCAGTGCTGGCCAGTGGTGGAGATAAGTGCAGTAGGTGCTATAGCAGTGCAGCTGGATGTGAAGTTTAATGTTTCTAAAGTGGGGACCTGGGAGGTGGGGTGCCCTCTGCAAAACACTGAAATGCTGGTATATTTGGTGTAATTGTATATTGAATGCCTTCTGATTATCACATACAAAGCTAGGTACTTTATATTTATTTACCCAACAAGTACTGAGTGCCTTCTGCATGCCCAGGTACTGTTCCAGGCACTGAATATTGTCTCAAATACCTCCACTAACCTTGAGCATTTGGCATTATTCTTTCCCTTTTAGAGCAAACTGGTCTTCAGAGATACTTAGTAACTTGTCTGAGTTCATATCATGCAGTTTGAAAGGGGTGGGACCAAGGGAAATGATACTGGCTTATGATTTCTGTCCTCTCATAAGGTAGTTTATTCATTGAATGGGGTTAAAGGAAGAAAATAATTAGATCATACAGGCAGGTCATAGTGGTTTTGCATGGATGAGTGACATGATTGCCAGACTAGCTATTCGCTCTCACCACTTTGTACACTGCATCACTTTACTGATTTTTCTTAACAGTCCATTGGCTGAAGGAGCAGTAAACATCCAAATACCCTGGTTTTTGAGACTTGGAATATAATATCTCAGACTTTCAGATACTTTGGCTTGGCTATTGGTTTCATTTTGGATGATACCTGAGCTAATGTGTAAAGCACAGGCAAGGTTGGTTTTTGTTGTTACTCCTCCTTTTGAGTTGCTTCTCCTTCTCCTGCCTCTTCTTTTCTATGTCACAGCTGCACAGCACCCTCTTGTCCAAAGTTCCTGACCCACTCTAAAGAGCATCTTCTGTCTTCCCAAAGCTTTAAGCAAACACAAAACAAAAGAAAAAAAAACCCCTAAACACAGATATTAGTGTGGTGATTATCAGAGGGAAAGGGGTGGGGAGAGGTGGAGGAGGGTAAAGGAGGGCTAAATGGTGGTGGACGGAGACTTGACAATACAATATACAGATGATGTATTACAGAATTGTACACCTGAAACCTATATAATTTTATTAACCAATGTTACCCCAATAAATTCAGTACAAAAAAAAAAAAGAGTTGGATCAGCAAGAGAATACCCAAAGATGGCATGGCTCAGAAAGTATCTCCTAGCACATTCCAAACGCACCTTGGAAGGGCTTCGCTCTAGTCATTCTTTAGACAGCGGTTCTCAACATGTGGGTCGCGACCCCTTTGAGGGTCTAACGACCCTTTCACAGGGGTCGCCTAAGACCATCGGAAAACACATACTCCCTCTGTCCTATAATAATAGTAGCAGTTGATGAATGTAATTTGTCCCATAATAATAGTAGCAAAAGAAAATAAATATAGAACGCAACATTTATTATAAAAAAACTAGATTAAATTAAACAATAAATTAAAAATAGTACTCCTAAGTTTTATTTTGAGTGTCCAGATAGTTTCTGGATTTTTCAATAATTTCGTTACTGCATTTTAAACTTGTAGGTAGGATCCCTTGGCTGCGAAGCTTTGCTTTCCCTATATGCGTGAGCTTAAAATTATTGGAGCCATCGTTCTTCATGGCTTCCAGCATAACTTGTTGAAGTGACAGAAACGTATTATCCAGTATTTTGGGAGAAATATTATCAAAGGCTAATATGGTGCCTCTTCTGCTAAGAGGAATATGTCTAAGTTTTTCAAGTTTTTCTCCATAATCTTTGCATTTACGTCCACAGTTTTGTTTTTTCAAAGAATCAACATTAGCATAAGATTCTTCTTGGCAATTATTTTCGGAAGCACGTTTCCAAATTCTTGATATGGTCATTCTGTTGCACTTAAATTGTTTTGCAGCTAACGTAATTGCACCTTTCTGCAACTTTTCCTTTTTCTTTTGATGCATCAAGAACTGGACAATCGCAACTTGATCTTCGCTTGAATACTCTCTTTTTTTCATCTTACTTTTACAATGGGTTGGTATTCAACTGAAATAAAACAATTGATTTCGATCAGCGGATGAAATTAGAAAAATAGTTATAATTTATAATAATTAGATTAACCTAAAATTGAAAGATGTGTCAAAACAAATGACAGATGTCATGAAACATTTATTTTGATTGAAGGCTTCGCAGTTTTGCGCTACAACATAACTTACAGCTGCATTCGCCAATAATTCCCGTTTAAATATTCACTTGCTACTATTATTATGGGACAGAGGGAGTATATAATTACATATTGTTTTTGTGATTAATCACTATGCTTTAATTATGTTCAATTTGTAACAATGAAATTGGGGGTCACCACAACATGAGGAACTGTATTAAAGGGTCGCGGCATTAGGAAGGTTGAGAACCACTGCTTTAGTTCAATATCTGGCTGTTGCTGGGACCCAAAAGAATTGATTGTTTTGTTATGTGTTTAGGTTTCTGATTTTCAAAATGGTAATTCCTAGAATATTTCTAAGAAAACTCATTATCAGATTAATGAATGTCTCTTATATGTTGATTTACTAAGATGAACAATAGAGAACAGGTATAAGAAAAATATAATGGGAAGAAATCGCTATCTCTTCACTTTCCTTTTTTAAAAAAAAATTTAAACCAACAATTGGGAAAAGACCAATTATTGAGTCATACCGAAAAGAACACCTTGGTCTACCTCATGGCCTTGAAATGATCACAAACTGTTAAAACATTATTCAGATTAGGTCTGGGAATTCCTGGGTTTGTTTTTTAAAAAGCTTTCATTTGTTTTTTTGTAAGAGACCTGATAAGGCAATAGGGTTAGTTATCAAAACATGTAAATCAATCAATAAATGAAAAGAATGGACCTCAGTTTAGCAAACTGAATTCTAAAGATAACAGCATTTACTCAGAAGCCAGGATTATGAAAGGAAAGAAGAAAATGAAAATGAGGAATAGAGATAAGGGGGAGAAGCTGGAGGCAGGGAAGTATGGGGGGGGAGCAGAATGTACAGTGCTAGAATCAAAATTTAGAAATGAAAGCCAGGACTGTGGCTTAGAATATATTCATCAGACCCTAGCCAGTTTGGTTCAGTGGATAGAGCATCAGTCTGCGACTGAAAGGTCCTGGGTTTGATTCAGGTCAAGGACACATGCCTGGGTTGCGGGCACAATCCCCCAGTAAGGGGTGTGCAGGAGTCAGCCAGTCAGTGATTCTGTCTCATCATTGATGTTTCTATCTCTCCCTTTCCCTTCCTCTCTGAAATCAATAAAAATATATTTAAAAAAATAAAAAACCCATAATGTCTATACTTAAAAACTATATGAATATATTCATCAGCAGTGCTATCATTACTGATGTTAAACTCATTAACCAGAAGAGTATGTCCATGTTTACAAATGAAGTGAAGAGTCTCTTGATCCATTGGGTGGTTCTGTGTTGCAATGGGAGTTACACAAATCTGTTGTACCATAGAGGCTTAGCTGACTTAGGATGCCATTGCATGCATTGATTACAGAGTAGACTATTTCTCCTTAATTGAAGCTCTTTTATCTAATAAGTTGTTGTTTTTTTGAGCATTTGTTATGTTCCAGGCCCTTTTACGATTAGACCAGAGCTTTATGTTGTGTGTAATTTTATGGAATTAAACTAGGTCAGTTACTAGATCATTTTGACTAGGATTGTTCAGGCACTAAAATCAGTTGAATTTTTCCCCCCATCTGTTACACAGATTGAACCCTGAACTGTGAATTGAAATTCCTAAGTGGACACTCTGGTCTGGTTGTTAAATGATTTGAATAATTCACCCTATGGGTTTGTGGTCTTATTTAGTGGATTTGAGGCCTAGCTGTTCAATCTATTGATAAGGAGTTTAGCTACAAGTGGTTATCAAGATTAGCCTGAAGACATGACTTCTATGAGAAAAATAAAAATCTGGTCACATCTACTTCATTACATGCAAAAGAGAAATCAAGTGTAAATCTTTTAATTTTAGCTCTATGTTCAATGAAAGTATGAAGCTGAATAAGAAAAAATATTATTACTCTTAGCATTTAAAATTTATGAAGTAAAATAAGAAAAAAGAATAAGATTCTACTTTTAGGTGTGTGTTTTAAATTTCAGTTCAGGCATATTTTGCATAAGCATTGAAATATCTGTGTCAGACAGGTTCTTGTTCTTTTAATGCCCTTTGAAATCCCTCTAATGGTGTAAAATTTCTATTATTATCCTGCTAGAGTAGTATGTTGATGATACGATAGTACTTTTCAGACTATTTCTGTTTCAAATTGAGGAATCTTTATAGTTGTACATTGAAAATGAACTTCAAATAAAAGCATTGGATGAGAGTGTATTAAATATGCCATTGGCCTGTTTAATGTCAGTTTGTGATTTCATTTTCTATGTACTGTACTTTTTTTTTCTTGAAAGGCATTTTTCATTTTCTGTTCCTCCTTTAGAGGAAGTATGTAGGTTAGGCCACAGAATCTCAAATAATTCATCCTTCGTACAGTAAACAAACGGAAGGGCATGAAGTTGAGATTTTGTAAAGATTGTCTTCAGTGACTAACCCTTTGCCTATAATCTCCATGGCAGAAAAGGTAACACATCAGATACGTAGAGTTATAAATAGGGTTGTTCTCATTAAAATATAATCACTAGATATGGCAAAGAAGGGTTTTTGAGAAAATATCAGTAAGAAGGAGCCATCATAATAACTGATTCCATATTTAAAGGAAGCATAGATTATTTGCCACTTGGGGGTGTCTACTATTTAAGGATAGATGTAGACAGAAGACTCAGATTCTCAAGGGCTTGTTCTTGGCTCTTGATGGTACTAAGATTTCAGTCCTCATATCTAAATGATCTAGAATTTGCCTACCTAAAATCTATGAACTTGGGCCCTTGGGACAGAATTTCACATCTCTCCACACAGATCTCAATTCCAGTATGTCTGCGATTCAGAGTTCTTATCAGTCAGGGTGAGTAGAATATCAAAGCTGGTATCTGTCATGCTTGATTTGAAAGGAAAATTTTTCTTTGTAGCAATGTGTGTTTGTTGAGAGATGCTTCAAGTGTGAGTTTAGATTTTTCTCTCATCCTATTGAATAAGCCTGTTTAAGAGATTTGAATTTAACTTCTTTTGATGTGTTCTCCACTGACACTTAAGTAAGTAGTGTTTTTGGAACACTTAAATAAGGAGTGTTTTTGGAGCGGTAATGTTATGCTTCTGCCAAAGAGGTAAATAAATACTTAGCAGCTTAGTTGGTGGATAGAATTTTCACTGAAGAATAAGTGATAGATGGACAAATGAAGATTTTTTCCTGATTCTCCCTCTCTGCAATCCCCCTTTGTAGGGAACTAGCCTTGCATTCCCCCCCCCCCTTCTCTTTTATTTATTCATTTGAAACATTTTTTTGATGCTTTAGATATTCAGGAAGGATAAAGAAATGAGGTCTCTTTCCTCCAAAGCCTCTCAGATGATCATGATACGATGTAATACATATTATAATGGGGTATAGAATCTCTCTTTGCAGCTCCTCTTTTCTGGCAATTCATGTACATGCATTCGAGTACTCATACAGAGAAAGACTCTTACTGGAGTCATTCTAGTCCCCTTTGGGGAGGATCCATACCTTTCATCTCTTTTTTCCTACTGACCTCTTGCTGTAATCTCCCACTGTGCTTTCTGTTGGCCTCTGCACCAGCTTTTTAAAAAGCAGGTTCTGGAACCAAAGTTGATAACGTGAGGAAGCTTTTATGCCTGCTCAGCAAAAATGTCACAGTAAGGTTATCAGTGGCCTAGTGTTGGGTTGTTATTCAGATATTATGTCTTCCTTCGTTTGTTTGGTTGTTAAAATGTTCTTTCTAAGAGCTTGGCAGAAATGAGTAGTTATTGACTTTACATCAGTTTTCCAAATTCATTTTGAAATTTTACATGCCTATGAAATCCCAGAGTCTTACGTCGTTCCCTTAACCCCCTTGCTTTTCCCTGCCTTCGTCTCTGGACTCCTGAGAAATCAAATGGGCTTGTGGTGCAGAGGTATTGGCCTTGGCACAGTCATCATTCCTCTGCTCTGGCTGCTTCCGATATCTGGTAAACCAGGGCTTGGAGGGAATGTGGACACTGGAGAGCAGCTTATTTCTTTGCTTCAGAATAACTGTAGCTATCGTGGACCGAGTGTCCACTATGTGCAAAACACTCTAACGTGGATAATTTTTTAATTTTATTTTATATTTTTAAAATATATTTTATTGATTTTTTACAGAGAGGAGGGAAGAGGGATAGAGAGTTAGAAACATCGATCAGCTGCCTCTTGCACACTCCCCACTGGGGATGTGCCCGCAACCGAGGTATATGCCCTTGACCGGAATCGAACCCGGGACCCTTGAGTCCGCAGGCCGACGCTCTATCCACTGAGCCAAACCAGTCAGGGCAATTTTTTAAAAATTAAATCTCTGTGAAGTAGATATTCCTATTCCAGATGAAGGAGCTAAGTCTCAAGAGAGGTTAGGGTAATGCACCTAGTAATTTGTCAGTCTTAAGCGGTAGTTGTGAGGGTCAAATAAGCTGGTATTGGTGAGATCCTTTAAATGACAAAGTATGGAAGAAACCCTTCTGCTCCAGGATGTCTGTGCCCCTTTAATGTGTGTTAGGCTTATGGCCTTTGTCTGGCTATCCCTACATGGTCTTACTTGTGGGTATGTGACTTCTTTCTTTACCGGCTGGTACCTCTCTGGTGTCATGCATCGGAGAGTAAATTAAATAGTCATAGACAGACCGTGGGCCATATATTTCCCAGGATCATCTATTTCTCTGCCTTGGACTTAAAGGACTACAGGCCCTGAGGTTATTCCCCAGTATTACACACTGCAGATCTCCACACTTGGATGCGGGCTGGGAGCTCGGCCAGAAGGGAGCATCCCTGGAGTTGAACCTGACCTGAAGGTGAATAAATTATCTCCTGTAAAACACTACCTACTTTTATGTTATTTTCTGAATGTTTTCTCCATAGCTCAGCACTTTCCAAAAGCGAGGTTGCATGGAACTCGATGTCCTGTGATGGTAGTCACAAGGCTAAGCGACTGTGGGAAACTAACTGGCTTAGGCGGCAGCACTGCACAGCTGGCTGCACGGCTGCCGATGCGAGCTCTGCATCTCCCAGAGACCCCGAGGGGATTTCAGATCCCTTTTACCTTAAAGCTTTTCATCATGGCATTGAATAAAAGGTCCCCTAAAAGGTAACTTTTGAGGAGCAGACTTTGTGATACGCTGCCCTAGCCTTTTCTCTCACCTTCATTAAATGCCCTAGCCTACAGTGTGTGGTCGGACTGGCGTGGAGTCCAGCCCTCTCCCCACAGGCAGATCCTGCTGCATTACTTCAGACGTCTTGTTCTGGTAGGAAAGCTAGCAGTCTTGTCTGGAGCCATGTAAATAAATATGAGGGGCGATTAGCAGAATACCCACTTTTATGAAGTGATGATGATATTGTGATGTAGATTTGAACACGGGGAGCCTACTACAAGAGATGCTATTGAAATAAAATGAAATGAAAGGTGGGGGAGAAGCTGCTGTCTAACCTTTTAAGGTCATGGAGCAGTTCTCATGAACTTGAATAATTGTTAAACCAGATAATTACAATAAAAAGTTAACATTTTATTGACTGCTTAGTATGTAATAGGCACCGGCTTATCTCATCTAATTGAATCCTCATCATTGCCCAATGAAGAAAAGTTTTGTTATTCTCCACACTTTACAGATGGGGAAATTGAAACTTCAAGAGATTAATTGGTCTGAAGTCACAGAGTAGGTCACTGTCAAACTTTGCAAAGCAAAATGAGCAGGTGCAAAGGAAGGATGTGTCTCGGGAAAGGGTGCGGGATGGAGGGAGGAACTTGTGAGCATGTGGCAGGTTTGAGGATGACCCATGAAGTATTTGATTTGCTCCTGTGAAGAATGACAAGGAGTGGAGGCAGTTTTATATGTCACATTAATAAGGGTGCAGGCCTTTGCCCAGCCTGTGTGGGTCAGAGGTTGAGTGTCGACTTACGAACCAGGAGGTCACTGTTTTATTCCCCATTAGGGCACATGCCTGGGTTGCCAGCTTGGCCCCCAGTGGCGGGAGTGCAGGAGGCAGCCGATTGATGTTTCAATCTCATTGATGTTTCTACTCTCTCTCCCTCTCCCTTCCTCTCTCTCTAAAGTCAATAAAAACCATATTAAAAAATATAAGGGTGCAGGCTTTTTAGGTGAGGTTGCTGATGAATGACTTTTAGGACTTTAGAGTATATCACAATGTGCCAGATACAGCATTTGATTAGCAATGGATGAATTCTACAAGGTAAACCAAAAGCCAGTTGAGGGTATTAGAGTGGGCATCAGAGCCACAGGGCGGCCTCCCCCACAGTGGAAGTGACTTTTCTTGTTGCTGCATTATACCCTTCTGCATAGTTGAAATTGTCTGCTTCATGATAATGATTTTAGGGTTGGCATTCCCGACTCACTCTTAACAAAATGTACATTGCCCTCTTAACCAAAACCTGGTAGGTTTAGTCCATTGACACCAGACCCAGGTATGTCATCCTGTTGTCTGAATGACAGAATTTTAATCTGATTCTCAGGTGCTGCTTTTAAGGTGATGTCTGTACCCATTTTACAACCACTGTGGCCACATCTCTGTACCTTATTTTTTTCAGATGCACCTGTTAACTATAATACTATAAAATGCAACTCTCAAAAAGCAGTTGTAATATTAAAACTATTTAACTGGTCTTAGTGAATGTTAACTAGCTGTATGAAATATAATATCTGAAAACAATGGTTTGAGCAGTTAGTACCCTTTCTTAGTAATCTTTAGTTCTCACCTTCTCTGCAGACCCAGGCTTTTGATTTGTAGGCAAGGCCCGTCTTTCACATTAGGTTCGAGCATCCTAGTTGGGGTTGCTTATCTTCCAGGGGACTGTCATCTCCTCTTCAGCTCAGCTCCAGGCAGGCTGTTGGTCTTGAACGTGCCGTTGGAGCTCAGCACGGGGGGAGTCCGTGCCCTCACTGAGCCCCATTTTATCCACTCACGATGGATATGAGCGAAGGGATTGTATGAGGGGAAGATTATGAAGGACACACAAACTCTGTTTATCTCTGGTCAGAATAACACAGTAGGCTCTTTTTTTTTTTTTAACTGTTCATCAGATTATTTATTCACTTGATTTTTAGATTCACTTGTTGATAGATGTGTATTTGTTGTTCATAATTTGTATTATTACCTTTTTCTTCTTCTTCCTCTTCTTAAAGGATACCTTTCAGCATTTCATATAATACTGGTTTGGTGGTGATGAACTCCTTTAGCTTTTCCTTATCTGTGAAGCTCTTTATCTGACCTTCAATTCTGAATGATAGCTTTGCTGGATAAAGTAATCTTGGTTGTAGGTTCTTGCTATTCATCACTTTGAATATTTCTTGCCACTCCCTTCTGGCCTGCAAAGTTTCTGTTGAGAAATCAGCTGACAGTCGTATGGGTACTCCCTTATAGGTAACTGACTTTTTTTCTCTTGCTGCTTTTAAGATTCTCTCTTTGTCTTTTGCTCTTGGCATTTTAATTATGATGTGTCTTGGTGTGGTCCTCTTTGGATTCCTTTTGTTTGGGGTTCTCTGCGCTTCCTGGACTTGGAAGTCTATTTCTTTCACCAGGTAGGGGAAGTTTTCTGTCATTATTTCTTCAAATAACTTTTCTCTTCTTTTCTTTTTTTAAAATATATTTTATTGATATTTAACAGAGAGGAAGGGAGAGGGATAGAGAGTTAGAA
>NW_005354291.1:8743375-8745684 GCF_000412655.1 Myotis brandtii
CTTGCGACCCTCTGGTCTGCTGTTGGGAGTCTGTATAATATTCTTTATTTCAGTCAGTGTATGCTTAATTTCTAGTTGGTTCTTTATCACAACATCGAGGGTCTCATTAGATTTCTTGAGGATCTCACTACATTTATCGGCGGTCTCACCAGTCTTTTCGAGGGCCTTATTAAATTTATCGGCAGCTTCTAGACAGTTCTTTAAAGACCTTAAAAGTGTGGTTTTGGTTCCAGAGTAAAAATTTGGAGGGTCCCTTGCCAGGTAAGGTCTGCTATCCATGAGTGTAAGTCTCTGGGGAAGCAGATCGCAGTCACCACCAGGACCAGTCCTCCAGGATGCACTGCAAGAAATAGTAGAATTTAGCCTGTGAGGAGTGATGGGTCATCAGGTCCTGGATGGTGCTGCTGAGTCTTCTTCGGGGATGGTGGGAAGGCATTTGGTGAGCCTGAGAAGAGGTAGGTCCTGGGGGTGTAGAAGTGTAGGAAGGTAGTGTTTTGTGTAGAGGTTTGTATGGCTTAATGTGTGAGAGGCGATACCAGTGGTGTATTCCTTGTACCTTTGCTGCCATAGGGGTAGATAGTATGACTGGGAAAGGCCCCTCCCCTGTGGGTGTTAAGGATGCCTTTCCTTTTTCCTTGACGTAGACCAAGTCCCAGGGAGGACTGAGAGATGAGTAGAAGTTGTAGGAAAGGGATGGGGGAGAAGATTATCAGCGTGTTGTTGTAATAGTGCAAAAGCAGGGAATTAGTCTTCCGGGGAGGGGGTTTGAAGGACAAAAGGCCGCCCATACATGACCTCGAAGGGACTTAGAAGTAGTGGTTGCCATGGCATGGCCCTTAGTCACATTAGTGCCAGGGGGAGTAGTTTAGTCCAAGGCATATGAAGCTCCAAGGATGACTTGGTTAGATGTGTTTTTAAGAGATGATTGGCCTTTTTTATTTTACCCGAAGACTGAGTGTGGTAGGGGATGTGGAGGCTCCATTTGATGTTTAGTGTTTGAGAGACCAGCTGCGTTATCTGAGAGATGAAAGTGGGGCCATTATCAGATTGAAAAGACATCAGAAAGCCAAAGTGGGGGATGATGTTGTGGGTGAGAGATAGACGAGAGTACAGGCTCCTGTCCACCTGATGGGGAGACAGATATATGTGTTTTCCCCACAGAGGAAGAAAAATCCCTGATCATGGAGACAATCTGAAAGGTGTAAGGAGAAAAGGTGGACTAAAGGGTATGAGATTCCCTTTCCCAGTTCCACGCTCCAAGCTGAGAGGGTAGTCACCATGGCATTACCAATAAGTGGTGACAGATGAGTGATTGAGATTGTATTGCGTGAAAGCGGGAGGGAATGTTAGAATGGGCTATATCCAAGGGAAAAGATAAAGAGAAGGAAAGGAGCAATGGAGGCCAGGGACCTGGATGGTTGGATAAGAAGTCAGACACTGTGTTGGCTTAACTTCTTATTTTTACTGAACCTTAATCCTTGCTGTTTTTCTGAATATTCTGGTTTAGCTTAAGAAGTATCCAGCAACCTTGTCCTGCCAGTCTTGGAGAATGAAACCTCACTTTCTTGCTCAGAGTAAAATGGCCCTTTTACAATTCTTGTAAATAGTTAATTTAGAACTTCTTTCTTTCTTTCAACATTTCTCTTTTCCTTCTCATCACCTACACAACCTTCACAAATTTCACACTTTCAAATTAGCCTTCAAACCTTCTTTCTATGTCCTTCAAAAATGCATAACCATGCCTCAGACCTTCCATTAAGTATTTCTACTCTAATATTCTTTCTTTGTTCTTTGAAATGTATTAGAATTCTTCACTCTTAGAAACCTTAATTTTTCAATGATAAAAAATAAACAGCCAACATTTCTTAGATTGACATTTTTCAGAGCATTAAAGGGGGTGAGAATGTTGGCCTTGGGATCTAAAGGCTCAGTGAGGGGGTCCCTTCGCCATGTCATGTCATAGAGGAGCTTTGCAAGAAGACTAAAGTTGTGAACCTGGAGGCAAGAGTACCCAGTGAGACTGAGAAAGGAGAAAATTTTTTGTTCAGAGGAGGGGACAGTCTTAGAGGAGATAAGGAGATAAGGCATTTAGTCCAAGGAATGGCTCAGCCTTGTGGAGTGAGAGAGTGAAACTGTGGTTTGGGACAATTGGACTTTATGAGGGGAATACATTGCCGGAAGCCGGTCCATTCTTGCTGCTTGACACAGTCGCTGCAGGGAAGAAACATCTGCACAGCATATGTTTCAAGGGACCTGGCGTATATGGCATACTGTTCTTAATATGTTTGCTCCCCTTAGCGCTATGTGTT
>NW_005354291.1:8746705-8781179 GCF_000412655.1 Myotis brandtii
TTCTCTTTCCTCCTAGTTGTAGAACTTCCACTCAGCCAGCCTTCCTGTGGTTCTGGATGATGTCCGTTCCGTCTTTTAGTTGTATTTTTGAAGTGGTTGTTTGAGGCAGCAAACTCCGGTGTTTACCTATGCCGCCATCTTGGTTTCCGCCCACAATAGGCTCTTGACAGTTGTGAGGGACATATCGCAAGACCATCACCAATTCTCAACTTGTAAAAACTCATTGTAGCACAAAATTCCTTCCTTCAGATGACTGAAGTGTAACTGAAAATGTAAATGATCTCTCTAGACCTTGACTACTTATCTCACTCGATGAGCAATTTTAGTACTGTCTGGAGCACTTATTGAAACAAGTTCACACATCCTTTCTACTTATTTCCTTTTGGAGCATTTGGTAGTTTTGTTCACACACATGTGTCTGAGTCATCATTGCATTTGACATTTCAGTCTTTAATTTATCTGAAACTTCAATTTTGTGGCCAGGACCTATCACTTTCAAAAACATTTCCATATTCCCCTTATTCTGTCATCAATGCTAGAATCAACTAGCAGTTAATTTTGTTTGTTTCATTTCTTAACAAGAAAAAAAGTTTTTTATCACTTTATTGACAGTGGCCATAGCACTGAGACTAAGCACTCTGACTGAGGGCGAACCTGGACCTTGGCCGGCCCAGGCCACTTGCTCTTGCCTCTGAGCTGTGTGTGATGCAGAATCATGTCTCTGCAAAACGACAAATGACTCAATGTCCCTGGAACTTCACATGTCCCTCAGGAGTGGTAGAAACTGTAAATGGTGGGCAAATGCCAAGGATCTGCTGTATATGTTTTATTTTTCCCATACCTAAACTGTGGAGAACTGAACTCTGCCCTTCCTTTTCTTACTGATCTGTGGAGCTGATGCATTTGCATGTACAGTTGAATACTTACTAGCAAATTACCCAGGAGCTTTGGGGAAGTTGATTTCTCTTACTGACTTCTAAGCTGTAGCTTCAGTTGTTGACTTCAATAACAAACGTGGGAAGACATGCCTTTTATAACATAAACTGTTTTATATAAATATGAAGCAAGATTTTAAAACTTGTTTTTTAATTAAAAAAAATTTTGTTTAACATTCAACAGATGCAAAAGCATATACAGGGAGAAGGTTCCTCCCCATGACTGTCTTTCAGCAAACCATTGTTCCTTCCTGGAAGCAGCTAGTGTTACTGGTTTCCGACAATCCTTGCAGAGATTGTCTATGCACATATAACCAGTACATATATTTATATATAATCCCTTGGTTTTATATACATGGTAGCATGTCGTTCCTGTATCTTGCACAAAATTAGTAGTATTAAAGACATCTGGGAGCTCTTTCTTTTTTATTGAATTTATTGGGGTGACATTGGTTTGCAAAACCATACAGGTTTCAAGTGTACAACTCAGCAAAACATCATCTGCACACAGCATCGTGCGCCCATCACCCCAAGCAACGCCTCTTCCCATCCCCATTTTCCCTCCCTTTGCCCACCTGCACCTACTCCCCACCCCCTTTTCTCTCTTCTCTGTGTCTATGTGATATATATATCCTTAATCCCTTTACTTTCTTTCATCCAGTCCCCCAAAGCCCTCCCTCTGACAGCTGTCAGTCTGTTCCACGTATCCATGCCTCTGTTTCTATTTTGTCTTGGAGATCTTTCTATTATCTTAATATAAAGAGCTTCCTCATTTTTTTTTTTTTTTTTTTACAATGGCATTCTATACCACCAGAGGCCCAATGCAGGAAACTCATGCAAGGGGCTCGGCCCTCGCAGCAGCAGCAGCTTGCCTCAGCCCTCACAGCCCCAGCTTCGTCCGGAAGGTTATCCGGAAGGTCGTTCGGCTGTCCAGTCTAATTAGCATATTATGCTTTTATTATTATAGATTGTATGGATGTACCACAGTTTGCTTTTATTTGCTTTTATTAATGGACTTTTGTGTTGTTTCCATTTTTTTTCTTTTTTGCTATATTCAGTGAGTAACCTTTTACATTTTCCTTTTATAAATATGTGCAAGTATCTGTAGAATACATTTCTAGGACTAGGATCGCTGAGCTGTCGAATATGTTCTTGAAAGTTGGTCTCCATAGGGGTTGTTTCAATGTATAATGCTGCCATCAATGTATGAGAGGGCCTGCTTCCCCGTCTTCTCATAACACAGGATTTTTGAATGTAAGATATTAACTAATTTCATCACCATCTAATGTTTCTTGATTACTAGTGGTGTATGGTGGGTTGGAACTTTCAGAGATTTATTTGAGCAATTGAGGAAGTTAGTTCATCTGTTACATACAGTATTCCAAGAGGGAGTCAAGTTGCACAGCTTCGGTTTGGAGACAGTGGGTGGTACAGGAGACAGATGTAGGAGGTAATTCTGAGGATAGTGTTGTATTGTCATTTAGTCTGTCCGCCAGGCCTTTTTGTTGCAGGCTCCAGGCAAGAAAATTGTAATAAAAATTAGTAAAAGCTAAAGCGAACTGTTTCACAAAAAGGGGGCTTTGGGAGTGTAATACATTTGTGCAAGTGCCAGTAGTAATGACCTCCGCCTTCAATAAAGCCATCTCCTTAATGAGGCATCCACAATGGATGCCGGTAGAAGCACACTGGATGTCAGTCCCCTTGATTTTAGCTCCTGTCAGCCATCACATGTATGTTGGTGGGAATCAAAAGCTGCATTGGTGCATTTGCTGGGCATCTGGAGACCATTTGAATTTAGAAGAGATTAGGAGGCAACTGGTAGTTGCTGTCTGATAGCACAGAGGACCTGTCATGGTACACTTTTAAGGCACTTTCTTAGGAAGTCCCAGCACCATTAACAAGAGATTTGGGGTGGAATTTCTGCAGAATGAGAAACACTGATTGTGACTTGTATTGTGAGTAACTGCTACCTGTTTTTTCTGGCCCGTGGAATACAGGTTAGTTATGGGATAGTGCCAGGTGATAATTAAAACATAAAGCAGCATTTCTAAATACTAAAAAAACCCAAAAAACTGCTTATCTCTTAGGAACATGGTTGGTTGGAGTGAAAGGACTTTGTATGTTTGTATACACACACTTGTGGAGGATGAAAACTAGGGAAAAAGACTTAGGGTGGCATAGAAGTAGCTCCTGTTAAAATAATATTGGTTGTTGGCTATTCTGCGTGACTAAGAGATTGTGGAAAAACACCTCATCTATCCTAGCTATTCATACTAATTGTGATAGTGAAAGTAGCCAGTGGCTTCAAAATTAGACCATGGGAAAGACAACATATTAAATGTTTTCATGCTACAGTACTTTGCACAAAATGTCCACAAACCTTAGAATAAAACAATGGATGTAAACAGTTTTTATAAATTCTAGATATGTGCCTTATGGGCAGAGTACACTGTGTAACATTACCAGTGTTTGATAGAGCAAAAACTTATTCTAAATATTTCCTAAAACATGTAATGCAGGTTTTGTACAGTATAAGCTTTTAGCTTTCTTCTACTTTTTGTTCCTCTTCCTAGACACAGGATTTTGCTGTTGTGAATTTTATATACATAGGTTTTAAAGTTAGAGAAGATGAGAAACTTACTTGTATATATGTCTTAATGCTATTTTGTCAGTAGCATACATTTTTTTAAAGGGTATGTGTTGCACTGATACACATAATTCAAGAACTTTGGTGCTAGCAGACTGGCTCTGGATTTGCCATGTTCTAAGGAGTAACATAAGGGAAAGTAGGTTTCGCCATATTCTCAGAGGGGACAGGAATCTACAAAGGTCAGATAATGCTGGAGAAAAATAGGCTGGGGTGGAATCAGGCTGACCTGGGTTCAAGTCCTGGCCGTACCACCATCTATGGTTTTGGCTGAGTTAGTGAACCTTTCTGAGGCTCACTTTCTTCAGTGTAGACTAGACGGATAATATAACCTAACTTTTTGTGGGAAATAAATGAATTAATGGATGTAAATTGCCTGTTGCTTTGAATCTTTTTCTGGAAGAATGTCAGAGGTTTAATTAATAAATTAGAAAGTATATGTATCATGTCTGGCATGGGCTATCTGGTGATTTGATGCTGTTACAATTATAGAGAAAGAACAGTAAAACTTTTTTTAAAGGATCACTCAAGTTTTACCCAGTTTAGCCACCAGGGGGAAATTATTCTGTCACTCTACTGTCTGTCAGGAAGAAGTTGCCATTCTTCTTCACTTAACAGGGAAGTCAGTTTTGTTCCTGATCTCTATCTGTTTAATGAGGTAGGAGTCATAGAGAATTTAAGTGCAGGTTAATTCACTTAATTTTTTTGCTATTTATTTTTATTTTTGTTAATCCTCACCCGAGGATATTTTTCCCATTGATTTTTTTTAAAGGGAGATGTGTGGGGGGAGGTGGGGGAGAGAAATATCGATGTGAGAGAGACACATCGATAGAGAGAGTGGAAGGGAGATGTGTGGGGGGAGGAGGGGGAGAGAAATATCGATGTGAGAGAGACACATCGATTGGTTTTCTTCCGCACACACTCCAACAGGGACTGGTGTTCGAACCTGAAACCCAGATATAGGCCCTTGATCAAGAGTCAAACCCACAATCCTTCTATGCGCAGGTTGATACTCTAACCATGGAGCCACACCGGTTAGGGCAATATTTTTGCTATTTCTTAGGTCAATTCAATTCTTTCTTAGGCCTTTATATCCTAGTTCCTGTTTTGAGGATTAAGTTGTAATGATAGTAAAATCTGATGCTTCTGCAAATTTAGACTGTATAGATTTTGAAATGATCAGAAATAGACTTAATAATATATGTATAATATTTGACATATTCTAATTTAAAAGAAAAAAATTATTGAAACAACTAGTATATCCCAACAGAGGATAGCTATAATTCAAACAAACAAGTTTTTTTCTATTGACTATTTAAAAGTGAATGTATATTATATATTCAAGTAGGCGGCACATAGAAGTATTTTTATTATAAAAAATTTCAAGCATACATAAAACTAAGATGTATAATAAACCATCATAGATCCTTCACACATAGTGACCATTACCAATATGTTGCCAATCTTGTTTCACTATGTCATTGATTAATTTACAGCAAATTCCTCACATTACGTAATTTTATATGTCAATTTCACTTTGTGTCTCTGAAATACAACAAAGAACTCCCCTTTAAAAAATAGACACTGTCACCCGGCCAGTGTGCCTCAGTGGTTGAGCGTCGACCTATGAACCAGGAGGTCGCAGTTCGATCAGGGCACGTGCCCGGGTTGTGGGCTTGATCCCCCGTGGTGGGGGGGCTGTGTGCAGGAGGCAGCCAGTCAATGATTCTACCTCATCATTGATGTTTCTGTCTCTCCCTCTTCCTTCCTCCCTGAAATCAATAAAATAGTGTGCAATACTTAAAAAAAATAAACACTGCCATTATTCCTCTGAAAAAGCAATAGCATTTGTCTAATGTCATCAGATAGCCACCTGGCATTCATGTTTCCTCCTCTCCTTATAATCTTATTTTTTGAAAAATAGTTGACATCAGGGCTCAAACAATATCTATGATTTATGATATTGTTGCTAATATGTCTCCTAAATTTCTTTTCATCTAAATTTCAGATTTCCTCTTTCAAATATTTTGTTCACTTCTTGCCAGTTTGTTTGTGGAATAAAACAAGTTTTTATCCTATATGGTAGAATAATTGAAAATCTCAAAGTGCCATTATTTGTGTAGGTTACAGTTACCAATATTTACTGTATTACAAATTAAAATACATAATTTAAATTTTACTTATTTAAAAATAACAATAGTAAACCCATTACATTAGTGTATGTAAGCACAGTTTTAACGAAACAAACATAGTTTGAAAATTAAAAGCATACTAAATAAGTACTACTGTTTTACATTTCTGTAAGTCTCTTTAATGTCTGGCTTGATAGAAGATAGGTGGGTTCTGATATTTGCTTCTGCATTCAATCTATTGCAATATGTTGTTTTGGTTGAAATTTATGGGGTTGGAAAAGGGAGGTGTATTTGAAGTATTTTCATTTAGTGGTGGATATTCTTCTTTGACACTACACCAAAACTTGACAAGTGGTAACTCCTTTTCTTTTTTTAATCCTCACTCTAGGATATGTTTAGGGAGAGCAAGGGAGGGGATGGGGAGAAAAAGAAAGAGAGATTGGGAGAGAAACATTGATCAGTTACCTCCTATATGTGCCCTGAACCCAGGGTTCAGACCCACAACCTCCAGCCTTTTGGTGCACGGGATGACGCTCTAGCCATTCGGGCCACCCTGCCAGGGCAACAAGTGGTAGTTTCTTTAATGTCTGCTGTAATGTGCAGTTTGAAGCTCTGTTGATCAGCTTTTAATACTTTGTAACTTTAGAATCTATTGGTCTACCATGCACTTTGAATGGATTCTTTACCCATGCATAATTGTGTAACATTAAGCACTGGTCATTTGGAAAATAACTGCTTCGCCACGTTGTGCAGAACTTCCAAATGTTGACAATATTTTATTGTGCAACATTTTAAAATCGTATTCATGACTATCACCACCCATCTCCTTAGAGAAGTCTTTAGCTGTTGGGAAGTTTCAAGCTCTTGGTGGTGGATACAAGTTTTTCAAAAATTCTCATTTTCCCTTGAATGCTCAAATTGTATCATTAGCTACAAATGCTGTCAGCATTTTTCTTGATGTGACAGGCTCACTTCATTTATTTTTGACAAAATATTTGCCAAATATTCAAACCTGAATAAACATCGTTTTGGAAATAAAAAAAAAAATGGCTCTCTTTCCACGAAAAACAAAACAGCTTATTCAGCTTGTATCTCAAACAGTTCACCAGCGCCTTTTCCTTGAGGCAACCACAGTACTTTGGCACGCCCACCCACTTTATGGTACTTACTTTATCATCACACAGAACATTAAAAGATGTATATTCAGGTACCAAGACAAATATTTCATCAAGGATGGTCTTTAGTGAAACTGACCTTTGTTTACTGTGAATGCAGGATGGTGAAGAAAACAGTGGCAGCAGCTTTGCCCACTAATGCTTTTGTTCCATGAGTGCAAATGTCAACAGAGTGAGGGAGGCAATAACGTTCTTAGTATTTTTATGAGAACAGTTTTGACTTCTTGGACCTTTGGAAAGGGTCTCAGGGCCCCCCAGGGTCTGTGGCCTGTGCTTTGAGAAATGTTACTAAAGAGTTTCTGACAGTCCAAATTTTGCTTCTGATATTTTTCTGGTGTGATTTAACGTGTTCCTTTGTTCCTGGTATTTTCTGTAAATAAACTTGATCAGATTAGGTTCGATTTTGTTTTTTTCCTGGCAATACTCCTTCATATATGGTTGTTTCTTAGAGCCATTAATTTATTACGTGTTGCAAATGGTTATGTTTCAGTTCTCCTGCTGATAAACAAAGGAATGTCAGAACTTTATTTCTGCTATCACTTACCATGGATTACCTTTGTTTATTAGCAGGAATTTTTTCTAAAGGAAAATTTCCTCTCACCCAACTATTTGTTATCCTGAGATATAGTTTGCATGGGTCTCATGATACAGGCAGGGTCAATCCTTGTTATTTTCCCAAATAGTGACTTGGTTACCATATATCCTCCCCAAAGGTGGCCAATAAAGTGTTCTAGGTTTGTTTTTTGTTTGGTTTTGAATATCATTATGAACTCGTGGATTTAAACTTATTTGACGCGTTTCAGTTCAACGCAGCTAGAATCCTTTCTTGGGCCTGCAGGAGCCTCTTCAGTTGCTCCTGAGTTCTTTAGATCTGATCTCTGTTGTCCTTGATAGTTTCGTTGTTTTTTTTGTTTGACATGTTCCAAGCTCATCTTGCACATTTTCTGCCAGAAATCACCTCCTTCTCCAGGAAGACCTCCCAGAAGTGGTATTTAGAGACCACAGTCAGAGCTCTGGGCTGCTCGTTACTGTTGATGAGTGATTGTTTCTAGACTTTTTCAGTGGACAAAGCTAGAAAAATGCATATTTTTTAAAGATAAAATGCATCACAAATTCATACTGACACTATTATTCAAATTTAGGACTCATTGATCTTTCCCATTGCTTGCCAATGACCTCAACATAACTTGTTTTATCCCATACCACACAGAAAAGTCTCAAAGAACAATATAATGCTGCCAATAACTATGATTATGAAAAAGTTAGTTTTGCAACTTTTTAAAAAATGAAAAGTAAGCATTATCATAGTTTAGCTAACTGAATTGGTTACCTTAACACAGCGTGTTATTATTGGTGTTTACTGTACATGTTGAGACTTTTTTTTCTATTTCTGGGAACATCAAATTGGCAAATATTTCACCTGTATTAAATAAATCAATTTATTTATTGCTTTTTTATTATCTGAATGGTTCCTTTTTGTTTATTAACATTTTCTATTCTTTATTCATACCTACTCTCTTTTCAATGTTTCAAAACAAAAAACTATTTAGAGGGCAAGGAATTACGTTCATATGGCATCATGATTCTTTGGGGTTTTGTTGTTGTTGTTGTTTTTCCCCAAAATATATTTTTATTGATTTCAGAGAGGGAGAGAGAGATAGAAACATCAGTGATGAGAGAATTATTGATTGGCTTCCTCCTGCATGCCCACTCCTGGGGATGGAGCCCACAACCCGGTTATGTGCCCTTGACCAGAATTGAACCTGGGACCCTTCAGTCCCCAGGCCGATGCTCTGTCCACTCAGCCAAACTGGCTAGGGCATGATTCTTTGTTTTAAGTGAGTTTGCTACGAAACAATGAATTTCTTTTTAAGAATAGAAATGTTTACCGTGACACTTTATAACTTAGAAATTTTATTACTATTTTTCTGCTATAACTTACCATGGATTACATTATACAATAGTGTTGATATTTTCTGAAGCAGTTATTTCTTGATCTGTGGATATGAGATATTATGATCAAGAAAATTATGTAAATAAGGGAAACTAAAGTAATGACCACTGAAATAAAAACTGATTTATATGTGGAATTCTTTTTTTCTTTTTGCCTTCAGGTTAAAAAAAATAAATCATGACTGAATCTGCCTCTAGCACAAGTGGTCAAGAGTTTGACGTATTCAGTGTTATGGACTGGAAAGATGGAGTAGGTACATTGCCAGGAAGTGACTTAAAGGTAAGCTGTCTTTATTACGTTCAATTTTATGTAATGATAAAAATTAAATCTGAATATATATGCAAACTAAGAATTAAAAACATTAAGCACAATGTTTTATATGATACTTAGACCTCTACAATAAACTCTCAAGACAGTTGGACATGCTTGTGGTTTGGCAGAAGCCTTTGTCACTTGGGGTGGAGACTAAGGAATGTTTCGGCAGCATGTGCTCATTTTGCAGATAGTGAGTTACAGCTTCGAGGAGGATCATCTCAGGTTTGACTCTCTCATGATGACCAATGAGTGTGGCAGTGGTAGGTTAGAAAACCTGGCTTATATTTTGTAGTAATGGGCCCTATAAATTTAAGTAACCACACTCGCTGGGCCCTAGTGTTCTCATTTAAAAACTGGATAATGTTAAAATATTGAATAAACAGAATGATTTACCTCCCTTAAATTATTTATACTGTAAATATGGATTTTATATAATCACTTGTTCAAAATTACTGGTTCTCCCTGTACACCAGGCTGCTTTTGTATGGAGGAGAACTCTCTTCAGAGAGTGATTCCTTCATGTGCTCCTTTTCTAGGTGCTCACCCTGCCCCGTTCCCCCAGACCCCCAAGCCCTCTCAGGGACCACATCTGCTGCCCCATGAAACAGGGTTATGCAAGCCACCTGAGAAGTCAGCCGCCCTCACCTCTCATTTCAAATTTGCTTTTGCTCTGATCCTATCTCTGGGACCTTGAACCTGTCTGTGGCCTTTTGGACTTTGTGTCTGTACTTGGTCACTCAGATGTTTGAACTTCCAGTCTCCCTAACAGGCTGTTAGCTGGCTTACCTCTCTAATGCTTGGTGTTCTGTACTGTCTTGAATAGAATTTCCTGCCCGCTAATATTGGCTTCTTATAATCCAATTCCTTTTCGCTGCCAAACCTGCCCTAGTTCATTCTCAGTGGTGAGATTTGGATCTGTTATTTAAGGAAACATACTTGGATTTTAGTTGAGTTAGGTTTAAATAAATAAGTGCAGTGTGCCAACGTACCTTTCTGAGTTTAGCTGAACAGAAATATACTAGTGAGGTTTAGTGAAATCCGAAGAGGAGATTTGGTTTTAGTTTTAGGCTGTGTGACCTTGAACAAGTCGGTTGGTCTCTGGACCAGTTTCCTTTTTGGTAAAATAAGGGATTAAGTAAACACTAAAAATTTTATCTGCTCTTAACATTCTTCAACTGTTCATCTGGATTAGATACATTGGAAGTAGAATACTGGGATTTTTGAGAAAGAAGAAACGGTGTCTCAGACTCTAAAAACATCAGCCACATATTAGCTACCTGAACCTTGTCAAGTTATTTAAATTCCCTGTTTCCGAATCTTTATCTGTGAAATGGAAATAGGGGATCTATGTCTTAAGGTGGTTATGAGGTGGTTGAAAAAAATATCTATAATAATAAAAGTGTAATATGCTAATTAGACCGGACAGCTGAAGGACCTTCTGGACATCATTCTGGATGTCCTTCCAGATGAAGCCGTGGCGGTGGGAGCCAAGGCAAAGGTGGTTAGGGGTGATGAGGCAGGCAGACAGAGTGGTTAGGGGCAATCAGGCAGGCAGGCAGGTGAGTGATTAGGAGCCAGCGGTCCCAGATTGTGAGAGGGTGCAGGCCAGGCTGAGAGACCCCCTCCCCCCATGCACGAATTTCGTGCACTGGGCCCCTAGTGTATATATAAAAGACTTAAATTGTAGCTATTCAGGCTTTGCAATATGTTGTGTAACTGCCCCCCTCCCTTTTTCATTGCTGCATCCTCTTGTACATTTTAATCCCTTCTGAGTAGCTTTTTGGGGTGTCAGGTAGATGACAAAATTTGTAACTTTTGTTTGGTTAGTTTTAACAATGGAGTATAATTTCCATCCCTAAGAAATTTAGATTGCCCAAGGTTTTCTAAGCAATGGATTTTAGGAATAGTAAATAACCCGTTATTTTTATTAAAGCAAGCAGATAATTACGCCATTTAGTGGGTTTTATAATCTGGGTTATTTGATTTTACTTTTAGGCTCATCTAATTGGACAGTTGTCGTGTATTCAAGTTCACTTCATGCACTATGGATAGTTTGATGTCCATTAAAAAAATAATTTAAAAACTGATTTTCTACCTTTCTACCCTTTCCATCTAAGGAGATTCAGAGGCTAGCCAATTGATTATATTGCTTAGGATTTGTAATTCACTCGCTCCTTCTATTAAAATTCGAGTTGCTTAAGAGATCTGATTGAGAAATTAATTTTTCACAAACGTAAGATATCAGAAAGAACTTTGAATAAATCACGAAATTTACTCTCTCACATCATGCTTTGCCTGTTTGAAACCTTAGCATTGCTTAATGTGTTCTTTTAAAATGTAAATTAGTATTTGTAGATTAATATCTCAGGGCCAGCCCTGAAAACAGGCAGGTAGTGAGTGGTATGGGAAGATGTATGGTAGGGCTCCCTTTCCCTAAAGCAATTTCTCTGCCTGAGCTTCTCATGCTGTCTGAAATTTATCCACAGAGAATTATTCCTCTGGGCCGTACGGATTTAGTCTTTCAGAGTCCCTGAGTAACATGCAGATACACTCCTGAGAGCAATAGCATCTTATCTAGGAAGAAAAGTTGCCATTTAACTGAGAGCAGGACCTTGTAGCAGCAATGCAGAAGCCCAACTGGAAAACTCCCCACACTCCTGGTGCACAATTGGCCTTGCCTTGGTTAGTGTTCAGACCAGTTTAGTTAGCAAATATCTAGAATTCAGATTTCAGCATTAAAAGACATAAAACAAAAATAGGAATCTCAGGAGTGTCTTTTAATGATCTGTCATTTAAGACAGGCAAAAGTAGGCAAAGACCTTTTGCCTTTACAAGCAAAATAGACACTTGAATCAATTAAAGGCAATTCAAGCCAAGACAAACAGAACCTTTGCTACTCTTTATATATTTTAGAAGTAATTGTTTCTGATTGACCTGGATATATCATATCCACTTACAGAAAATGTTCAGTGTCAGCTGATGTGCTCGATTTGCTTAATAAAGCGCTTTGTAAAGTTTATAATTTTGATATTCTTGGTTAGAATGGAATGACTATGTTCACATTGCTTTTTAGCCTTCTAGGTTAAAAGAACTAATAACTTCAAAAACAAAAAAAATAAAATTGGTTATTTCAAGTTTTCATGGTTCTAAAACCATTCATTACAAACTTCCAAACCTGTTTTGTTGGGGAAGATGTCAGTCTCTCTGGAATTCCGCCTGTGGAGCCCAGTCCTGTTAACAGCATCTAACAAGCTGTGTGGTCCAACACTTTCTACAACAATAGTAATATTGTAGAAGACACCGTAAATCCAAATTGAGAAGCAAGAAAAAAAATTGATTCCTGTGTCTTTGCATATGATAAAATACATTAAGAACACTTTGAGGTTAATTTTTGAGATAAAGTAACTGGTTACACTAGATGTTCTTTACTCTTCAGGGTTATAGGATGCCTCTGAAAATACGATGAATCTTATGAGCCCTATCCCCAGAAAAGTATATATGTGCCAATCTCCTAATTATGCATATATTTCATTGGACTCATTGACCCCTAAAGTCCATCCATTCATGGATTCCTAGCTCACAGGAGTCAACTGTTTCCCTAAATGCCATTGCATCTTTACTGTGCTTAAACTATAGGTCAGTTATAGACATTAAATGTTAGGAGAAGGAAAAGATTATTGGGATTAAATGTTGTATTGTGGGATTATTACCTTTTAACTTTGAAAGTATTTGAGCCTAAAGCTTCCAGGGGTCATAAGTCTGAATTTCTATTTGAAGACTCCACTTAGTGGTGCTCTTGTTCTAGGTGTTTGAATTGCAGGGTGGTTTGTAGTTTAGCAACAATTTGGAAATTTACGCCCCAGGAGACTTTCTTTGTAATGTTGTAAATGTTTGGTGCTATTTCTCCCATTTTGTAACTGTCAGATAAATATAAATTAACATCAACACATAATAAAAGTGAAAATTGCTTTCCTGGATTGAATTGTAAGGTTCATGCCTGTTTTGTGTGTGTGTGTGTGTGTTTTAAATTTTTTCATTAGAATTGATATTCTATCATATTCTTTAATATCATTAATTAATAATCATTATAAGGCTTGTTTTTTCTACTCTTGCCCAGTAGATGGTACTGTCAGCTTTATTTTGAAATATTCTGTTTTCAGACTTGATCATTTTAAAATTAATTTCCCCCAAAAAGGTAAAGTTAATTTTAGGTCTTTTTCATCCAGTTAACTTTTTGGGATTTCTTAGACTGACATTTGTAGATGAACACACTACCTAGAGTATACACATTATCTAGAAATTTGTGTCTGAAATATGTAGTAGGGAGAAGACTACTTTCACTTTCTTAAACTATTTCAACTTGTTCAGTCTGGAAAGCATTTAATGATTGTGGACTATGTGCAGAAAGTAATTTAAGGTGCTATCTTCACCTGGTGGAAGGAATAAGATTTTTCTTACTTGAGTCTGAATCTAATTTGGTAAAATACACACTCTACGGGCATGTTGACCAAATCGATTGTTTGGATTCGGAAATGGAAGGTCTTTTTAAAATACTATGTATTTGCATGCTCATGTATATTTCTGTGAAAAAAGTCTAAAAATTTTAAGCAAAAGGTTTTATTATCCCTTTGAATTTTAGCTTTCATGCTCTTCATCACTTGTTAAAATAAGTAGATCCCTAATGTCATTCTGTTTTATGGGAAAACAGGAAGAATACAGAAAACTTTGAACTTCATGAATGAGAGTAAATCTAGCTGTTTCAAAGAGGATGGGGCCCCTTCAGCCTTTAAAACACACACACACACACACACACACACACACACACACTACGACCAGGCTATTACAGAAACATACTTTTTGAAGCTTGCCATGCAGTGAGAGGAAATTTTCAAAACTTGGACTCAAAATCTCCCTGAAATCAAATGCCCTTACTTTTTTTAAAAAAATGTATTTATTAAATTGATTAAGATGACACTGATCAACATGAACAAATAGGTTTCATGTGTGAGTTTCTATGTTACATGGTGCAAATGCCCTTACTTTTTAGTGATAAAATTGGCCTGGAGCTAGGAGACTCGTTCATAGGTATTGCCAGCTGTTTTGGAAGACTAGAGGGAAATGTAATGGAGAATTCAGAGAGTAGTGAAAGAAAGAGGAAGTGACCCTTGCTTCCACCTTCCTCCTTCACATCTTGGGATATAATGACATGGATATGCCAGTGATAATTTCTGGAACAGAGATACCCCTTTTCTCTGAACTAGGTGAGACCAACTTATTCCTGGGAAAGCAGTAATTTTCATTATCAAATAAACTGTAATATAAGAATATAAGTCTTAGCAAAAAATGGCGTTTGAAATTGCAGGCCATATAAGTGAGCTGGCTACTTTACAGGACGGTGCAGGGTTGGTTGTTTATATCCTTAAGAAATACCTTGCTGCTTTCTTCTATTCCCCTTCTCCAAATTCCAAAATTAGTAAAATGCAAATGATTTAATATCGGTAGAAGGCTTATTTAGATATAATAAAAGTGTAATATGCTAATTAGACCAGACGTCCTTCTGACGACCTTCCAGACAAAGCCAGGGCAGGGAGGGAAGCCCGGGTCCCAGGTACCTGCCGGCGGCTGGAGAGAAGTCCGGGTCCTGGGTGCCAGAGGGAAGCCAGTACCAGCAGCCGGGGGGAAGGAAGGCCTACTCTTGCACAAATTTCATGCATCAGGCCTCTAGTCTAGATATAATTGTTTTAATTAATTTTTAACACATAATTTTTTTCTTAAAGACTATATAGGCCAGCCCTTAAGTTACTGTTTTCTGAACACTTTTGTAAATTTTGCCTCTTTCTCTACCATGTTGTCACTAGTTTCGAGTAAATGAATTTGGAGCCCTGGAAGTTATAACCGATGAGAGTGAGATGGAAAATGTTAAAAAGGCAACGGCTACCACAACTTGGATGGTGCCAACTGCTCAAGAAGGTAAGAATGGGTGCTCTGTATTGCCATTTCTTTCTTTTGAAAGTTTTAAAGTAAGAATATCTCAGGTTTTATTGTAGGCTGGAACCTTGAAAATTCTGGGTGATCTTCGTGTCACATGTGCTTAGGTAAATTTCTGTAACGAAGCTGATGTGGAACTAGCTCTTATATTTTAAAATAACCATTAACTGTCTTCTCTCCTAATGCCAGATCTGTAATAGCACCAGGTTAATTGGAAATTATCCAGTAAATCCATGTAATAGCCTACCCAGGTGATTTAGCCAAAAGCCTGCCACTTTTTTCTCATCTGCTCCGATGGTTGTAACTAACACCTATATGCTGATGACTCCTAAATCTATATCTCCAGCCCCGACCTCTCCCCCGAGCTCCAGGCCCGTATTTCCACCTGCCTACTGGACATCTCCACCCGGATGTCCCACAGGTACCTCAAACGCCACATGTCTGAAATGCGATTCATTTTCTATTTCTTTCTCCCCTCCCCCCAAACCTGCCTTTCTTCTGTAACACATAGTTCAGTTGGTGGCAGCACCAACTACCCAGTTCAAGCCAGAAATCTAGGAGTCATCCTGAGTCTGTTTCCCCCCAGGCCCATAGCCTCTTAATCCTCTTGGTTTTTTATTTCCTAAATATGTCTCAGATCTGGCCTTTTCTATCTATTGTCACTGCCACTGGCTTAATTTAGGTCCTTATCCACTCTCGCCTGAACTAGTGCAGACATCTCCTGAAGAATCATTCTGCTTCTAATTTCGCCCAGTTTATCCTGTATACTGAACTTAGAGGAACCTGTGTAGATTGCTTCTCTGACGCTTCACCAATTCTTTTTTTATCTCTAGCAAAACATACAGAGATCTGGGTGGCCTGCACCCACCTGCTCGCTTTATCTCTTTGCTTTCCGTTCTGTTCTTTGTACTTTGTGTTCTGGCGGTGCCAGTGGCACTGAGCTACCTGTCATTCTGCCAGCACACCCTGTGGCTTCATGCATCCTTGCCTTCACTCATGCTGTTTCTTCTGGCTGGGAGACTGTTTCTCACTTTGTCCAGTTGGTAAATTCCTCTTTGGCTTTTAAAACCCTGTTGAGGTTTTATATCAGAAAATTCTCCCCTGACCTCACCCCAGGCCGATTGACTCACGTCTTCCTCTGTACTACTTCTGGAACCTGTTTGTGCTTCAATGACTGCATGTGTCCCTTCTTATTGCAAATACTGGTTCTCTTGCCCGTCCTCTCTTCTAGCCTGTGAGCTCTCTTGGGTAAGGGCTATACTGTCATTTCCAGTGCCTAGCTCAAATTGGTGCCTGATAAATGTTTGCTGAATGAATGATTAGCCTAATGATTCAGGCAAAAGGAAATGTGCGTTCCTAAACGATTTGGATAATTGTGATTCAGGAGATCTGCTGCATTAAAAGTAAAACAGAGAGACATTGATTTAACCATTTTAGTAAAACAAAATTCCTCATCAAAATGTAATAAACATGAAATAGCATAGATAACCCTTTTTAAATTTTGTCAAAGACACATCTATAAAATAGGATTGTAAAGATTGACGGTTTAATTTTCTGAATTTAGTGACTAATGAAATTTTCTTCATTTTACTTCAAACGCTGTAGAAAAAGCCTTGGACAAGCTTTTTTTCTGCAGAATTGTTTTGTTATGTAAATGATTTGAGTGATTTCTACCAAGCTCATCCTCTTCTCTCTCCCAAATCCTAGAGTTTGATCATTCATTCATTCAACAAACATTCTTTTATTGTGTTGCTAACAAAATTATTAGAAGAAAAAGTTTAAGTGTATTTTGGAATGTGTTCTGTCATGGTTTTAAATTTTTTCTCTTCTTTCCATCTTCTAGTTTTTTCAGAGAAGACTGGGATGCCCTTCAGGTTGAAGGAGTCAGTAAAAGTAGAAGGGCTTCCGTTCTGTGAGAATTGTTGTCAGTATGGCAACGTAGATGAATGTCTTTCTGGAGGAAACTATTGCAGCCAGAATTGTACTCGGCATATCAAAGACAAGTAGGTTTTTGTTCCATTCCATCTGCAGAATGGGTTTTAGAGTCCATGGTCATGGCTCTCTGACCTCTGTCACCCTTTCATGCCCTTTCTTTTTTCCAAGACGTTTCCTGTAGAAACACATGGATCTCCATCTCATTACTCAACCTGGTGACCTCAGTCATGTCTGATCTGAGTTTTATTGCCTGTGTTTTACCTGCAATACAATTTCTGCCTCTTTCTTTAGCCATTTGTTTACACGAATTTGATTGTTTCTCAGCTCAGAGTATTTAAAGTTCTCTGGGTCACATACATATTTTGATGATACTGATGTTTATTGAAACACAGTTTTGTTTATATTTGGAGGGTTCTTAGGTAACTCAGCTAAAACTCTACAAATGGAATAAAACTGATTGGAAATCAACTGAATGAAGACCATAGTGAGTAATGTAATGAATTATGTTACTGCTGATATCAGGGAAGACTAAGAAATACAAGACAGGGACATCAGCTGTGACTGACAGTGGTGTGACTTTGTCATTTGGGGGTTATTTGACAGAATTCAGCGTATTACCAAGAAGATGTATTTCTTGCATATAATTGTATGCTGTAAATAAATGACTTGACATTTATATTTCACTGGAGTTTCCCATGTATTTTAATTAGCACAGTCTTGTAAATTGTCTGTTTTTGTTGGGGCCAACTGATATTTTACAAAGTTACACTTGGCCTTTTTCATTTGGACTTGTTATTCTTAATAATTGATAAATCCTAGTTTTAAAGTTGCCCTGAAGACTAAAATATCTTTGAATAATTGATTCTTTTTTTAAAAAAAATTGATTTCAGGTAGGAAGGGAGAGGGAGAGAGAGAGAAATAATGATGAGAGAGAATTATTGATTGTCTGCCTCCTGCATGCCCCCTGCTGGGGACCTAGCCCACAACCAGGCATGTGCCCTTGACCGAAATCAAACCCAGGACCCTTCAGTCTGCAGGCCAACGCTCTATCCACTGAGCCAAACCAGCTAGGGCAATAATTGATTCTTGTATTAGTATGGGTTCCAGATGTGAAAGACAAATTATTTTAAACTTGTGAGACTCTGTTTTACATATAGTGCTGGTCTCCTTTTGAAATTAACGTAGAAGCTAATTTCCACTTTCTAACCTCGACAGTGTCACAATACATGATAATGATTTGACATGTTCCCTATCTATGATATTCTAATGTCTACACATTTATCCTGGTGGCTAAATATTTTCCCTTTGGCGGGTGATGTTTTAAAAGAATTTGCATTGATACTCACCATGTAGATGTTTGATAGGTATTGTTTCCTGTCATTATTTTGGGTTTACAAGCAGCAGAGATCAGAAGGAGGAAAGGGACCTAGGAGAAGACAACGAGGAAGAAGACCCTAAGTGCAGTCGGAAGAAAAAACCAAAGCTATCCCTGAAAGCAGACTCCAAGGAGGATGCAGAAGAGAGAGATGACGAAATGGTTAGTATCTCTTATGGGACTACCTGGGAATACGGGGGTGTTTCCTAAGTGGGTAGCACCATGGTCAAAGGCACTAGCTCTACAGCTAGTTACCGACTTCAAGTGCTGCTTCGGCGGCTCTCTGTGTTACCATCAGCACATTATCTACCTACTCTCTCTTTGTTGCTGTCCTCATCTCAAAATGGGAATTGTAAATAATAGTACCCCTTTCTTAGGGTGAAGAAGTATGAATTTCTGTGCTTATTGCTGGAGAGAAAGAGGCAACAGTAGACCTTCAGTTTTGACAATGAACCTTTAGTTTCTTTCAATAGCAAGATCCCAGTCCCATTTTAGTAAATTGCAGGCAGATCTCATAAAAACTATGTGAATAGATAGAAAATGGCACATCAGTGTCAGGTATATTTAGGGAGAACTAATTCACAGTATGCGAATTAAAATATAAATGTCTTATCCCTAAAGTATATATTAATGGTTCTTAGGAAAAGAGAACTTTAAGGTCTTGAGGCATTTTCCTTAAGATCAACTTTGAACAACTTTTATTTGCTAGTCACTATTCTAGGAGCTGAGAATACAGGATGAACAGGATAGCAGCGGGACAGGTCTCTACTCACAGGGACATTACATTCTTACTAAGGGAACATATAATAAAATAAATAAGAGAAATGTCAGCCTGTGATAAGTGCTTTGCTGAGAATTACAATAGGGCTTGAGGATTGGCTATTTTAAGTTGGGTTGTCAAGGAGGCCTCCCAGAGAAGGTGGCATGAACAATGTGATCTGAATACTAAGAAGGAGTCAGCTTGGTAAAGTTAGGAGTGAGGAGCCCTCTGGGAAGTGGAGCAGCTTAAGGAAAAGTTCCTACAGTAATGTGCAGCATGCTTTGAGGAAATAAAAGGAGACAATGCAGTTGAGAGTGGAGTCAGATGAAGCTGAAGAGGTCCAGGCCATGGAGGGCTTTATGGTATACCAGAGTAATGGGTTTTCATTGTATTTTGGGTGTGATGGGAAACCATTGGAAAGTTAAAGGCAAGGAAACACTGTGATATAATTTATGTTTTAAAATGATCACTCTAGCTTTGCCAGGTGAGAGCAAAAGTGGAATGAGGGAAACCAGTTAGGATTTTATTGTAGTAGACCAGCTAAGAGGGCTATGTAAGATAGAACAGGGGATTTGGGATCCGTTCGAGGTAGGTTTGCTGGTGTGTGAGGGAAAGAGAAGAATCAGGGCTAACTCTTAGGCTTTTGGCTTGAACCATTGACTGGATAATGATGCCCTTCAGTGAGGATGGGAAGGCAAGGCTGGAGTGTGGAATCTGGAGATACTTGGGCACCATGAGTTTGAGATGCTTATGAGACATCCAAATGGAGATCCAGTAGGCAGGTGTATGCATGAGTGTGGAGTACGGACTGGGGATATCTGGTAGGCAGGTGACCTTTAAAACTTAGGGAGAGAGATTAGATAGAAACCAGAAGAGGGCTGGGTTGGAAGAGACACTAGCAAAGGGACTGAGAAGAGGGGCCGGGGAGGTGTGAGGAATATCGGAACAGAGGGCCCCAGGAGCTAGGAGAAGAAAGGGGTTCAAGGAGGCGGGAGCAGGATCCCTGCTATTCTACAGAGTAGTTCTTGGAAATGCTCTTATTTTGTGATGACCTTAGGCCAAAAGCAACATAGCTCTCAAGTTACATATATCCTTACTTTCCTTAAAACTTAGGAAGTGAAATTGAAGAAAAGTATAAAACAAATAATGCTTTCTGATAGCACTCTAACTTTTGTTGGTGCCAGTTTCACAAACTTTCAGAAAATCATAGTTTTCTCTCTTATTGTAGGAGAACAAACAAGATGGGAGAATCCTGAGGGGTTCACAGAGAGCCCGAAGGAAAAGACGCGGTGATTCAGCTGTATTAAAGCAGGGTGAGTCGATGAAGAAAAGGCTTTACTTGCAACTTTATGAAACTTAAAATATTTCATGTGGGTAGACATTTTAGTCATAGTTGTAATGCACATTAGGGCAGCTAAGACTTTGGGATTTTTTAAATTAAATTTTATCCGTAAAGATTATAGTTTTGAAGAAATAGGTAAGGGAAAAATGGAAGTTAGTAACTTTCGAACAGTGTCCGGGCAAACACGAGAACACCTTACTTTATTTGAGCATCAAGTAGGTTTCATCTATTTCTGCGCTTTTATTAACACTTATGTTCTTGTTCATTTCCTAAGAGTGTAAGTTTTAAGTTTTTAATGTTTTCTCTCAAACCACAGCCTCCTAATATGGTACCTTTTTTTTTTTTTTTTAATTGTTCCTCTGGCAACACTTTATTCTCATGAGGAATCCAGTCCTCAGGCCCTTCCCTTGAATACTTGAGTGGATGAACTCCCACCTTATTCAGCATGGACCTCACGTTATTCTCCTAGAGCCCCAATGTCCTCTGCTGGGCTTTATCCCCATTGACCTGCCACATCGGCCTGGCCAGTCCTTCATGTTAGGTCACTCCACTTGCGCAGCTCCAGTTCCGCCCCGCCCAGTCATGTCCCTACAAATCAGGACTATGAACCCAGTGTTCCTCTTCTGTGATGGATGCATTCCTTGCTTGTTCATCTTTTAAGCCTTGAAAGAAAAGCGTTTGAAACATTTCATCCTGCCTCAAGCACACAACCTAACTTTTACCATTGGGGGAGATGGCTTCTAGTTTATGTCACTGAGATTAAAGGGAATAAATTCTCAGTTACTCAGCACTTTGCCTCAAAGATGTCATTAATCTTTCTCTCCCTTCACCTTCATTTCTATTCTCAGGGCCCTGTCCCCTGTGGGACCTTGTTTCTTTAGTCATTTACTTTGACTCCTTAGCAATTCAGACTTTTTTCTCTTCATGAGCTCCACCCTAGCTGGTTCAGATCTCATCCCTAAAATACCTTTCCCCCAATTTTGTTACCTATCAAGCTATTGCATTTTCCTTTTATTTCCATTATTTGCCAAGTTAATCCCAAATAAAATTGATGTTAGCTGACACCGTATCTTTATCACATATATTCGTTTGCTGCTCAAAATCTGTCCCTCACTGAATCGATTTTCTTCCCTTTTACCCCAATTGGCAGCCATTCCCTAGCCACTCAGTGCACTGGCCATTTCTAATTTTCAACTTCTTGATCTCTTAGCTTTTGAGCATCCTGCCTCTAGAAGCACCTGCTTCCTGTAGCTTCCATGGTTCTCTTCTGTTTTGATTTTCTGCTGCGTCTTCTTCCTTTACTCGGAGTTCTTCTGAGTCTTTCTTCTACCCTCATAGCTGCAGATACACCCTGCAGTTCACTGCTTGGCTCTCATTTCCTTGGAAGAGGAGCCAAGACAGGAGACTGAGAACACCAGCTGTGGTAGTAAGAGAAGAGCCAGGCCTAGTGGTATTTAGGGAAGTGAGAGCTCACAGTGCACATCTGTGAATGTTTTAGACTTGGAGATTCTGTCATTTTAATCTTACTTGCCTTTCAGGTTTGCCTCCTAAAGGAAAGAAGGCCTGGTGCTGGGCATCCTACCTGGAAGAGGAAAAGGCTGTGGCAGTGCCAGCGAAGCTATTCAAGGAGGTACGGCCGCTCTGGAGAGCGCTGTGTCCGACGGCACGGAGCTGCCCTACTATCTGGAGTCGGCACTGCCATGTCCGCTGTCTGTTTAGGACCTGTGACTTGGGATGATTTCTCAAGCATATTGTTTGGCATGTGTGTATTTATGTGGAGGGGTACCTGCAGGGCCAGCCAGCATTAATACATGACACCTCCCTCTCCCCCAAGCTGTGTGCATAGGCACATAGCTATACACATGCTCTTTTCTCTCAGCATTTACCAGCTTTCACTCAATTTTAAGAGATATTTCTGCTATTACTAAAAAACTAGTAGATAAAGAAAAACTGGCATGAAATTTCATGTCAACATGAAGGCTTTGAGAGAATAGAAATGAGTTACTGAGGTTTACATAATATCACAACAAAAATCTAAAAATGAATTACTATATTTTATTAACTATAGTGAAAATATTGTATCATAAGTAATTTAAAATCAGTTAAAGGTATAGACGCCAAGTGTAATTCTAGCTAGGAGCTGCTGCCCCTGGGCTAAAACAGGGGTCAACAAAGGGCCTTTCTATAAAGGGCCAGAGAGCAAGCATTTTAGGCTTTGTGGGCATCTGGTCTCGGGTGCTACAGCTCAGCTCTGTTGCTGTAATGAAAGCAGCCATAAGCAATATATAGGTGAATGAATATGGCTGTATTCCAATAAAACTTTAATTACAGATGGTGGCCTAGATTTGACCCATAGACTATAAGTTGACTCCTAGCTTAAATTATTTAATATTTAATCATAGTATGTAATAAGTCTGCCATCAATATCTTGTTATATATGTAGGAATTTAGGGATTTTTAAAAAAGTATGACAAGTAAATATTAGGACGAGTTCTCTACAGTAACATTTAATTTAAACAGTAGTAATCACTTTTGTACTTATTCTATGTAATTATTTACTGTAACTTCGGTCCTTTGGGGAATAGCCTTTTAACATTTTTTAAAAAGAAATTTTCTATATAGGCCCAGCCAGCATGTCTGAGAGGTTGAGATAAGCAATGTATGTAGATCCAAATCCTCTTCCCCTCTTAAACCAAATGATAACATATGTCATTCATACTGTTTTTTGGACTTTGCTTTTTTGTTAACTTAATTTGGAAATTATTCCATCTCAGTTCATTATTTCCTTTATCATTCTTTGATATTAATGCATAAAATTCAATCTTACGGCTGTTCCATAATAGTTTAAGCTGCTCCCTATGGATTGACATGTGACAAATATTGACATATATGACACATACATATATATGATATATGTGTCAACCTTTAGGAAGCACCTTAAGTTATTATAGATTAGACATAAGAAGGAATACTATATGTACATATGGAAGATAGATACACGAATCTTTTGCCATGTAAATGTTTTAATGAATAATTTTGTACACCTGCCATTTTGCACATATGGTTATCTCTGTTGGATAATTTCCTAGAATTAGAATTGCTGAGCTGAAGAAAGTGTTCTTTTTTAATGGATATCATGAGATTGCAACTTATATCCCTACTGGTGATGTCTGTGTGCATGTTTCCCTAGAGTCTTGCCAACAGTGTTATCAAACTTTTTTATCATTACCAACCTGATAGGTGAAATATATTTTTGTGTAATTTTTGTATGACTTTTATGAGTGAAGATTAGCATCTTTTCAAATATGTAAAACATTTAAATTTTCTTTTATGTGACCTCTTTGTAGTCTTTTATCCATTTTCCATTGGATCATGAGGTGATCCTTGTCTTTTGAATTTTTAAAAGTTATTTATTTATTTGGTTAAAGACTTTATTTAAGAATGGTAATTATTCGTAATTTTAATTAGACATCCAGGATAAAATACTAAAACTGCTGTCATTTTTCATTGTAGTATCAATCCTTTCCATATAACAAAAATGGGTTTAAAGTTGGCATGAAATTAGAAGGCGTAGACCCTGAGCATCAGTCCGTGTACTGCGTCCTCACAGTGGCTGAGGTAAGCTTTATTTTTAAAGTAAAATGGTGACTGTGGAGTTTTAATAATGGGAAAAGATGCCACTTGTTGAAGACATGCAAAGCTCAGGCTGCTCCCAAGTCATTATTTGAGAAAGAGGACCTGTTGACTTCTCTGTATCTGTACTAGCCTTGGTCTGGCTGGATATCACTGCATGTGGAACTTTATGAAGGACAAGAAGCCAGCACACAGACAGTGTGCAACAGGGCAGGCGCTCTGGGACTCCGCAGCAGCCGTGTGCCCTGTGCTGGGCTGGCTGCTTCCACACCAGCCCCGCACCGTGATGCGCGAATGAGAGGGGATGTGTGCATGTGGGAAACGTATTTGTCACCCCATATCCATGCTCCTGATGTAACCAGAGATGAAGCCAGAACACGGCAGCCCAGCCTTTCCCATGTACACAATAGCCTTTGCCTTTGGGTTTTGTCATGTGTTTGCTTGTGTTTGCTGCTGTTAATGAGGGTGCTTTGATTAACATAAGCTGTATCATACTGGATGTCCATGCACACAGCATTCTGCGTGTGTTTGTTTTTTAATTAATCAACCGTCACCTATTTCAGGTTTGTGGGTACCGGATAAAGCTGCACTTTGATGGGTATCCTGATTACTATGACTTCTGGGTTAATGCGGACGCTCTGGATATTCACCCAGTTGGGTGGTGTGAGAAAACTGGCCATAAGCTCCACCCTCCCAAAGGTATTGTCACTTTTTGGTTTCATATTTTAAATTCTATAAAAACATTTTTACCTGTTGATTTAGAATTTTTAAGAATTCAGTCTCTATAATTCAGATAGGCCCAAATTCAAGCTTGATGAACAAATACATTCATTAGAGTGAAAGGGAAAAAAAGTAGAATCCTATTCAAGAGAATAAACTATGTCCTTGTACTTATTTGCATATAAAATAACATTTGCATGATACTTACTTTTGACTACAAATAAATTTTAGCTACAGATTTCTATTTTATATATATATATATATACTTGAAAAAGCTGATTTGAAAAATTACTTCTAACCTGTTTACAAAATTAAGTTTACTTACTCATATTTTAATGTATATGAAATCTCAAGAAATCATGCGTTGAATATATAGATGTCAATATTTAGCAGATTGGAAAGGACAATATAACACTAAAAATTGGTTTAGACCAGCCGTGGGCAAACTACGGCCCGCGGGCCGGATCCGGCCCGTTTGAAATGAATAAAACTAAAAAAAAAAAAGACCGTACCCTTTTATGTAATGATGTTTACTTTGAATTTATATTAGTTCACACAAACACTCCATCCATGCTTTTGTTCCGGCCCTCTCATCCAGTTTAAGAACCCATTGTGGCCCTCGAGTCAAAAAGTTTGCCCACCCCTGGTTTAGACGGTGGTTGAACTAATAGCAATTATTTTTTTATTATTGAGTTCTTTACAGTCTGCCAATAATTTTGCCTGTTTCATGTTTACATAAAGATCCAAGAACAATAGATACCATCTTTCAGTCCATTTCTTTGTTTAATAATGGCATATTTCCTTCCTTTTCCAGCTATTGCAATAGTAGTGTTAACATGATACAAAAGATCCCGGTTACTAGTTTGATATTTTGGGCCTGTCTCATGGTTATTGTTTTTTAATGGCATCCTTTGGTTTTAAGTGAAAAATTAATGGCAGGATGGTATTTTCAAATAGCTGAGGGATTAAACAAAAACATATAGAAAAATATGAAGGTAAAAAAGAAAATCTGTAAGCCTTTATATGAATTGACTGCTTATATATGGTGACTTACTAGCTGTTCTTTTCATGCTTTTAATGGAAGTAGCAGAGAGCACATGAGCAGAGAAGATAAAATGCTAAATTTCCTTTTTGTAAGGAAAGGTTGGCTTTATCAATATTAAGCATGAAATTGTGAAAATTAAGGCAAGGACATTTCCATTATTCTAATTTATCAGCATGCTTACTTCATAAATCTTGAATTATCAATCCTGTGATAATAGGCCAAAAAGATTTAATCTGTTGTATTACTATTTTTCCAGCTTCCCATTAATTCTTACAAGTTAGTCTCCTGAAATAGAGTAGGTAAGGGAAAAATAAAGAATTTGACTATTCCAGATCACTAGCCTACTGCTAAGGAGTTCTACATATACTGATAGAAATGCCCGGGTAATAAAAGAAGCATACCTAAGTATAATATGTATTTACTTCCTTACACCTTTTCTTTATATCCATTACTGTTTATTCAGAATTGAAAAAAAATAGTATAATTTGTTGTAAATAAACACAACCTATGTATAAAAATGCATAGTTATGAATTATGATTTAAATTTTGTCTGTTTAAAAAACCACTTGGCCCTGCCAGTGTGGTTCAGTAGTAGAGTGTCAACCTATGAACCAGGAGGTCACAGTTCGATTTCTGGTCAGGCACTTGCCTGGGTTGTGGGTTCAACCCCCAGGGCAGCCGATTGATGATTCTCTCTCATCGATGTTTCTGTCTTTCTCTCCCTCTTCCTTCCTCTCAAAGTCAATAAAAATATATATATTTTTAAAATCACTTGATCTCCTGATTTTGGCATGTTTGAATTACAGATAAAAATGGGAATGGACCCCAGCTGGTTTGGCTCAGTGAATAGAGCATCGGCCTGTGGACTGAAGGGCCCCAGGTTCGATTCCGGTCAAGGGCACATGCACGGGTTGTGGGCTTGATCCCCATTAAGGAGCGTGCAGGAGGCAGCCAATCAATGATTCCCTCTCATCATTGATGTTTCTATCTCTCTCTCCAGGAGCGTGCGGAGGCAGCCAATCAATGATTCCCTCTCATCATTGATGTTTCTATCTCTCTCTCCCTTTGTACCTGAAATCAATAAAAATATATATTTTTTTAAAAAGTGGGAATGGAAAACTAAGTGTGAAATATTTTGCTATGTTACTAAGTCTGTTTATATGTTCTTGCCCTAGGTTATAAAGAAGAAGAATTTAATTGGCAGACTTACCTGAAGACATGTAAAGCTCAGGCTGCTCCCAAGTCATTATTTGAGAATCAGAATATAGTAAGTACATCCAAAATACTTTTTCTTAAAAAAAAAAAAAAAAGTGGCTGTTGAGTGTAGGATAAATTCCAAGTGATAGCAAGAAACTATAACAAATTTTATTGCTTTGGTAAAGAGAGTACTCTTACCTTAATTAAATTTTAAAATTAGTTTAAAATCTTCATAAGTAAACTTTTTTATAGCTATATCATGGTTGTCTTTTTTTATTGAATGGTAGCAGGCAACATAGTACAAAATGCAGGTGTAATTTACAGTTAAGGTGCATAAAAAATTAAATTGATGGGATACTTTATTGTTACTGTCATCTGTTCAGGGTGCTGCTACAGTGGGATTCACACAGTGAGGCGAGTGGAGCCCTGTGTGGATTTGTATGCTTGCCTTCACTCTAGCTTCCAGCTTTATTTTCAGTACAACAGCAGCACAATCTGATGTGTGTGTACTTTCTCCTTCTTGACCTGTATTACGACTTTCCATTACATTTGACATCTCTGAGGAAGCCTGATACCTTACATTCTTCTTCCTGGCCCAAGTTCTGATCCAATTGGAAAGAACAGAGAGCAAGCAGGTAGAAAACCAAAATATTGTCTTTGTAACTGGTAAGGGCTCAGTTGCATGGCCTATATCTGCTATCAAATGAGCTTCTTGCTTCTGAGCCCTAGAATTAGAGAGATTTACTGGCCCTTCCTGCCCCACCTCCCAAACCCAGGAGCATTGGACCAGGGCATACACACCCTCCCACATTTAGAGTATGACCTGTTCCTTCTTGCGGATTCACCGGTCAGGTAACAGGGAGTGAGAATGTGGAAAGAGGCAGTAACGTTTCCATAACATTCCCTCCAAATGAAAATATATATGAGGATTAGGGAAGATGTTCTTCCTTCCCTCCGCCCGCCCAAATACCTTCCATTTGGGAAATGATTTTAACCTGTTGTTTTCAGCATCAGTGGAATGGCTAAAAGATTCTCTGATCAAACTGAACATAAGCCTGGTCTAATTAGAGAACTGAAGGGTGTGTGTGTGTGTAATAGAAATCAAATGAGCCATGTTAATATTTTAAAGCATCTTAATTGAAAGGATAGTTTAATTGCTGGAATGTAAATTCTGCATTGTTAGTAGGTATTTTCTGTCAAGACAAGGCCAGTTAGGTGGAAAACCCAGTGGCCTGCTCTCACGACTCCAAGTTTCTCATCCCTGCCTGGTTCTCTGATGAAGACTTCAGTTGGGGATTTGATTAACTGCCTTGAACCGTCTTCTTAAATTCCGTGCTTTGCTAGCACACAACTTAATCTTGGGTTATGTGATTGGTATCTAAGAAGCAATTAATTTTTGTAGTTTCCTCTACCTTAGAATATTCAAATATTTATGGTCAGAACTCTGATAGATAATTTCAGGACTTAAAAGTATGCTACAAACTATCTTTGTAGCATCAGTGACTGCTTCTTTAATTCAGCCAGGACTGAATTCTAACATTTTCAGGTACCAGGCCATCTATAGTTTGTAATGACAGTGGTATATTTATACTAAAAAGAGAGACAGCATCTATTTTGCTTAAAGTAATTAGGATAGTATCAGTATTTTTCAGAAGGATTTTATTTTTATTTATTTTTAATTATATTTTTATTGATTTCAGAGAGGAAGGGAGAGAGAGAGATAGAAACATCAATGATGAGAGAATCATTGATTGGCTGCCTCCTTCAAGCCCCACACTAGGGATCAAGCCTGCAACCCGGGCATGTGCCCTGACCTGGAATTGAATTGTGACCTCCTGGTTCGTAGGTCAACACTGAACCATTGAGCCATGCTGGCCGGGCAGAAGGATTTTATTTTTAGATGGGCAGAAGTATTGTGATGGGTATAATTGATGCCCAAGTACACTTCTCTGAGATTAGGATATTTTTCCTCACAAAAGATTATAAGGAAAGTTTACATTTTACTGCCCCTTAAGCACTAAATTTTATTGAATTTTTTATTATCTTAGCTCCATATCCCAGATGGCTAATAATTTGTGGATTTCCTTATATTACAAACTATTTGAATAGCTGTATATATTAACAGCCAGTTCATTTATGAAGATGACCTACTTTCAGTACTCTTTTGAGAAATCTTTTCAGAAGTGGGAATGAATGTGTACTGACTCACACACATTTTTAACTTACTAAGTGCAAAATTAGTTATTTTGTGTAAAATAATTTTCATTGTTAACTCTGTAATCAAGGAAGAGAAAAACAGAAAGGGAATTTATTTGGTGAATCAGACTTGCCTAACTACTATAGTCGTCTAAGGTACCAAAACACGAGTTAATATTAATTAAACTCTGTGAGGCTGAGGGTGTTTTAGTTTTGAGTTCCACGTAGTTAATTGGGACAGTTAATTGGGTGTAGCAACAGGGCATTTTCTTATTGCTCTGTTGGAAAGTGACCCTGCTGTAAAGCTGGTGCTTAATTCTTAAACGATGTGGACACAGCTGGTGGATGCCAGGCCTTCACCCAGAGGTGCAGAGAGGGTGTGGGTCTCACTGTTGAGTGTGTGCTCATCTCTAATTAAATCTGTGTGTTTCATAGACAGTGATCCCATCAGGCTTCCGAGTTGGAATGAAGCTTGAAGCTGTAGACAAAAAGAACCCTGCGTTTATCTGTGTTGCTACGGTAACAGATATGGTGGACAATCGTTTCCTGGTACATTTTGACAACTGGGATGAGAGCTATGACTATTGGTGAGACATTTTTCCATTGCAGTGTGTGCTTTTTCTAATTTAGTGTTTATCCAGGTAAACCAGTTGCATGGTTTAAAAACAATCGTAATGCAAAGTTTGAACAGAAAATAAAAAGCTACCCCACTCTTTTCTACTTCAGATCTTTAACTTTTTCCTGTTCCCTACAGTGTGTATTTCTAAATGGCACCCTTTAGTTCTACTTTGTGATTTGTCCTTTAGTTGACTTCCTGCTGTGGACGTGCACCCCATCCCAACATGTGCTCACACGTGACACACAACAGACTCACAGCTTCCCCCTGCAAGCTTGGGTGTCATCCCTTATTTTTTAGAAAAGTATTTTCATCTATCTCTCATATTTTTATGCCTAATAGCTAATTTAACCATTTACAATAACTGAATACAAATATAGTAATTGAGAAATATTGTTTTTAATCCTTATTGTGTTTGGATATACTACATAATGTAGTAAGAGCAACATATTATAAAATTATAATTATAAAATAATTATAATAAAGCCACTATATTTTGATTAAGTAATTAAAGTAATGATTTTACATATCGAATTCATGTTCATTGATCATTATAATTCAGTTTCCTGATGAAAGGCATTTCTGAAGTGTTTAGTTCCTTCTAGAGAAAACTTGAAATGATAAAATTTTAGAGCAGTGATAGATATCTCGGATTCTTAGGCACTCATCAGTTTTACTTGCGTTATTTTAAAAAAGAGATATTGAAAGTCATTTGCTATTCGATTAAAAAAATCCTTTATATTATATGTTACATATGCTTTTTATAGAATTTTTAAGATATGGATAAGTAATTCTATGCTTACATCACAGAGTCAATTACTTTTGAACATCTTGGTGTGTTTTTCCCCAGATTTTTTCTGCAAAGCATAATAATTTTTCCTCAAAGGATATCTTTTTATTTAGTTTGCAGTGAAAACCTTTGTTGAAATACAGACCATTTCAAGTATATACCAAAGTAGAGTAAGAGAGTGACCCTCCTGCCGTCATTACACGGCACCAGCACTTACCAATTTATGTCCACTCTTGTCTTCTCTGCATTCTTACTCCTAAAATCTCAATTCCAGGATTGTTCTAAAGCAAATCCCAGAAATCATAACATGTCATCTGTGAATATTTCATTATGTAACTTCTAAAGATAGAGATTCTTTTTTTCTAAATATATAATGTTACAAATGCTATCATGTTACTAACATATGTAAACATTCCACCCAGTTGTCTTGGGCTTTATTTTAGTTTGGTTCTAGGTCCAGATGAGGTGTACACTTTGTGATTTCCTGGATGTGCCTCTTACCTTTTTATTGATTTTAGAAGGAGAGGCAGGGAGACGGGGGGAGAGAGAAACATCAGTGTGAGAGAGAAACATCAATCAGCTGCCTCCTTCACACCTCCTACTGGCGATGGAGCCTGCAACCCTGGCATGTACCCTGGCCAGGAATCGAACCAGCAACCTTTCAGTACAGGTTTTGGCACTCAACCAACTGAGCCACACCATCAGGGCCTCTTGATCTTTTCTAAAGTATAGATTCCAGTTCCTCTGTATCTTTTTCTTCTCCTTATAACTGTTCGTGAAGAGACCAGGTTGTTTATCCTATTGAGTCTCCCATAGTCTGGGTTTGCTGATTGAATCATTGTCATGTTGCTTACCATGTTTTTCTGTTCTTCATATTCCCTGTAAATTAGTGGTTTTGTGTCATTTAAAATTATCTGTATTGATCTTCAGTGAGCGAATGGATGAGAAACTAAATTTAGAAATAATGTCAGTCTGTCCCTTCTGGGTTAAATACATGTCTCCCCATCTGTGTTTGATGTGCCATGATGATGGCAGTACCAACGTGATGACTGGGGTCTAGTCCCTTGATTAATAAATGAAATTTTAAAGCAATTATTAGAGGGATTGATCAAAAAAGAAAAAATAAGAGAGAACTCATGGACATGGACAACAGTGTGGTGATTGCAGAGATAAGGGATGGGTGGAGGTGGAAGAGGACAGAGAGAGGATAATGATGATGGAAAAAATAAAATGATTTGTTGAAATGAGAGCTTTTTGTTTTTGAAGTTCTGATTCATTTAGAGAGAATGGTTTGTTTTTAGGTTTTGCTTGATTTAAACAAAATGGGTGAATGTTTAGTTATTTTACAGGGCTCTTAAAGTGTAAGTTGCTTGTTTGACATAAGATCTATTTGACATACTTCTGGGTAATAGTGATGAGGAAGTCTAGAAGAATTTGTTTGATGCCTAGAGAGTAGGAAGAATCCTGAGTTCTTTTTTAGAAAGAGCAGAGAGAAAAAAATGATCTCTTGTAGCTCTGATTTTGTACTTTAATGAGCACAAAATAATCATTTTTAGGATGGAATGTACTCTGAGGATTTACTTATACTTTTAACTGTTGACATGAAATTATATTTTGTTAATTGTCAGAAAAAGAATACAGTGTTCCCTTCATCAGTATGCAATTGAGGCACATTGAAAATAGCTTAAGTGCGCTGGAATTTCTCCAGCCCACTTAAATATTATGTTCTTTGATCTTTGAATTTTGAAATATTTTTTTTCTGCATAAATTACTTAAGTACGTAATTGAGGTTACAAATTGATTGCCTTTTTCAATTTAAAATAGTTTGGAACTGAGATTTTGTTTTCCCCTTTGAATTGGGTAATCATTTTATCTCTTTACCTTAGTAGAAATTTAAACACACACACACATTTGTGATATTACATGTTTGGTTGCAATAAAACATTTCTTCCTTTCTGAGAGGAACACAATGTAAAATTTAAATCCATGTAAGATTGAAATCTTTTTTTTAAAAGGAAAATTGTATATATTAGAATAAAAACTGGCTTACCTCCGGGTTTCTGTTTAATTCTGTACCCTTGACAGTCATTGGACTTAGAATCATCCTTAATATCACAGAATATTGAACTAGCAAGGACTTTGAAGATGTGGGTGGGAGAGCCATCGCAGTGGAGGTGCCCCGTCCTCCCAGGCAGTGGCCGCCTCTTCCCCTCCTCATCTTCCTGCTGCCTGGGCTGGGCTCCTCACGGAGCACCGGGAGAAGGTGTCACCCCCTCTGCTCCCCCAGGCACTGGGAAGGAATGTAATTTTTAAGAAATGTTCTTTTCATGTGATCGTGTCTTTTGGGAACCAGGAAGGCATGAAAAACAGGACTTAGCTGACTGTTGAGTTGACAGACCTAGAGGAATGAGGCTGCAGCTTCAGCCGTTGAATTCAGTCTGGTGCTCCTGTGAGTCAGGGCGAAAATCATCAAACAGATCCATGAAAAAGAGAAGCACTGAGTTAATGAATTAGACCAAACAGGCTGCTGGAGCCTTTTACTGAGTGTATTTAAGTGGACAGTGAACATTTTTGTTTCTTTTTGTTGTTTTTTTAGAGATGGAGCTTTTACATTCACAAATTGAGAGTAACAGTAATTTTTTGTGTGTCCTCAAAGTAATGTTTGCAACATGTTGTCAATATCTTAGAGAAATGTCAAAGGTAACAGGTTTGCTGTCATCTGTTGAATTTGGGGCGCCCCCTTGGCGACAGGAATGAGTTACCCAGATGAAAGAATCCTGGGCGGCTGCACTTCAGCCCCCAGGGGCTCAGGATCTGGGGAGGGAGAGGAACACACCGCTGTCTGGGCTGCAGGGTAGGTGGTGGTTAGTGCTTAGTTATTAGAACCAGCTGCTTGCTGGCAGTCGTGGCATGGGGAAGGAAGGGCTGGCAGACTCCTGGAGAGTTCTTCAGGAAGGCTTCTTGGAGGACATGGGATTTGTGCTAGACCTTGAAGGAGGATAGGAATCGGTACTTAGATGTTGCCATGGAATTTTCCTGGCCCAGGAAAGCTTGTGTTTAAGCCCCCGGTGGGTGGGAGTGGGGGAGAAAACAAGGGTATGTTTGGGGAATCGCAGCCAATCTAGTCAGGTAAGTGGCTTAACTCTTCTAAGCTTTAGTCGCCTCCTTTACAAACAGGATTAACAACAATACCTATCTCATAGGGTCTCATAGCTCATGTGAGGATTAAAGTAAGGGTTTTAGAAGCAGAAACCAATTTGCAAAGAGTAAAGAGATGACTCTAAGGGACATCAAGCAGCTGGAGTTTGGCCCTGAAGGTGAAAGTGGATATTGCTGAGGGGAAGTCGACCTTAGGAGGGTTTGCTGCAGAGTTTGAGCCTGGTTACAAGCCACACTGTGGAGGGAAAGAGGGGAGCTATCCAGACTGTGGACAGTTGGGGGCACCAGGCTAACCTTGGGATAGGACAAACTCTCTTCCCTCTCAGCCTAGAGAAAATGAAGAAATTAAAGGAAAACACACTAGGGCAGTGGTTGGCAAACCGCGGCTCGCGAGCCACATGCGGCTCTTTGGCCCCTTGAGTGTGGCTCTTCCACAAAATACCACATGCAGGCGCACACGTACAGCGCAATTGAAACTTCGTGGCCCACGCGCAGAAGTCGGTTTTCGTTCTGGGAGAGTCTATTTTGAAGAAGTGGCCTTAGAAGAAGTGGGGGGTGTC
>NW_005354291.1:8781447-8794288 GCF_000412655.1 Myotis brandtii
AGTGGGAGGTGTGCGGGAGGCAGCTGGTCGATGTTTCTCTCTCGTCGATGTTTCTAACTCTCTATCCCTCTCCCTTCCTCTCTGTAAAAAATCAATAAAATATATTTTTTTTAAAAAAGAAGGAAATGCATAATATTGAAAACAGCTACTGTGGAGAATGGGATTGGAAATGAATTGGGGATCAAAGGAGGACTCGCCGACTCAGCCTTGTGAGGTCCAGGGGTGGTAGCAAGACGAAGAGGAGAGGAGTGATGGAGGCTGTGAAGAGTCAGCACATGTGGGAGCCAGGAAAGAATGGCGCCGGGAAATAAACTGACAGCCCTCACGCTCTGGATGTAGGGAGTGGGAGAGCCAAGTGTCCTGTGTTTCTTCAAGAAGCTAAGCCATTATTGCTTGAAATGAAGACTTTGATGTTTTCCTTATGTAAGTGTCTTGAAACTGTTTTTGTCTCTCTGCCTAGATCTGTGCAGCCCAGTGCTTGTGTGCATTGGTTTTATTTAGCTTTTGGCTGTGCCCGCTAAAACCAGGATCTTTTTCTTTTCAACCCGAGGACTTGGTGAAATCACTTAACCTCTTTCTGTTTCCATAAAATAAGGATCTTAATGTCTACTCACTCTATCCTACAGTATAAACATGGGTTTTTCATAAATTATTATTTCCATTATTATCTACCAGTCTGGGTCTGACTGGATTTTAGCAGCCTTCATTCATGATTAATTTGCACTTGTGAAATGGACTTCAAAAATTTTTTTTGAAGTGGATTTCTTTGGCCCACCCCCCAAAAAAGAAAAGAGAGATACAGCAATCGAAGATTTGGCAAACTTTTTTTTTTACATTAGCTGTTCTTCATTGTATTTCTTCTTGGTTACATTTCTGCTTTTGAACACTAGATGGGACTAAGATGACTTGTGTTACAATAGTAGCTGAAAGGATTCCCCAGCATTCCGACTTCTGAATGAAGTCTTGTCTGCTTATTGAGAGGGTTTAAGTTAACTAGATACAGATAGGGCTGTTTTCATTTTCTTGGTTGATATGGCTTCCTTGTTTATTTTAAATGGTGACTTTGAGAAATATTTAGATAAGATTAAAACCTTATACAAGATTCAGGTAATACAGGAATGCGTGGTCAAAATATACCGCAGTATTTTTCTTATTTGCAACTTATAGAGAAATCTAATGAAAATCAAAAGAATTAGTAATGTCTAATGCTCTTACTTTAATCACCATGAGCCTGGCAGATAATTATAAAAAGTACTTGATAATTACCTGGGAAGAAAAAAAAATTAAACAAATGTTACATGTTTCTTTTGTTCTTCTTTCTTTTTTTTTCTCATTTTAAATGAGCCCTATATGAATTAACAGCTGTCCCTATAATAAAAATGTCCCTAAAATAAAGGTAATGCATCATTACTAATAATAGCCAAATGACTGTCTAGAAAAAGAATAGTATAACTGGAAATAGAGCTCCATAGCTTTGTCTATACAGTTTATAACAGAATGCATCTAAAGGAATTGTGTATTAAAGTATATTTTATGAAAATACATATTGTAAGAAATGTCCCAGTTGCTGTATGAACTTGTTGGACTAACAGTGCTTGTTTTCCTTTCACATTTTAAAATGACATGCACATAAATCTGTAACCCTAGTGTATAGGTTAAGAAAAATAATACTGTTCCCTGGTGGGTAGCTCCAATTGGTAGGAGCGTGGTCCGTACACCAAGATATTGCAGGTTTGATCCCTGTTGGGGGCACGTATGGGAGGTAGCAGATTGGTGTTTCTCTCTCACATTGGATGTCTCTCTCTCTCTCTCTCTCTCTCTCCCCCCCCCTTCCTCTCTCTCTAGTAATCAATAAACATATCCTTGGGTGTAAGGATTAAAATATAAATAGTGTGAGGGAGGGTGGGTAGGAGATAAATGAATAAAGGGAGAGAAGAAGAAACTTTAATTATACACTTAAAGGGATTTTCTACTAAAATAATTTTGAGAAAAATCAGCATTAAGTTGGGTTTACATAAACTCACCTTCGGTTACTCTTCACAGTTCACTTAGGAAGGTTGATTTGCAAAGTGGTGCCTATATGTTAATGTAATTCACTTAAATTTTTTCTTAGAAAGCTCTTTATTTTTATTGCTTGTTTATTCACCAGAAACTCCAACCATTATTACCTTCTTGGCTTTCTATCTTCTAGTTCCCCATTTAGAGGACTGTGTTGAGATTTTCTGATCTTTCAGGATGGACTAAACAGATCTGGTTTATAAAGCAAGATTGGAGTCTTTGGCATCCTTAGATCAACATTTCCTAAATTGTGTTCTGCAGAACATTGCTGTTCCACATGATGCTAACGGGTTGCCCACCAAAGTAGCATTTCACGGTGAAATATCTTTAGGAAATGCTGGGTTAAACCATTTAAAACTGGTTTGTTTATAGCATAACTTCACAGTCTAATAAGCTAATGATATGTTACATAAATCTCTAAGAGGGAGATGTAGTATTTTCCTGAAGTATTTTGACTTTGTTTGTTTGTTTTTAACTTCATTATGCCTATTATCTTTGAGAATACAGATGGGAAATGTTCTACCAACTTTTAAAAGAAGATATTGTGATATGCCTCTATATACCTATTTATTTTGTAATACTACTAGAGACCCAGTGTACAAATTCGTGCACCAGTGGGGTCCCTAGTCCTAGCCTGCGGTATCGGGCCAAAACCGGCTCTCCGACATCCCCCAAGGAGTCCTGGATTGCAAGAGGACGCAGGCTGAGGGACCCCACTGGTGCACGATCAGGGCCAGGAAGGGACCGCGGAAGGGCTCCAGGGCGTGTCTGGCCCATCTCGCTCAGTCCTGATCAGCCAGACCCCAGCAGCAAGTTAACCTACTGGTTGGAGTGTCTGCCCCCTGGTAGTCAGTGCATGTTGTAGTGACTGGTCGACTGGTCAACTGTCTGCCCCCTGGTGGTCAGTGCACATCATAGTGAATGGTTGAGCGGCCTTAGCATATCATTAGCATTTTACACTTTGATTGGTTGAATGGATGACCGGACACTTAGCATATTAGGCTCTTATTATGCAGGATTATAGTACTCCCATGAATGTTGTGTTTGCTTGGCAAAATCCGAACTCTGGTTGCATCCAACTTTCTGCCAGCTGTATGCCTGTGCCTAGGCAATTGAGTATAGCTGGAGAAAGAGGTGTGTGCGCGTACACACACACACACACACACACACACACACACACACCATGCTGATTGGTTTGACTTCACCTTCATGACCGCTAACCTCAAGTGGGCCCTTAGTTCTGCCCTATAATTCTACTACAGATCCTTGCCCAGTCTCCCAGACCGCTAAATTTCACTCCTATCTTTCCTCCTCAGATTTCTCACACCCCGCCTTACCTATTCTCTCTCTCAGCTGGTAATCTTGCTTCCTATTGCATTGAGAAAAAAGACACAGTCAAAGGGATGTTCCCGTGCTTCCAGTATCTCGTCTGCTGGGTACCTTCCTGATCTCTGCCCAAAGACAGGCCCTTCTCTGTAACTTCAGGATCCCCCTCCCTCCCTGAGTCAGTTGTTCTACATGCGTGCTTCCAGTATCTCATCTGCTAGGTACCTTCCTGATCTCTGCCCACAGACAGGTCCTTCTCTGTAACTGGGCGATGCACTGCTGCCCTCACACGCAGGATCCCCCTCCCTCCCTGAGTCAGTTGTTCTACATCAGTAGGTCACCCTTGTCTATTGAATTATTCCTACCAGTACCCAAGTGGAGCAGGGATTTTTGTTTATTTCCCTAACTGTTGTAGTCTTAGCACCTTGGATGGTGCCCTGATCATGGTGGTTGCTCAGCATATATTTCTTGAATAAATGAAGTAATATTTCCCATCATTTCAAATAGCATTTTATTTTGAATTCATTCTACTAGTAAACTTCAAGTTTGTAAAATAGTACAGAGAATTTCCATATGTGCCTTACCAGCTTCCCCTAAATATTTCCCAACTTAAGAAACAAACAAATAAGCTTCCCTTTTGCTCTCTAATGTCTCATAGCTCTGCTTCCTTGAAGAACAGAACTCTTTAAGCATATTTCTGTACTAGCTGTCTCCATCTTTTCTTCCTCCTTTTAAACCCACTCTAGTCAGGCTTTTGCCCTTTCCTAGCCCCAGTTCCCCTAAAACGGCTCTTATCAGGGACCCTACTAATGGCCTTTACATGTAGTGATCAGCTCTTGGTATTAATATATTAGGTGAGTGAAAGATCCTTTGGTTTAGCAATTTTTTTCCAAATAAGATCGATTGTAATAAGGTGTTCACAATCTCTAATTACTGTTTTTCTACTTTTACTAGTACTTGACAATTTATCCCGAAAGTTACAATTTTTAAATTTATATAATCTACAGGTGTGAAGCATCCAGTCCACACATTCATCCTGTTGGTTGGTGTAAAGAACATAGAAGAGCACTTATCACCCCTCCAGGTTTGTGTCTACTGTACGTCTAATATTGTTCTCATATATCAGAAGTCGGGAAATGTTTTCTGTAAAGGGCCAGGTAGTGAATGTGTTTGACTTTGTAGGCCATACAGCCTCTCTCACAACTATTCAGTTGAGATGAAACACAAAGGCAGCCACAGACAGTATGTAAATGAATGAGCACGGTTGTGCTGCAGTAAAACTTGATTCGCAAAAAGAGGCCGCCCGTCTGCAGGCAGTAGTGTGCTGACACTCGATACACCTGAAAGTATAGAAGCGTTGCCTTAGTCTCCAGATTCCCTACCTTTGTCTTGTTTGGAAAAACAGCAAGTTCTGTTTTTAAAAGACCTTTTATTTCTCAAGTGGAAATTCATTTAAATATATTGTCTAACCATAGAAGTGAATTGTCTAAGGCTTTGACGAGCCTGGAGAAATGGGCATACGGGCAGCCTTTGTGGGTGGGGCCTGGACCATCCGAGTCCAGGTCAGTCCTGTCAAAAAGCACAATGTGCACGTCGAAGTGGGATTCGGGTTTTTTTCCCTAGATCAGAACTCACGCATTCACTTTTCCTTTTTCTGTTGTGATTCCTGGTTCCAAAAATAGGTTTCACAGCTTTATGGTAGTGATTTATACCTCTCTGCCCGCTGAAGTTGTCAGGTACTTCAGCTGTCTGCCCCCAGCCTAGTGCCATCTCAGCTTATTCACTCTCTCTTTAACAGGGAACAGTGGAACTGCTGATAAATAGTCGTCTTTGTCAATTTGTGTTTATCTTCATGTGCTAAAGAACAGATTCTGTGGCTTCACAATAATTAAGACATTGAGTTTCTGAGCATCACGGTTTAAGGTGCCATGACCACTGCCTATATGAAGAGACAGGGACATCAGCTCCCAGCAGCCACTTGGCTGTAGAGGTTGCTCAATTAAGACATTGAGTTTCTGAGCATCACGGTTTCTATGAAAAGACAGGGTCATCAGCTCCCAGCAGCCACTTGGCTGTAGAGGTTGCTTGTGGACACTCATGCGAATAATGAAGACGACCGTTACCTCAGGGAAAGGATGGCTCCTTGGTTTGCTGGGAGCTGTTGGGTGGCTATTGCCCGCTGCATGAAAATAGCAGAGACTCAGCTTGGAGCTTCAGATACGTCTCTCGTTCCATCCTAACAGCTGGTTCCATTTTTAGGCTTGTCCCCAGTTCCTCATTACTGTACCTCACTGAGTGTCTGGACATTTATTCTCAGGGGACCATCCGTTCCTGAGATGGGTGAGGCAGGTCCCTTCCACTTTCTGAGTTTTCTCATGTGAAGAAACAGAAGCCTATGTCCTTTACTGATTTACCGAGCCATTTTGAAGATGAAAGAATATTTACGTAAATCATAAAGTGTTAAAGCGAGGTATTAGTAGTTTTATGGCCCAAATGTGGTGCTGTCTGGAAGACTTCTAATCAGTTCTCCTGTGTCCTGTGACTCATGTAATATTAGGAGCTGGTGAGTAATGATCACCACCCTCACCATCCAAATTGCTGTGAGGATTCCGTTATTTTTATTTATTTTAATCTGCACCTGAGGATATTTTTCCATTGATTTTTAGAGAGAGTGAAAGAGAGAGAAACATTGATGTGAGAAAAACACTCCGATTGGTTGCCTCCTGCATGTGCCCTGATCAGGGCCCAGGCCAGGAAGGAGCCTGCAACCAAGATATGTGCCCTTGACTGGAATCAAACCTGGGACCCTTTGGTCTGCAGGCTGACGCTCTGTTCACTGAGCCAAACCGGCTAGGGGATCCCTTTAGATTTCCCAATTTGATATCAGTCTTATATTTTTCCTTACCGCCTTTTTGGTCGTGATCAAGGATCTCTAGGGCTGAGGATTCCTTTAGATTTCCCAATTTGATATCAGTCTTATTTTTTTCCTTACCGCCTTTTTGGTCGTGATCAAGGATCTGGTAAATAAACAGAACCAGTGAACAACAGATTCTTGGTTATGTCTTCACAGCACTAGGTTAGGTACCTGGGAAGGTGTGGTGTAAGGCATGATTGCTGACTTCTGATGTGAGGCAAAAACCTTTCATGGACTTTCACCATTCATTAGAAAAGAAAATACATAGCTTTTTGACAAATTAAGAAAATACAGAATTGCATGTTAAAAGTGCCAAACACACAACATTGTGAATATAATCATTGCCACTAACTATACAGTGTATGGTTTAACCTAAATATGGTTAAAATGGTAAATTTTATGTGATATATATTGTAATACACACAGTGTTATTAGCTTTAAAAATAACCTTCCAAGTGATGCGACTGGTACGTAGGGCCTGTACTGATGTTACTCTGCTCTTTCACTCCATGACATAAATGGTGTTCTTTCTCAGGTCCCTTTTTGCTGTGGGCACATTCCTGGCTTTGATCTCTGATATCAGCTGCTCTCTGAAACCCCTGCTACTTTGTGGATCAGTTCCCTGAGCACTTGCTGGCCATGTCTGTGTTCTGTCTGATCACATAATAAATCTACTGTTTACTCCCCCTAGAATTAAAGTCTTCATGCCTTTTAAAATGATGTTTATTTTGAATTATTGAAATTATATATTTAAGACATACTTAAAACCAAGTTTAGAGTGAAAATAAAGATAGCCACTGTGTCTTTCCAGAAAAACCTCTTTGCCTCTATATATGCACATACATGCAATCAGCTTTAATGTGACTTAAATTGTGGAAGATGGGGTCCTTAAAAATATGTTGTAAAATGTTTGTGTACACAGAAATCCTTGCGCATTTACTCTCTAAAATGTTTATTTGAAAATGATTTTAAATGTACAGAAAAGCTGCAAGAATAGTACAGGATAGTACTGTAGACCCATTCAAGTTTATCAGTTGTACAGTGATGGCATTTATAGCAGAAAGATCAAGCATTGCGTTTAGTTGTCTATCCCTCTAGTCTCCCTCAGGCTCTCCTTGACTTTCATAACTGCAGTGTGTGTGAAGACTGCAGATTAGTCTCTTCGTTTTGTAGAGTGTTACTTCATTTGGGTTTGCTTGGTGTTTCCTCGTGGTTAGACCCAGGTTATGCGTTTTTGGCAGGAAATCATAGAAACAATGCTGTGTTCTCCTTGCATCCTTTCAGGTGGCACGTTGTTGTCAGTTTGTCTCATTACTGGTTGATTTTTACCATTAATTGATCAAGATGGTATTTTCTAGGTTTCTCCACCAATGTGGTTTATGGAGAGATGCTTTGAGAGTCTATAAATATCCTGTATCTCACTCCTATGTCATTCACTGATTTTAGCATCTGTTGATATTTCTAGTATGAACTATTATTCTGAAAGTTGCTAATTGGTAATTTTTCTTATTTTATTACTCCTTGTACATAATGAGTTGATATTCCTATGCCAAGAATAGCTTTCTTGCCTTCCCATTTAATTTATTCTTGCCTTCATTTAATTTATTGGTATCGGTGGGACCCATAGATTACTGATGTCATCAGTGGGTTATAATTTTTTACCAGCAGTTTTCATGTCTAGATTCTCTCAGATTTGGCCAGTAGGAGCCGCTTTATGCTGGTTTCCATATCCTTTTGAGAACGTCCTACTTTCTGGCTCAGTGAGGCTTATCTTGTACCTTCCCTGACCCAACCCTGAAGTCAACCATTTCTCCCAGTCTGCATGGTTCTTTTTACGAGAGAAGGATATTTAGAAAGTAAGATCTGGACACTAGATGGGCTCATTGCTGTTGGGGTGTTGCTGCTTCCATCTTCTCAGTGGACATAGGAAATATGTAAATATATAAAAATTTATTCATCGTTATTTTTATGTCATTTATACATATTAAAAACCATGAGTTTTTATTATTAGCTCTAATTCATATTTCACAATACTGAGTTTATTCTAGTTTTCTACTTTGCGTAATTATACCTCTCGTTGTAGTCCATGAGAAATCTGGCTTCTGTTGTTTATAATATGTTTACTGGTGTTTTCAGTGCCCTTTATGTAGTCAGGTTCCCACTCTACTGGACTATCGTTAATCTTGCTCGGGGCTACCATTCATTCCTGCCTGGGGCTGCCTAATGGAATGTGAACCCTGGAGAAAGGACAAGGGGGCAGGAGGGAAGAAGGGCGGTTCCTTTTAGACATGGTATATTTTGTCATGTTTGTTTTATCTAACAATATGATGATATATCTGGAATATATCACATATTAGTATATATAAATCTACCTCATTCTTTTTAATAAATTCTTTTATATGTACTATACAGCTTTTTGCACAGTTCTATAGTGATGGTCATTTAACTGGTATTTACATTTTCACATCTACAATTGTCTTTGTAATACATATATGAGAATTTCCTAGAGTATTAGAAGTAAAATTGCAAGATTAAAGCGTATTTATGCTTGTGTGTTAATGTGTTTTTGTATGTGTCTTGTGTTATAATACTATTCTTACCTGAGACTGTAAATTGTACATATACATATAAAATTTGCATTTAAAAGTTGATAGGGAAATCATGATCAAGATGAAAGCAATTTCATTATTATAAATAGTTCTGAATGTGGAACTAGTTTAAAGTTATGTGTAATAAAAACATAACTTCTTATGTTACAATGATAGCATTTCATACTATTATAGGTCAATTTGTGGTTCTCACTATCATTTTGGTTAAACCTAATCAGATTTAATTTTTTTCACTCTTAGGTTATCCAAATGTGAAACATTTTTCTTGGGATAAATATTTAGAAGAAACCAATTCTTTGCCTGCTCCTGCAAGAGCTTTCAAAGTGGTGAGAGAGTATATTTCATACTGTTTGACTAACTTGTGTCGGTGATAATGTTCATTCATTGAAATTTAAGAACAGAAAGAGATAGTACTGATGAATTGGAATAGGAATGGGAGGGAAACAGAAGGCCAGAATGATGTTTCTGAATTTTTATAATTTTGAAGGTCAAAGTTGTTACTGTTGTTTTTGTTGTTGGCACCTAAAAACTACTTCCATTTTGTACTTTAAAGCTCCTTGGAAAATAATTCTGTTTGAGTTGGTGTGGAGTCAGTTGTTTGTACAACAAACTTCTCTTTTTTAGCTATTCTTTTTAAATTGATTTCACACAGAGGAAGGAGGGAGGGGAAAGAGAGAGAGAAATATAGATGTGAGAGAGAAACATTGATAGGTTGCCTCTTGCACATGCCCTGACTGGGGTTCAAACCTACAACCAGGGTATGCTCCCTGACTGGTGATCGAACCTGCCACCCCTTTTAATGGGTGTGCAGGAGGATGCTCCAACCAACTGAGCCGCACTGGCCAGGGTCAGCTAGGTATTCTGAAAGACCAAGCAGGACAGGGCATTGTTTTCTAATGTAAATTATATCCAATAATTCCTTTCAATTTGTTTATGGCAAGCTGAGGTGCTATTTTTATTTTGTTGCTATAAATTAGCATGTTTACTTACCAAAATACAAGGTCATCTGCTTTTATATTATCTTTCTATACTTGGGTCATTGTTTCTTGGTATTAAGATTCAAAGTAAACCTCATTTCTGTGTAAGGGAAGAATAAGAAATAAAATGTATTTAAAAATTTTTCCCATCTCAAAAAACTTGCTTCATAATTTATATTTTCCATGAATTTAAAGGTAAAAAAAGATATGTTAAATATTAAAATTTTTATGTTACGTAAGTATTATAAACAATACTTTTCTTTAAATTGTCCTTTTGTGTATAAGTTGCTAGGATTTTTAATGATTTCTCTAAGATTTCTCTAGTTGGCTTTTAGGTGCCGTATTGATTCTTTTGTATGCTGTACATAATTTTTGCACTTAATTTTCAGAGAAACACTTTTACTTCACCCATTTTACAGAAGAGAGGTGTGAATTTCAGAAAATTTAAGATATTTGTCTAACATAGCAAATAATTACCTTGCCTTCTACTAGTAGCCCTAGCGTTTTCAGAGGTTTAAGGCTTTCTGCTGACCATTGAGTCCCTAATCTCATTCCTGTTCCTACTAGAGTGATTCTATATGGTATGTTTGTTTTTGTGTGTGTGTGTTTCTTTATATGGTATGTTTTGATTGCTAATTTTCTTCTTTCAAAGATATCTTTGGCTTTTTGCTTTCATTGCCACCTTTAATCTTCATGTCTTAATTCTGACATTTTAATGTTCTCTTAAAAAATAGTTTTCATGCTTGTTGAGTTTTGCTAAGGTAGCTCCCTCTGATGAGAAAAAAAATTCTGTCTTCCCTGTGGCTAATCAAATAATCAAAATATTTTTAATTTCATCTTAAGATCTTTTGCTTTCTATTTGCTTCTATAGACTAGGTTTGGCCATGTGATGTGGGATTGTGCTTTTGATAAAGGAGGGTGAGGTCCAAAGCCATTCTTGACACTTGAGGGTTTGAAAGGCTGGTTTTCTGAATGGCTCATCTTTTTTAATTTTATTTTTTTAATTCTATTTTTGTGACATAGAGCCTACCTTCTCTTCCTCTTAATTTCACTATATAAAATTTTCTTTTATGGCAGAAACCTCCACATGGATTCCAGAAAAAAATGAAGCTGGAGGTCATAGACAAAAGAAATCCCATGTTTATTAGAGTGGCCACAGTTGCAGACACAGATGATCACCGAATAAAAGTGAGTGCTTTCTATTGTGGTTTTGCTTCCACTGCCTTTTGTTGCAAGACGTCTTGGATGGAAACTTCAGCAGATCTTTAATTTGTGAAGTCCTACAATTAAATTAGTAAAACCACAGGGCTAGTCAAATTAAGTGTCTGTGCATCTTCATAGTCAGTATTTACCCAGTTTTTTTCTTTAATCTATGTAAGTTTTTTCTTTAATTATGACTAGCTTTTAATGTCATGTCTACTTTCTCCAAACACACACTTAATATAGTAAAAGTCAGTCATAATTAAGAGAAGACTTCTTCCGTAGATAATAGAGACATTTCCTCTGAATAGAATAGCTTACTATCCAGTAGTATGCTCTTTTTAAAAGAAGTTGAAGGCTAATGTTATTTGATGGGGTATGTTATATGTAGACTTTTCAGAAGGATATCTTGTCTTTTAATACAGGACAAGTAAAGAGAAATAATTTTATGAATACAATTCGGTTTTTAGTAAGAGTTGGGGTACTAAAAGCCGAGTCCCTCTCCTAAAAGTAAGCAGATGTCAGGAGGATGGGTCTGGCTTGTCACGTCTGAGTGTGATGAAGTGAAGGGTGGCAGCCGCTTCAGGGGAGGAGTCAGAACTTCTTGTCTTGGTTTCTGGTTTCAGCATTAAATTCGCCACAAACTAGAACAATGTGTGTTCTGCTTGCTTCACAGGATCATTTAGAATCTCTGTTAGGTATGACAATAGTTTTAACCACAGCCAGATGTTAGATTTACAAGGTGTACAGGGTAACATTTGTGGTGATAATCATGTGAGAGGTTTATGTTATCATTATTTTGTCAATGAGGCTGGGGCTAAGAAAGACTATAATGAATTCCTTATTAATTAAGGGCAATGGCAGAACTAGGTCACAGTCCTAAGCTGTAGAAGTCTAATTTTTTTGCTAAAAAAATCAAACCCTTAAATATCTTTAGTGAGATAATGTATAAGAAAGTAAATTGTAAAATAACATGAAAAACCTGAGTATGAGGTTTTTCAAATGTGGTATTTCTATAAAATAGAAATTTTAACATTTAATTCAGTATTTTTAACATTATATAATTACTTAATATTAAAATTTTATAACTAATGGAAGATCTATGTTAACCTTTTTCAAATATATTTTCTTGTTAATTGTCTTTTATTTTATGACTTTTGAGTTTGGAGTCTTGCTTAGAAGAGCTATTCCACTCTATGATTACCAATACATTCACTCATGCATTCTTCTAGAATATTTATTGTTCAGTTTTTAATGTCTTGTAAGGAGTAAGAGATTCATAGACTTTAAAAAGGAAACTTAGATAGCAAACTTGATTTAAAACTAAAACATACAGTATGGGGCAAAAGTAGATGTATAGTTAGTTGTTTATTTGGAAAACAATATAATAATCTACACTAATAAAAGAGAAACATGCAAATTGGTGTCACTCCGCTACCCTTCCCATTGGCTAATCAGGGCGATATGCAAATTAACTGCCAGCCAAGATGGCGGCCAGCAGCCAGGCAGCTTGAAGCGAACATGAGGCTTGCTTGCTTCAGTGACGGAGGACTCCAACGTTCCCTGCCTGCCGCTGCCAGCCTCTGAGCTTGCAGTTTGAAACATTGTTACAAATATAGAAGCTAAACAAAACCCCAGAAACCTGCTTTCAGCCAGCCGGGATCTCAGAGCTGGAGTTGAAACAGTGTTTCGATTATAGAACCCAAACAAACCAGATACCGGCTTTCAGCAGCCGAGGCCTAAGAGCTGGAGCCAAG
>NW_005354291.1:8795280-8835387 GCF_000412655.1 Myotis brandtii
ACACACTTCCCCAGCAAGCCCCCCCCCCCCCCCCCCGGGGGGCCGGCGGGGGGGGGGGCCCCCCCCCCCCCCCAGTGCACAAATTTTTGTGCACCGGGCCTCTAGTCTATATATATAAATGCCTAAGCGACCGTTTAACCGTTTCACCATCTGACCGGTAGCTATGATGTGCAATGATCATCAGGGGGCAGATGCTCCGACTGGTATCTATGACACGCACTGACCACCAGGGGGCAAACGCTCAACGCAGGAGCTGCCGAGTTTTGGTGACTTTGCAGTTGCAGTTTTTGGGTGATGCACCCAGAACCAGAGAGTAGGGAGCCTGATTCCAGGGTGCATCACCCAAGAACTACCCTCTCGCAATCTGGGTCCCCTCAGGGGATGTCGGAGAGCTGATTTCGGCCCAGTTCCCATAGGCCAGGCCAAGGGACCCCACCGGTGCACAAATCCGGCGGAACGACCAGTCACTGTGATGTGCACTGACCACCAGGGGCCAGACGCTCAACACAGGAGCTGCCCCCTAGTGGTTGGTGCACTCCCACATGGGGAGCACTGTTCAGCCAGAAGCCGGGCTCACAGCTGGCAAGCACAGCACTAAGGATGTCCAACTGAGGGCTTAGGCCCACTCAAGCTTCAGTGGGGAGCAGGTCTAAGCCCTCAGTTGGACATCCCCGAGGGCTCCTGGACTGCAAGAGGGCGCAGGCCGGGTTGAGGGGACCCCCCCCCCAAGTGCACGAATCTCTTGCACTGGGCCTCTAATTAATAAATAATGATACAAGAATCAACTCTGTTTCATGTACTCACAACTGTAAACCTACTTTTTGTCCCATCGTGTATATAACCTGTCAGTATATCTTCCACCCTACAAGATAAAAAATATGTAACACTACCAGATATGCAGCCGTTTCTTAGTGACCATGCCTGAAAGACCACCAGCCCTGTTACCTGGTGCCCAATAAAGATGGTGGCACTGACCACTCTGTAAAACCTCTTTGAGAGATCTTGTAGTTATTTATGAGGAGAAAAAATAGCTAAAATGCATTTGATGGAGGGGTATTATGTAAAATGGGTATATTTAATAGGGCATTGCATTTTTTAAAAGTATTTTTAACATTATTTTAGGAGAATTGACATTTATACAAAAGGTCCTCCTGCCTCCCCACTCTCCCCTACCACTGTCCCTCGCTTTCCTGATTTATGCATTACTTTAGCAATATTAATGGGCGTTTGGTGTTGCTTCTATGAACATGTTAATTACTCAAGTTGCTTATTGGGAGGTATATGTAATATACCTGTGGAAGTATTGCCAAAAAAGTGCCTTTGGCAAGACATTTATTGATGGTTAGATAATTTGAAGATAGGTCAAAAGTGCTCCTTTTCTCATAGTGTGGATGAAGTAATTTAAATAATTGAAACAATTTATTTGGTATTAAACCTACTATATAAGTTAGAAGAGAATGAATATGGTTATGATGAGCAGACCTGAACTGCTAAATTTCTTTTTTGTTATCCAGGTTCACTTTGATGGCTGGAATAGTTGCTATGATTACTGGATAGATGCAGATTCTCCTGATATTCACCCTGTCGGCTGGTGTTCAAAAACTGGGCATCCTCTTCAGCCTCCTTTGAGTAAGAAATCCAAGGATAACAAAAAATGTTTCCATTTTCTTGTATAATGCTTAATATTTTCTTTTCCCTTATTCTCTTTTCTTTATAGTTGTTCATATGGGAAACAATATGATAATTAATAAATAATTATACTATACATTTCTTCTCTATGTAATTCTTTTCTCTCTTACTACATTTTTAATTACTTGGAGCAAAAATAAAAGAAAAAATTTAATATCTGAAAAAGTAAAGTGAGTATAGACATTCTTTTACTTTTATTTAGAAGTGGTCATCACCTTTTAAAATTAGTACTGAATTTTTGGAAGGCAGTTTGTTAGACTATCAAAATATAATGTATCATTGTCAATATCCTAATAGTGAGTTTATAATATAGTTTTGCAAAATGTTGTCATTGGGAGAAACTGGACAAAGTGTATAGGGATCTCCCTCTGGCCCTGGGCCGTGTGGCTCAGTTGGTTGAGCATTTTCCTGTGCACCGAAAGGTCGCCAGCACAGTTCCCTATCAGGGCACATGCCCAGGTTACAGGTTTAGTCCCTGGCCAGAGTGCATTCAGGAGGCAACCGATTGATGTTTCTCTCTCTCTCTCTCTCTCCCTCCCTCCCTCCTCCCTTCCTCACTCTCTAAAATCAAGAAAAACATTTTTTAAAGGGATCTCCCATACTTATGACTGCATGCGAATCTACAATTATCTTAGTGAACATTACAGTTTTTATTTATTTTTATTTATTTATTTTTAATATATTTGTATTGATTTCAGAGAAGAAGGGAGAGGGGGAGAGAGATAGAAACATCAACAATGAGAGAGAATCATTGATCGGCTACCTCCTGCAAGCCCCCCACTGGGGATGAGCCCGCAACCCGGGCACATGTCCTTGACTGGAATCAAACCTGGGACTTTTCAGTCCGCAGGCCGATTCTCTATCCACTGAACCAAACCAGCTAGGGCAACATTACAGTTTTTTTTTTAAATTATTTTTTTAAGACATGGTATTGTTTTCAGTATATTTAATATAACAAGACTTGGGAACAAATATGGGTTAAATAAACTGTGGTGCACTCATACAGCAGATACTATGCAACAGTCATAAAGACTATTACTATTGAGATGGAACAATTTATAAGACATGGCCTTTAACTTAAAGACCAAAGAAGAACCTTTCAGAATAGTACACATCTATGTTGTCGTTTTCATGTGGCAAAATAAAACAAAACAAAAAACCTGATACATGTATTGGATGTATCAGACCCACATCTAGGAGGGTTCATATTAACTGAGTTTGAAATGTGGAAAGGGAGTAGCTTGACTGGGATCTGTAACTGGTTTTTTGTCTCCAGTGTGTTTAAAGTTTTCATAGTGTAAGATTCATATATTATGTTATTTACTTGAAAAAAATGTTTAGAATCTTCTCATTAATTCAGATTAGGTATCTCTGGAATTTGTGACATTTTGAAAGGGATTTAGATGAAAGTTTACTATTTCACTATTGAAGAAAGACAAAATAGTGTGAACAAAGTCATGGGGGGAGCACCTTGAGAAGTAGAGACTTTGAAGACATTTTTACTTCTATAGGATCACCTTCTTTTTTTGTTTATATGTACTGATTTATGTATTGATTCCGAATTGGATTTTTCCACTCTTACAATCTGATTAACTTTATGCTCCTTCTTTCTTTTAACTTTTTCTCTTTTGCTTTGTCATAGGCCCCTTAGAGCTAATGGAAGCTTCAGAACAAGGTGGATGCTCAACCCCAGGATGTAAAGGGATTGGTCATTTTAAGAGAGCGAAACATCTGGGCCCTCAGAGGTATGGGGTGCTGTGGCTCACGTGGGGATTCCTTACCTGGTCAGATAGGGGGTGTTATATGTACAAGATAATGGTTTTCATGTATATTGAATAGATGTGAACTAATTTTAAATTCAGATCCATAGGAATTGTGGTTACCATGGTGATCCTGTAAAAACGCAGAGTATATCTGTAGTTAAATCTTCCTGGGAGAGAATGTATTCACAGTTTAAAATAGATTTACTCTAGTTATTTGGCTTTTGTGGCTAGTGTAGACACTTAACTTCTGAAACAGTTATTTTGGGTTGAACAAAAATAATGAGAAGAAGATAGGTCCTGTTGGAAATATTTGTTTGGTAGAACAAATTAGATGATTGGGTAACAACAATTTGAATACAAAGAGGTAATATTGTTGTAGATTAGTTAAGATCACAAAAGCACAAATATAGTCAAACATGAGAATGTGTTGATCAAAAAAGCATTTTTCTATATTTTCCTCTTACCCCTAATTAACTTAAAAAAGAAACCAAATTTATACATTTGAAATTTGATGTATTATTTAGGCAATTTGGGGTCTTTTTTAGATTTTTACTGAAATACTGAGAAATTGCTATTATTTAAGTGTGGTTATTTTTAAAGAACAAAAGTATTATCTATGAAGTGTATGTTAAAGTAACTGTTCTACCTACATGCTAATTGGATTGCCCAGTAAGAAAAACGATTCCTTGTTTATCTAGAGTGTGCAGGTTGTGAATCCAGGTCTTTAAAACATCTAAACATTGCTCTGGCTGTTTCTCTGAGAGTTAATAGGAGTTGTAAAATTGGTGTGATTATTTTCTTCTTTATATAGTTTCCTCTTGCATTTCTACCACCTCTCTACAATGCTGCTTATCTTCCTTTTGCAAACCTCCTCCTGAGTTATTTTTATGAGGTTCAGGATGTTCTAGAGTAAAAAGTCTGAGCATAGAAAGGGTGATGATTCCATTTGCAAATATCCATTTAGAAACCCTTTTTGTTGTTTGTATGATTGCAATCCAAAAGTTATATGATTAATTTAAGCTGAGTTAAAAATACTGCATCTTAGAAGTTATTTACTGTTCCGAAGTAAAGAAGACTGGATTATTTTCAGACATTATGTAAGCCTAAATGCCAGAAATAACTCATTAACATGCTGAATTTCCATTAGATATTTATAAATTCTTTTGTTCAATAAATATTTTTGAGCAGCAGTTTTTTTCCCTAATAGCTAACAGTTACTGAGCATTAATTTGCTCTGTGAGATATTGCACTGATTGTTTTACGTATATTAGATGACCTTCAAATGACCCTAAAATACAGAACTGTTATTTTCTCTGAATTTTTGAAGAGGCCACTGTGGCACTTGGAGGTGTACTGACTTGCCTAACTGACAGCTAGTTGAGGAGGGAGTTGGGAGTAGCAGTCAGTGTAACTCAGGGTCTGTGCTCTTGGCCACTTTCTTCGCACTGCCTGTGAAGGCCCTGCTCATGAATGAGTCCCAGACCCAACCCTCAAATATCTCATGGACGAATGGAACTATATATAAGCTGTACATAATTAAAATAGAGACACCGAATAGTAACTAAATATTGAAACTTAGACACATGTACCTATGAAGAAAAAGACATTTTATTGGGCTACAGTAGAAAATTTTTAAAAAGATACATTTTGGGCCTTATGGTAAGAAAACCCACCTTATGGCAATGTCCATGGTCTCTTTAGGAGTGCTTTTGGTCCGAGCCAAGAGTTTTGCCTGTCACTGCCAGGTTGTGGTGGAGAGTCGTTCCCCCACTACCGCCCCCATGGCCCTGGCCACTCCCAGGACCTCCTTTCCCCAAGTGTGCTGTCCTTCCACTGGCCACACCCCCTTTACATGAAAGACTTTATTGAGACATGTAATAAGGCAATATTTCAGTGTAATTAGAACCATAGTAGATAATTACTTATTTTTTTGGAACAAGAGAAGAAGTAGACCTTGTGCCTTAAAAGACATGCATTGGTAAAGAAGCTATTTAGGGCATAACTGGTAGGTCTGTACATAAGTCTGCCTAGAGCCTCAGGGAGGAGGATGCAATTCAGAGAACTAGTGGGTAGTTAGCTCCTGCCCAAGGCCCATCTTCCTTGTCCTCAGCCCCTTCCACTGGCTTTTCTTAATCTCCCGATTCTGATCTCCTATTTACAACACTCGGAGCTCTTTATCTGGCAGGATATTAATTTTTAACAGACACAGACTATTTTCCATTTCATTAGTAGACTTGTGGAAAGGCTGCTGCATCATGGATATGCTCTGAAAGGCTCATTTCACTGGCACTTATTTTTGTCCTTGCTGAGAATGCTGTGTTTAAGGAAACATAATGAGAAAACTCTCTTTGGATTAATTTACTGAGAAACTGCATAAATCAAAACATGCATTCTTTGCGTAGATAACAAAGAAAGTTTCTCTCTTAGCAAGAATACTCAAATGTATGAACATGCAAGCAAAGGCCTATGTTTTGACTAGCATTTGTTGTTGGCTTGTCTGAAAATTGTAATAGTTGGGTTTGATCTAAGACGTGTTTGAAATAGAACATGTATCTCAACAGTGGAATTTAGAACGTAGTGTTTTTAACTGCTGAAATCGAAATGATCAGTAAAAGAGTTGGATGTGGATACAGTATTCTCCTCTCTGGGCAGATTCAGTAGCCAGATGGCCTAATTAGCATTGGCTGTGTCCTGGTGTTTTCCCTTTGCTGATTCATTCATTTGGTCTACTGAGAGGTCAAAGAATGGGAGGAGTTTAAAGGAGAACGAAAGTCATATAAAAGTCCATATTCTACACATCTAGTGCCTAGTCTCCTTTCATCATCATACATTTGACCCCCTTTACCTTCATCCTCCCCCTGAGCCCCGCAAACAAACAAAACAAATTATTTTTTAAGGATAACTATTTCATACTATTTAATCATACATATACACACATATAAATACATTTAACTTGTTCAGTTAAATTTTGGAATTTCATATTCTGTAGTCTGCCATTTCAGTTGGAAGAAGTGTTTTCTAATGGGAATGTTCTATTCTTTTTCTTTTAATATTTAGTGCTGCCAGCTGTCCTTATTCAGAAATCAATTTAAACAAAGACCGCATCTTCCCAGATCGCTTAAGTGGGGAGATGCCTCCGGCTAGTCCATCATTTCCGAGAAATAAAAGGACAGACACAAATGAAATCTCCTCATCTCCTGAAATCAGGTAATTTACATGATGGCATTAGTGTTGTTTAGAAGTCCTCTGGTAGAAAGAGGTTTTCTGCCTTACGTGTTTTATTCTATGGTAATGCTTTCATGTACATTGTTGAAAATACACCCCATTAAATGTGAAAGGATGGTGGGGATCAGCACTCAAACTTTTTTTTTTAATTAAGGAAAGTATTCACACAAGCACATTTAAGTCAGGCAGGATTTCTTTTTTCTTCTTTTAGTGGAACTTGGTTGGTGTTGAATGAATTGGTCAATATTTATATAGAACCAGCTATTGTTACAAAGATGGCAAACTCCTTGTGAACATTATTTCTTTTTAATGGTCATTATATACCAAGTGCCTACATATACCTTATTTCATGTACCTTAAAATGTTAATTGTACTATAAACTCAGTCGTTTAGTTTTGATTTCCCTTCTAGAGTTGAGTTGGGATGTTTTAGCCTCAGTGGATTATATTAGGTAAAGAACTAAGCTATTTGTGACATATCTTTAAGTTTGTGGTCTGTGCCTTTATATTACCTGAGGACATTACTGAAAGAAACAGCAGATTAATAGAAAGATGCTCCATCATGCTTAAGTTTGGGGTTTCTTTTATGGAGCATTTTAAAATCTAAGGCACATAGTTCTTTGTTTATTTTCATATTGTACTTCTTCTGTCCTCATAAAAGAACAAGTGGATATTTGAATTCCTGCATCTGGTTCTGAATTCACAGCAGTGTTATGGAGTAATGGCATTTCCAGCATCAATATCCTTTTAGACAAACAGTTTTGCCCTATGCATGGGATAACCTCTTTGATTATTAACAACAGGGATGATTTTTTAAATCCTCCAAACCATGACTAATATGACATGATCTCATTTACCCAACCCAGCACCCTAAAATGAGGATATATCACTTAAAGAAATTTACCCTAAGACAAATAAAAGTACTAATTCACAGAGTAGTAATTAGAGGTACAGAGTTCATTGACTCACTAGGTGGGAAGAATACCTAGAGTTTTAGATTTTTCAAAAGCCATGATATTGTTTAAATTTATTTCAGCAAAATTCTCCAAAGGGCCGGTAGTACCAACTTGCAGGCACTTTGCTAACCATCTAGACTCCGGGCCAGATTCCTGGGGCCAGAGTCTCCTCAGGGCAAAAGTAGGTGACACTGTTAATTTATCTATCATGGCAGCGCCTGGATATAAAGCAACACCAGCATATTTCTCATTCTGATGACCACCCAGCATCAGAGATTGGTGAATGGGATGGCACAGCCAACGCCTCAGCATCCAGTCCATATCCCATGGACACTCACTCCCACTTCGGCACGTACCTGCTGACTTCCGCCTGTCGCACCTGGTTCGCTCTTCTGCCGGATGAGCCTGGGTCTGGCTGCGTTGCCCGCCATGCAGCAGGGCAGATGTGCAGGGGAATTAGTGTGTCCTGCCTTCCCTAGCAGCCTCCCTCTCTGATGAAGGGAACTGCTGTGTAAATAGCCCAGCTCCCTCACCCCCCTGTGGGAAAACTGAGATGTGTGCTACACAGACTCCCAGAGATTCCCCAGCAGGCCTGTGCTGCTGCTGTCCAGGGGGTAGCCAGTACAGCAAGGAAGCTTTCACTGCTGTCCCTTCCCTGTCTCTCCCTCACCCTCCTCCCACCCCCAATCCTACACAGATACTATTCCTCACCTCCCAAGTAAACCACTTGGCAATCAAATCTTCGCTTCCGGGTCGGTTTCTGGTGGTGCAAACTGTCACTTGCTGAGTCAAAGGGCATTAAAGAAAAAAATCCCAATTTTAGTAAATTATTTAGAATTATGCAAAGAAAAGGTATTATATCCTGAGTGGGAAATTACATCCACGTCAGCAATGCTGATGGGAAAAGAAGACAGAGGTAACCTGATATTACGAGAATCATCTCGTTTGTAACCTGAAAACAGCAAAGAAACGGGCCAGCATTATGATGCAGAGAAAAGGTATTACATCCTGAGTGGGAAATTACATCCACGTGAGCAATGCTGATGGGAAAGGAAGACAGAGGTAACCTGATATTACAAGAATCATCTCATTTGAGAGCTCTATTCAACGTGTAACCTGAAAACAGCAAAGAAACGGGCCAGCATTATTTTAAGGGCCAGCTCACAGGCCACCTGCTCAAGACAGACGCGTGGACAGCTGCTGTCCACAGCAGCGGTTCCCAAACTCGGCTTCACATCAGATTCCCTGGGGTCTCACAAGGCTCAGATTTGGAAGCCTGGCCCACCGGAATCTTTCAGGTAGAGCCTGAGTCTGCATTTTAAAAACTAATCTGGGAGTAAACCTTCCAGTGACTGCATTACTCTTAGAATTTAGACCCTAAGTCTGGATGTGGCTCCTGCCTAACTTCCCTGCTTCATCTCTACCAGGCTTGTTTTTTAAACTTAATGCTGCAGCCACGACATCTTTTCTCTCTGCCTACAACCGTCTCCCACTAGCTCGTCTCTCATCTTGCCGGCTTCAGGTTAACGCACTTCCTCAGGGAAGCTTCATCGGCTCCTCCAGACTGGAGCTCAGGCCCCTCATTCCTCGCTTTCCTGTCTCACACGTGATGCCATTGATGGTTTTCCACCAGCCTTCCCAGGAGATACATCTTCTATAACGTCAAGGCCACTGCTCTATAACCTTCTTTTTGTTCCAGTAAAACAGCGTACTTCTTCAGCTTTGTAGGATCTCCAGGCTAGATATTTGAGGAGGAATTATTAAATGATGTAATAATTTAGTCTCTGATTCAGGAAACGTACAGTGCGCCCCAGTTCATGTTTAACAAGCACCCCCAGGTGATGGATGCAAGTGATCTATAAACCAGGCTTTGAGAACCGTTATGGACTATAAAGACTCTTCTCTGGAGGAATACTTCACAGTGTATTACCAGCTGAAGAACATCGTCATGTATCCCACATAGTCTTATTCTCATGAAATCTATTCTGCAGCTGTTCGTAATTATGTTTCCTATATTAGGTGCTAACTCTAGTAAAAGTTACTTAATGTTTTAAGCTCAGAATTAATGTTTTAACCACAGAAACTCAATAAAGCATTTAACAAATACCTGCTAAATGCTTGTATTACCTTGCAAAGCAAGTAAGTGCCCATTGCTAAGCTGAGTGCAATGAAAAATTTCAGCCTGTTCACTTCATGGTAGGCCGTTAAAATGGGTTTTCATGTTGTAGGAGCTGTGTTTCCACTCTGAGAATTACATAAAGCAGTTGTAGAAATTGTAGCTATCGCTCTGATTTATATTTTTAGGATGAATCAAATTTGGATTTTCTGGGCCTGAGAGCTTGACATTGCTGATTAGAGAAAGTCATTTCAATGAGTCATCATTCCCTGCCTGCTATAAAGTCTCTTCCCCCTTTTTGACAACTGGCTGCCAGATATTGGTTAGGAGCTGTGGAAGTTTTAAAATATTTCGGCCCTCGGGAATCTCAGTCATATTTATGCAGTTATTTGTGTACATCAGAGAGAAACTCAATTTTAGTTAAAACACTCAGTTCTGATGCCAGCGGCTGTGGCATCAAGGCAACCATTGACAGTGAAAGAGACCATTGCACTATTGTTGCATGCCTGTGAAGTTGTGGAACAATGTAACAGGTTCTTGTTTTGTCTCCTCCAATAGCACTAATTCCTGACCCAGGAGACTCTTATATACAGTCGAAAAGCAGTGACTGTTCTTTTCTACAACAACATGAAAGCAATGCAGCCCCTTTTTTATACCTGGTCTTTATTTCCCAAGTCTCACTTTATTGGTTAGGACTTCACATTTTATGGGGATTGATTAGATTCATTGCTGGACTAGGTTTTCTGGAGTGCATTTCCTTGCAACTTGATAATATCCAATGTATTTTCTCATTATATTCCTTTTCTTCAATAACATGTTCCTTATGCTAAATTATAATTTGATAGGCTTATTAATCACAGTGTTTTATTTTTAGTCATTAAGTAAATAGTAAATCATATTTACCTCTCCCGGGCCATGTTTTATTAAAACACTATTAAAACTATTGCAAATCTATCATCTCAAAAGGAATTTAATTTTAAAAACTCTATTCGGCTATTATCCACAGACATAAAAGTTTTTTTGTTGTTGTTGTTATTGTTGTTAATCCCCACTGTAGTATTTTTTCCAGTTAATTTTTAGACAGAGTGGAAGGGAGGGGGAGAGACACAAAGAAAGAAACATTGATGTGAGAGAGACACATCGATTGGTTGCCTCCTGCACTCATCCCTACCAGGCCTGCAACCGAGGTACGTGCCCTTGATCGGAATCGAACCCAGGACCATTCAGTACACAGGCCAATGCTCTATCCACTGAGCCAAACTGGACAGGGCCATAGACATAAAAGTTTTAATTCCCACTGGTTTAGCCATTTTTTGTGAATCCTTTTGAAGGTGGCGACCTCCTTGTCTTGAAGCTGTTCAAGCACGGTCCTTTCTTCATTTGTACCAGGTGTTTTAGGAACAATTCAAGTACTCTTTTATAATTCCTTTAACATATGACCCCGAGGTTCTCATTCTCTGAATTTTTACCTGTGAGTGAAATTAAGTGGGGGAGCAGGGTATGCTAGGGACATGCAAAGAGACATTCTTTTAACGTTCAAAACAGAAAATCCTATGTTTTTTACATTCACTGTGTCTCCCATTTGTTACTGGGGAGTACAGGTGCTTTTCAGATCTGATAACGCCCCATGATATTAGAATAAACTGTCTGGAAAGAGAAAGGTGGGGCTATTTTAAGCTATAAGACAAGCCAAACTAATGTTGGGTTTAGAGATATTGGCTTAAATCTCTACAGTGAAGCAAAATCATTGATTGTTTCATATTGTTTCATTATTCTTTTTAACTGGAACTGATTGAAACATAATTGGCTAGGGATTGCTTTTAAATGGGAAATAAGTAAACTTGAGGAAATACAGTTGTTTGCATTCAGATGCCATCCTGTTATTATGTATTTACTCTTCTAATGTTTGTTTGGCTCATATTTACCACAAAGCATAATTAGAGTAAGATAGTAAGACATCTAAAGCATGACACATAATTACAGAGGGAAAGGGAATGCTGACTCATAAAGAATACATTTTTCCATTTGAGTGGATTCCACTGTCTTAATTAAAAGCCTGAAGAGTATTCTTGAGTAAGATTTTAGCTATGATTATATTTCAAGCAAAAACAAAAAATGTTGAAGTAAGTTGGTTCTTGAAAATTCTAAAATCCCAAGAGAAATTCTTATATTTCAGGCAGTTTTCTTGGTACTTTTAGTTGCATTACCTCATTTAATCCTCATAATGCCTTCCTGGGGTAGGTGTTATTATTACATCCCCATTCTAAACATAAAACCTCTCTTGTTTATAGGTTACACAGCATTATGTTAAATTATTATTCCAAATGGAGAGTAAATGAGTGCCTTTATAATGAAGACCATAAACTCCTTTTTATTTTGTTGGCATATTTGGTTTCAAATGTATTTGCCCTTTTCTTGAAATTTACTCAGGGCCTATTTGTAAAGGTAACACCACCTATGAAACAATAGAACACCGTGAATAGGATGTTATAAAGCACTACGGTGTGTAGGCCAGCACCATAACCTGGGTAGTTCCAGGGAATTTCAAAGTGGGATTTGGGTTGAACTCAGAATGGAATAGATTAGGTGGAAAAATGTTAAATATCTGAAATGTAGCTTTAAAGAAAATATAAATAGTGTGTGCCTGGTTCTCTTTAAAGCCATTTTTGTTCCTGACTTAAGGGCAGAGCTATGAAGTAAGATTGTAATAAGTCCATTCCATTTTAGAGCATCCTTGTCAGGTTTAGATTAGCATGAGATCATTCCTGGTCAGAAAGAGTGGGATCAGGTCAGCCTATGCATTTGAACTGATGAAGCCAAGCAAAGCTTCCTAGAATTTTGATTCTCCTGAGCCAATCTCAGCCTCAATCCCAGATCCTGGCGCTCAGTATATATAGTAAATTGACTAAATGATACGGACATTTAAAGCATTTTCTGTCTTTTAATTGTCTTACCAAACAATACAAGTAAAATTCCTCGTGAATACATGTCTCAATTTGAAGTTGAATTATTCAATAGTTACATTTCCCAGAATAATTAATCTTAATACCATTCTTAGCTTTGAAATCTCTTTTCTGAACAGTAAATGAAAATTGATCATGAGCAAATGAACATTTAGATGTTATTAGCATTAATTGCTTCTTAGTAGAACTAAAAATTCTTTCTAACATTTAAAGGGCACCTTTTGTTTTTAAATTAAGAAAAACAGTTGTTGAGATGCGATGCTGAACAAACTATTGAAATGCCTGTGTGTGTGTTTCGTTTTGTTTTGTTTTTCAGAGATCAGCATGCTGATGTCAGAGAAGAATTCGAAGAGAGAACAGAAAGTGAAGTGAGGACGTCACACGAAGCCAGAGGTAGCCATAATAGTCTCCTATTATGGATGGATATTACTAGTCAGACTCAACAATCAAAATTTAGGTTTTGGCAGTCATTTTATATTAAAGATAAACTTTATTCGATTTGTTTGTTCCATTATCATAGGCAGTAAAGTTTATTGCTAAGGATAAATATAGCCCTAGCAGGTTTGACTCAATGGATAGAATATCAGACTGACCGAAGGGTCCTGGTTTTGATTCTGGGAAGCATCCAATCAATGTGTTTCTCACACATTGATATTTCTCTCTGTCTTTCTCCATTCTCTCTAAAAATCAATAGAAAAATATCCTCGGGCAAAAATTAAATAAAAAAAGGATAAATATAGTCTGTAGTTCATAATGCTATGGATTGACCTGTGACCTATATTTGCAGTCTCTTTCACATATGTACCATATTGTATGTAAAGTTTAAATAAGGCATTGTGTGTGGTCCTTGTCATACATTTTCTTTGGTATTGTTGATGTCACTTGCTTCACATATTTTAAACTCATCTAAGGATGTATATTGAATTCCAAATAGAATTAATATGGTCTTAATACCACAAATGAAAAGAAAATCACTTGAGTGTTTTACGTTGTATTGGAGAAAATAATGGGTCCTAACAACTTTGCCAAAAAAAAAATTACAATGGTTTGGCTAAGCAATGAAGTCATAATGACTGTTAGTCATAATATAGATTATATTTATAAATAATACATAGCTATATAATTATTATTTGTTTTTATAAGAAATTGTTTATGATTTTATGATTATGATTTTAATGATTGACCTGTGGGACTTTGCTTTTCGTGTGCCTTTTTTGGTTGAGATTATCCTATAAGATTTGAGAATGTCACCTATTGGCTGTTTGCCTGTAGTGATCTATCCCATAAGTGATGCTATGATTTCCATATCTGATTTTCATAAAGCAGTAACTTACATGAATTTAAAGGTTCTGTCACTACTGTCTTCAGTATGTTTCATGGTATTTGATGTAGCACTGTATATAAACCCTGCAGATGGTCAGGGTTCGAATTCCTGCTCTGCCACCTGCTGGACATTTCACTGACCACTCCTCAGTGCTTCTGTTTCATTATCCAGAAAGATAATGGTGGTGACCCCTCATGGGTTACTATGGGGATTAAGTGCAGCAACATTTGTAACTTGCTTAGAATGATGCCTGGCACATAGGCAGTGCTATGCAAGTATTTGATCATTTTGAATGTTTCTGGTACTTGGAAAGGAAGAAAAACCTGTAATTTGTGATGGTTTTATAATCAGGGCATATTGGATTCTTAGAGAAAAGCTTCATTCTGTCTTTGTGAATGGGGGGTTGGAGCACAGCCTCCATTCTCATCGTAGCTCTATCATTTACCAGTGTGTGGCTGGCTCTGGGCAGAGTTTTTAAGGAATGATAATGTAGGATCCTAGAAAGGAACTGTGAAGAATACAGGAAATAGAATAAAAGTAGAATGGAGCTTGATGGAATGAACAGGGGCACGTGTTGATGGAGTGAACAGGGGCAACGTGTTGATGGAGTACTATAAACAGTTACGAAAGAGAGTGCATGGCTTTGGAAAAGATTGACTTTTATGTGGCAAACAATCTATACTAATGATAGAGGAATATGCAAATTGTTTGGGACGCTGTCACAGTAACAGTAATGACCAGCAGGCTGCGTGGGGTGACCAGGCCGGCAGGGGGGTTAGTGAGGGACGACCAAACAACTGGACAACTGAACAGCAGGCTGCGTGGGGCAACCAGGCTGGTGGGGGGGGGCGTTAGTGAGGGACGACCAAACAACCAAACAGCAGGCTGTGTGGGGCGACCAGGCCAGCAGGGGGGCAGTGAGGGGTGACCAAGCCAGCAGAAGGGAGCAGTTGGGGGTGACCAGGCTGGCTGGGGCGCCAGTGAGGGGAGACCAGGCCAGCAGGGGGGCAGTTGGGGGCAACTAGGCTGGCAGGGGGGCAGTTAGGGGCAACCAGGCTGGCAGAGGGGGGCAATTGGGGGACGTCGGGCCTCTAGTTAGAATATAAGTTATAAATAGCTCTACTGTCCTCTAGTGTGGAACTGGAAATCTTACCATGTCATGTATGTTTGTCTCCTGAAGGATTTACAAATATTGTATTTCAAATAATTGCTAAACTCCTGGGAATATCTGAAATTAAGGGATGTTTTTAAGTTATACCCTATATTTATGCTTAACAAAAATATCTTCTGTAGATGTTTTTCAATTAAAAATAATAATAAAAACTAACTGGTACAAGTTTATATCTTTGGCTTAGAATAGACATTCAATAAAACAGGATGAGAACTTAAAACCAACTATAAGAGATTCATTGGAAGGACTGTGATGGGGTTTTTAAAAACATTTGAAGAATTGACATGTGTCATGTGGAGAAGATCTATTTTTCTATATGAGCTCAGGTAGAACCAGGGCCAGTGGGTGTTAGTTCCAGTAAGATAGATTTTTTTTCTTTAATTCAGCATAGTGACTTTGTAACATTCAGAGCAATTCAAAATTTAGATTAGGCTTGTTTAAGACAAAAGTTTTAAAAGAACCACAACAGACCAGTAGGAAATAATTTAAAAAAATATATATTTTATTGATTTTTTACAGAGAGGAAGGGGGAGGGATAGAGAGCTAGAAACATCGATGAGAGAGAAACACCGATCAGCCGCCTCCTGCACACCCCCTACTGGGGATGTGCCCGCAACCAAGGTACATGCTCTTGACCGGAATCGAACCTGGGACCCTTGAGTCCGCAGGCCGACGCTCTATCCACTGAGCCAAACCAGTTAGGGTGGAAATAATTTTTTTAAAAAATGTACAACAGAAAACATCAGATACATAGGAATAAATTTAACAAAAGATGGTCATGAAAAAGGACCAAACATTAAGAAGATATATTAAAGGAGACCCAAAGAAATGAGGGGTATGCATTGATCTTGGATTGGGAAACTCAATATTATGAAGATGTTATTTCTCACCAAATTGATCTATACTTAGTGGTAATTTTAATCTAAATCCTAGCATTTTTTTTTTTACAAGTTGATCCTAAAATGTATATGGAAATGCAAAGGAGTAAGGATAGTCAAGGCAATCTTGAAGAAGACCTAGATCACAGATCTCAGCACACTTATAAAATGATAGTAATTAAAATCTGTGGGTTGCCCTAACCGGTCAAGGGCATGTACCTTGGCTGCGGGCACATCCCCAGTAGGGGGCGTGCAGGAGGCAGCTGGTCGGTGTTTCTCGCTCATCGATGTTTCTAACTCTCTATCCCTCTCCCTTCCTCTCTGTGGAAAATCAATAAAATATATTTTTTTAAAAAAGTTAAAATCTGTGGGTTGGTGTGAAGATTCAGTGGAACAGAGTAGAGAGTCTGGAACGAAGTCCTGCAGGAGTGTGATTGATTGGAAGGGAACACAAGAAGGCTCTAGCTGGGCTGCTCCATGGTTTCTTGTTCCGGGCATCTTCACTTTGTGAAAATTCTTTGAGCTGTCTACTTACGATTTGCATACCTTTCTGTAAATCTTACTCTTCAAGGAAAAGACCTTAAAATATTCTTAAAGATGCAAAATAGCTTAAAATATTCTCAGATAAAAAAGCCTTTAGCTAACCATTTGGCAAAGATTTGTGGTGGAATTGAATGATTGCTGTAGCTGAGCTGGTGTGAGGGGGAGAGCGTGTGTGGGGAAGGCCCTTTTCTTCTCATGGGCTTTAAGTAAGTAGTTTAAAGAAAAGATTTCTGTTCCAAAGGATCGTAAGAAGACCATTATTGAAAAACTCTAAGAGTTTCACGGACATAAAGTCATTTGCTGAAAAAATGGGTATTTTAGGAGAGCAGCAGTAAACTCAGTTTGGATTCGGAAGACCTAGCAGATACGCAGAATATTCTGCACTTTAATTTTGATCTCCTCAAATGAAGACTGACAAAAGCACTTGCCTTTCTGTTATTTTTGTTGCAATAATTTCATATCCCATTTCAAAAACATGTTAAGTTGGCTGTTTAAAAGGTCAGTGTGATTAAAACTGAAAGAACAAACCAAGGCTGAGATAAAAGAAGAGAACAGGGTAAATGAACACAGTGGCCAGACCTGAGCACCCAAAGCTGCGAGAAAAACAAATACAATTTCCTAAGTTCAGAATTATGAGTTCTAAGGCAAATATCTTACCTGAAACATGGAATGTTATAATGACACATGTCTTCAGTGGGTGATGTAGCAAACATGTAAGTTGAATTTACAGGTTGTGTCTTGTGGTCACTTTCAGGTGACCTTCAGTAAAGGCAAAGGAGAATATAATTATTCAGGGACTATATGTTGAAAGGAACAAATGAATTAACTAGAGCCTCACCCCCAGCTCATTATGTTATGGTATTTGGGGTTTTCTTTTGCAGTTTTTCAGAGAGTGATTTCCCATTTGTTTCCATCGACAGGTGCCCGGGAGGAACCTAGCGTACCGCAGGCACAGCGTCGGTCGACTGTCTTTCTGTCCTTTAAGTCCCCAATTCCATGTCTGCCCTTGCGCTGGGAGCAGCAAAGCAAACTTCTGCCAACTGTAGCTGGAATCCCTGCCAGTAAAGTTTCCAAGTGGAGCACAGATGAGGTATATTTTATTTCCTTTGTCTTCCAGGGACCAGATATGGGAGTACTACTGACTTAATGAGTGAACACAGTGAATGGGGGAGGGGGAGGTGTTGCTGCCTTTTTTTCTGAAAGATAAATTATTCTGAGAAAAACAACTAAAACATATAGGTACAACAATTTGAACCTGAGCATTTAAATTCTGACCTCTTTTTAAACTGGAATTTTTATCTTATTTTTGACAGGTATCAGAATTCATACAGAGCTTACCTGGGTGTGAAGAGCATGGGAAGGTATTTAAAGATGAAGTAAGTGTCCCACTAAATGGCAGCCTGTAACTTAACGGGATCAGAGCACTGACATGCAGTGAAGGGTGAAATGTTTTGCATCAGCAGAGGAGGAAAGAGATGGATTATGTTGAAATTGTCAAGTCGATAGAGAGTTGTCTAACAAGCAGCATTAATCAGTTGTATAAAAATGTCTTTGTATAAGATTAGGTGTAAAGGAAATATTTGTACCATTTTATAATGCCCCAAAGCAGTAGCACTAGACTCATTACTTTAAAAAACAACAACAATGAACACAAAACTTAATAGCATGCATTTATATAGTTTGTAGTACAGAAAGAAACAAACAAACAAAAAAGGCATAACATTTTATTTTTAATACCAGGAAATTAGTTCCCATTTTATTTTCAAACATAATTTTAACAGCACCAAGATTAACTCCATTTGATATTTATGATAAATACTATTGCCATTATTGCTAAAATAATATTTTAGATCTTATATGTTTCTCAGTAATGTTTATAATAACTGATATTCATTACAGTCTGCTGTTGGAAGATTCTTTTTTTTAGTTGTTTTCATCTGCCGGTCTAGGGTTTCAGTGTAGGGATGGTTAATAATGATATCACCTGTATGGAGTATTAGAACAAAAAGGAACTTGGGTCCTACTACACCAGAAGTAATGCTGTTTGAGTACAGCAAGAGACACTTCACTGGAGACCGTTAGCAGTAAGCCACTTGCCTATCAGCTCCTCCAAGTGGAACAAATTATCACTCTCATCTTGGCTACCAGAAGGTAGAAGGAATAAGTAACCTCAGAAGGCTTTCTCCAACATCTGCCGTCTGCAGTTACAAATGCATACGCCTTGTTTGGCCTCAGCTATTTAAGAACACACTTTCAATGAAGAGCATTGCAAGAGTCCCAGGAGAGCTCAGAACCCAGCCCCTGGCGCCAGCGTCATGACACCCTTAGATATCTTGTATGCTTCAGCTGGGTGCCTGTTAACATGCACATGGATCTGATTCTCAACGGCACTTTTCTGATTTGTGTTCTTATTTCAGAAATGCCTTATCTTCATTCTAGTTGATCTTTAATTGGCAAATATTCATATTTTGAGATTCTTTTCCTAAGTGTCTGTAGACCACTGTCAGTTAATTTCCACCCCTGAACAGACTTAGACCCCCTGCAGGGAGCTTTGTTCTTTCTTTGAAAGAGTCACATCGTTGTTACTTTGAAAATGCTTTTAAAAAAAAAAACATTAAAAAATAAATTTGTAGTATATTTGTTTTAGAAATTTCGTCTTCAGTTCTGTGAACATCTAAATAATGCACCTGGATTTGCTCTGTTATTTAGTTTAAGTATGATTCAGGTTCCAATGATATGTTATTTCTTTGAATGAGTTTTTTCTTCATGGTGTATCTTTGGAGACTCTCCTCAGGCACCTAATATCCTCAAAGCCAGAGCCTTCTTGTGAGGAGCGAAGCAAGACAGTGAATGTTCACTATCACGTGTGTCATTCATGTATTCATTCATTCCTTTATTCATTCATCCTATAAAAAGCTTGGTAAATTTTTTCCATGTATATGTCACTCCATGTAATGCTCCAGTGAGACAGTTGATTCAGAGAGATAATAGGGTACAATCCTTGCTCTCACATGCCTAGCAAGGTCAGCAGGTGTTAGTTTTAAAAAGTTCTAGAGGTAAGCTGTAAAACAAAGATGTAAGTCATTTCTAAATGGCAAAGTGCAGGTGTTAGGATGGGCTACTATTTGAAACCATTCTTGACTTCTCTTTCTTTTACACTATATTTAATGTCTTGACAATTCTATTGGGTGTATTTTATTTGTTGTTGTTGTTGATAATCCTCACCCGAGGATATTTTTCCATTGATTTTTAGAGAGAGTGGAAGAGATGGGGAGAGAAAGAGAGAGAAAAACATCAATGTGAGAGAGACACACTGATGGGTTACCTCCCACACTTGCCCTGACCAGGCTCAGGGATCGAGACTGCAACCGAGGTACATGCTCTTCGCTGGAATCAAACCTGGGACCCTTCAGCCCCTGGCTGACGCTCTGTCCACTGAGCCAAACCGGCCAGGGCACTATTGGGTGTGTTTTTTTTAAAAAAAAACATAGGGATTCTGGCTCTCTCTCAACCTCCACCATTTCCCCTCTGGTCTGAGCCACCATCATCTCCCACATGGATTAAGACAGTACCTCCTAATGAGTTTCCCTGCTTCTATTTTTGCTCCTCTACAATCTCTTCCCAGCAGAGCCATGGTGATCCTGCAAAAACATGCCAGATCATGTCACTCCTCCATACCTATCCTTTCAGTAGTAAATCAGAGGAAAAATCAAAATCCTCACCAGGGCCTACAGTCTGACACCCCAGTACCTTCTCAACTCCTGACCACGTTTTCTGCTCTGCCCCCTGCATACATGTTCCATACACTGGGCCCCTGGCTGTCCCTCAGATTGTCCAGGCACACCCAGCTCCCCCCTGTACCTGCAGTGCTTTTCCTCCGGAGGTTCACATGGCTCACTCCCTCTGCTCAGGTGTGACCTTCTCTATTAGTCCTTTCCTGACCATCCTGCTTCACACTGCCGCCTGCCACCACACATCCATCTCTGCCCGCTCATCTCCTCAACCAGCTGATTTTTTTCAGAGCACTAACCACCTTTTAGAATTAATTACTGTTAATTCATTTCTAATTAATTAATTTTGCTTACAATCTCCCACTACTAGAGTGTAAACTCCTCCACAGGGAGTTTTTATTTGCTTACTTGCTTGTTTTTGTTTTTTATTTGTTGTATGTCCAAGCCCGAGAAGAGTGTTTGCAACATAATAGATGTTTAGTAAGTTTTAAATGAGTGAATATACTCATTTATTTACACTCTGGGAAGACAAAGAGCATGCTGCTGTGGTGTGCAGAGGGAAAGCACTAGAAAAGAACCCGAGGGCATGGTGGGAAGAGCAATGGCATGGAAGGTGGGAGCCCCCCTGAACTCCAAATCCTTAGTTTTGGGCCTTTAGCAAGATACTTAATCTCTGTAGTTGGGCCAGTCTGGGTATATTATAAAAGCAACAAATGAGCCCTAACCGGTTTGGCTCAGTGGATAGAGCGTTGGCCTGCGGACTGAAGGGTCCCAGGTTCTATTCTGGTCAAGGGCATGTACCTTGGTTGCAGGCACATCCCCAGTAGGGGGTGTGCAGGAGGCAGCTGATCGATGTTTCTCTCTCATTGATGTTTCTAACTCTCTATCCGTCTCCCTTCCTCTCTGTAAAAAAAATCAATAAAATATATTTTAAAAAAATAAAGCAACAAATGAAAAATAAACGCCATAATACATTGCAGTGATCCCTGTTCTTAGAAAGCACTTTCTCAATTAAGTTTGCCTTCTCCCAACCAAGGCCTGTCCTTACGGCCACGCATCAGAGCAGCTGTAATAGACTGGTACTCGCTTCAGGTGATTTTTTCCCTTTTCAGTGTAACCTTAAAAATAATAATCTACCGAAACTTTATTCCACTCCAACTTTCAGATCCCAGCCTCATTGCACTCTGAATGGTCCTATTCATAAGTCATCCATCATGTTTAACTCTTACATAGTCTCAGAAGGAGACTCCGTAGAGCCCAAGGTTATAGTAAAACAGTTCAGTCTTTGCAGTGAGCTCCTTGGGAACAGGTGTGCTAGCTGACACTTTCATTTATGATTTGGAAGATTTCTCTCACATCGTTCATTCTGCTAAGGTCTGCCGTGGTTGAGTGAAGTGTTGTTATTAGACCTGCCTCTCTGCTTGGCCTTGCTTTATCCGAGGGCTGTCATAACACAAGCTAATGACCAGAGCAAATGACTCAAAACACATTAGGGCATTTCTCAGACCTGCCACTTAACAGGTCTTACCCTCAGAATTTAACATCAGAATGTCTTTCCTTCTCCTTTAAGACAGGAGGCTATTTCCTTGCCGGAAAGTAGCAACTTTTCCCACATAATTGTTTATTGAAGTGGTACATGATGATTGTAGCTCTTACTAGTACTGATTAAGTATACAGACAGTTTAGATTCACAGGTTTTTTTTATTTTTGAGGATAGAGGAAAATCTTAAGAAATAGCTATTTAATTATATCAGCCTTTATTTAATAAACTGTTTGCAGAATTTAGAGTAGTAGTCGTTTGCTAGGGCTGCTGTAATAAAATACCATAAACCTGTAGCTTAAACAGCAGAAATGTACTGCCGCCCAATTCTGGAGGCTAGGAGTCTTTGACAAGTAGGTTTCTTCTTCCCAGGGCTGTGAGGAAAGGACCTGCTCCAGGCCTCTGTGCCTTGACTGTAGATGGTGTTGTCTTCAATCATCTTCCTTCTCTGTGTCCAAATCATCTGTCTCTTCTCCAAATTTCCCATTTTTATAAGGACACCTGTCATCTTGGATTAGGGGCCCAGTCTAATCTAGTATGACCTCATTTTAACTAATTCCATCTACAATGACCCCGTTTCCAAATAAGATCACATTCTGACCCTGACCGGTGTGGCTCAGTTGGTTGAGTGTTAATCCTGTTCACCAAAAGTTCGCTGGTTTGATTCCCAGTCAGGACACAGATCCAGGTTTCGGGTTCAGGAACCAATCAGTATTTCTCTCTCACATTGATGTTTCTCTCTTCCTCTCTCTCTCTCTCTCTACAATCAATAAAAACTTTTTTTTAAGAGCACATTCTGAGGTTATTGGGAGTTAGGACTTCAACACATGAATTTGGGAGGGACACAATTCAACTCATAACAGTACATCGCTGTCAATGTTTTCAGTGTGATCTAATAGAACAAATGCGTGATTTACTTTTTGTACAAAATAGGAAAACTGAAAAAGAAGTGAATTGATTTCTTTTAAGATGGTGGAACTCCACAAGAGCTAAAAGTCATATTAAAAGATGCCACTCCTTTACTCTGCCCACCAAACTAGACATCATCTTCATAGAATTATATCTTTGAACCTCAAAGTACGCTATTCTGCAGGAGCATAGCCTATTAGTCTTGGAGGAGACGCAGAGCGAGAAAGGGGTTTCTCATGGTTACCCAAGTAGAGAAAGAACCAGTATAGAGTCTACAACTCTTAACACCAATCTCATGTTCTTCCAATTACACTGTCAATTGCCCTTGTTAGTAACTGCTTTTCTTTTGTTTGTGAAGAATAATTATGGCTACTCCAGAAATGTTACCAGTTTTTTTCTTCATGGTGGAAGACTAATTTTAAAAAAATTATTAGTATGTAGCTGATATGTTTGTCTGAAGCCTTTGATTGTAGCCACAAATATCTGTGTACCTATTTTCATCTCTAATTTTAGACTAAAACCTGTGATGATAGGAACTGAATTTGAGGCACCCCACACTTTCCCACATTCTTCTTAAGTCCACACCTATGAGTAATCACTGGAAGGTATGGGCACCTTCCCTTTTCCTGGGAGCCAATTTTTCAGATGAATGAATTTTCACTCTGCCCCCAGGCCACATTTGCTGTGTTGTTGTAGATAAGAAAGATCCGTTTATCAGGAAATGTTGGTACACCTGAACTCCCCTTGCCTGTGCCGTTTTAGTATTGCTGTGTATAAGACAGCTGATAATTTAAACTTGATTATTCCCCATAACACGATATCCGATTAACTCACGGTCTTTTGTCTTTTACTCCCATTTCAGCAAATTGATGGAGAAGCATTTCTGCTTATGACGCAAACAGACATTGTCAAAATTATGAGCATTAAGCTGGGCCCTGCTCTCAAAATTTTCAATTCTATCCTGATGTTCAAAGCTGCAGAGAAGAACTCTCACAATGAACTTTGAAGATGGTGAATTTTGGATACCATCAGCTTTCTGCTTTAAAGCTCATGTTTTATTCAAAGCACAAGGACAGTTAACTCCTCAGTGAGAAGTCTCCAAAACTCAGAAGAGCAATGCGATCAGATTATTTATATTCCTCCAGAGACAATATATATGAATTCCTATGAAAGTGCTTGAGCTTTTAACCAGGTACTGTCTAACAACAGTCATCCTTTGGTTCTGTTCACTGAGCTAAATTTATCTTTGTAAATCTTTTTGAGGCTGGGGGGGTGGGGGGAAAGGGAGGGCTTCATTAATTATTTATGGACAATGGGGGGCAGAGTATGACTTTTTGGCATTTTATAAACATTGATGAATTCTCTTTCATGTACACTGTTTCTTTTTCAATACTTTCAGGAATCTTTTTATATAATCAAATTTCAACCTAAACCAAAATAGTGTCTAAACCTGGCTAAGTTTAGCCAGTGGGACGGTTGGTTATCTGTATTGTTAATTCTGTGCCATATTTTGAATTGCAACATTATGCTAAGTATAACTTTGCAAGTCATGATATTGCCTAACTGCTTGTCATCGTTTGTTGGGGCCGAATAGTTGTAAAAATCACTTTTCCTTAAATCTGTGTTTTTGCTTTTGCACGTATTATGAAATGTTAAACAAATTACGTTCACCAGCATCTTTACTATAATTACCAAAAATCATGTACATAAGTAATGGAATTGAAAAATAAAATATATCAGCATAAATAACTTAGGTGATGTAGTTGAATGGCATCCGTCTCACCATCGTGATGCCCTGTGTGCTGGGCTCTTGTAGAGTCCAATGTCATGGAATATGCAGTTACATGGGGGGAGGGGGGATTGTAAGGATCTGAAACTATTTATGAGATTATCTTGAGCTTCTCTCTAATTGTCCTTGAGGTGCTTTTCAGAGATCGATGAAGGGCTTGTTCTGTCCATAGAAACACTAATCCCTAAGCAGCTCTGTCCCAGATCTTGCCTTGTCCTCCAAACCTGAAGGTGTTCCTTGAGGGCTGGCTGTGGAGAGAGGTGACTGAGAAGGCAGGGTGTGAGGGAGCAACACCAGCAAAGATTCTAAATGCTCACAGAACAGGGAGGCGACTTCCCAAAGCAATCACTCGAGAACCTCCATTTCGGAGAGATTCCTTTCTCTGTGGAACAGTTCGCCTCACTATGTAAGCATACAGATGCACTTTAAATGAAAGCCCTTGATTACCTATACAATGATAGCTGGTAGTGTTTCTTTTGCAAGAATGCATTTCCAACAAAAAGGTAAATTATTTTATCAGCCTTTGGATGTAATTTCAGGATTGAACATTAATTCAAGGACTCTCTTAAAAGTAGGAAGTAGGTTTGCAGCATGCTGTCTGAATTCTGGGCAAGTTCCACCCCTCTTTAGTTGCTCTTGTTTTTTTCTGGTGTAGAACTTCCTTTCCTGTCTCCCCCACTTCCCCCCACCCCCACCCCTCCCCGTGGAGGTCTGTTAGCAGTCTTTTGCCTATGTCATCATTCCAGGTAAAAACAGGGTTATGATATCTAGTGTTCCTTTCTTTGCATGAATCTGCTTAAACAAGTTTTGCTCTGTTAGTTTTCATTTCCTTTTTTTATGTTTTGTTCAGAATTTGTACATTCAAATTGCACTTGTTATATCTGACATGAATGAAATAAAATCTTAATTGCAGATACCTCTGTACATATGTGTGATTTTTAAGAAAACTTGTCAATAGGAGGAGAGCATGAGAACAGGAACAACATCAACCTGGGACGGTATCACACGGGTACTCACTAGCTGTGTAAGGACTGCAGGATTCAGAATTGTTTGTCAAACTATGTCCCAGCCGATGTGAAGAGCAACAAAAAATTCAAAACTGAAATACATACATAGCCCATGAACACAGACAATAGTGTGAGGAAAGCCTGGGGTGGGGCAGGGGCTGAGTGGAAGGGGCAAAGGAGAGGGAAATATGGGACATCTGTAGTAATGCCAATAATAAAAAAAATTCTATTGTTATGTCAAGTAGGATTCACACCCATTGGGGATTTTTCTTTTCTGGCTTAAAGTCTATATAACAAAAAAAGACTTTTAAATCTTACTGGATTCTAAGCAGCATGTTATGTTAGAGGCAAGGCGTGGAGCATTCTTAGAGTGGAGCAGTGTCCCTCAAGAAGGGGGAAACCCATTCCTTCCTGGGGATACAGTCTCAGTCTTCACGGAGGAAGTCGGGGTCATGATGGCAGAGAAGAGCCTGGAAGGGGAGAAGCAGGCTAGGGTTAAGACACAAGGGAGGGATGGGGAATGTGCAATTGGATGGGACCTTTTCCACCTAAAGGCATTTTCAAACATTTCAGGGAACATTGTGCAAGCCCAGAGAGACCTGTCTGTAGACTGAAATACAGCCCCTGGCTGCCATTTTGCAACTTTTTGATTCTGGAGAGTCAGCCTCGAAACAAAGCAGGGTTCGGTTAGTCCAGCAACATTGGAAATTTACCAAGGGGCCAGGCCGTGCTAGGCACTGGAGATAGGAGCACCACTGAAAGAGATAATAAAGCTTAAGTGAATCTGCCCTTAGGGTCAGCTCACATCTTTGGAGCCAAACTTTGCCGCTGTTCCCCATAGACCCACCGCCATCCCTTCGCCCAGCCTAAAGGAATAAAGAGGCTTTCCTTCAACTTCAGCCATAGACATTGCAGGCCTCCAAAGGGAAGGAAGCTTTAAGAACTTGAGAAATAAAACTGATTGTGAAATTTAAAAAGTGTGTGTGTGTGGTGGGGGGGAGGGGGGCGCTAATGGGGAAAATAAAGGAAAGTTCGTAAGGAACAAAGGCATATTCTAGTGAAAGGGAAGAAATGGAAACTGGAATAGGAGGTGGTTTATGGGAAAGTGACAGGTGCCAAGTTGCTATGTACTCTTCCTGTTGATTCCTGTGCAAGTCGTTGGTACGTGGTCATTGTAGAGTGGGCAGCTTCTCTTTCATCGTCTTATCTCACTGGCTTAGCATTTTAATGAACATCAGGAGAAACGTCTCCAAGCAATGGTCAGACCAAGGAGGCAGCCCACAGCCCCCAAATGTGCAACTCCTGGGCATTAGACTTTCAAAGGTGGGCACATCGAGTTAAGAACAAGGTCATACCCTAAACCAAAGACTTAGCAAATATGAAGTGTGCCTTTTAAAAACAAATGCACCCATGAAAGTGTAACTTGGACCATGGTATTTCTCAAATCAAATTTAAATAAATAAACAGGCCCTAGCTGGTTTGGCTCAATGGATAGAGCGTCGGCCTGCGGACTGAAGGGTCCCAGGTTCGATTTTGGCCAAGGGCACATGCCTGGGTTGCGGTCTTGATCCCCAGTAGGGGGCGTGCAGGAGGCAGCCAATCAATGATTCTCTCTTACCATTGATGTTTCTATCTCTCCCTCTCCTTTCCTCTCTAAAATCAATAAAATATATTTAAAAATAAATAAATAAACAGCTCTTTAAGTATTATTTTATTACAGAATTTCAGAAAATTTAAGTATTTAAGATTAAAGACAGAAAGCATTGAGCCCTGGCTGAGTGGCTCAGTTGGTTGGAGTATCATCCTGTATAGCAAAAGGTTGCAGGTTCGATCCCCAGTCAGAGGCAACCAATTGATGTTTCTCTCTCATATTGATATCTCTCTCTCTCCCTCCCTCTCTCTAAAAATCAATAAAAATGTGTCCTCTGGTAAGGATTTAAAAAATGCATTGAAATTCATTTACATCTTTGAGACAAAATGATTTCCTAATTATCTACCACAACTCTAACTTAAACAATTTTTTGTAAAGTCTCGGCCATCCCAGAGATCAATTCTAATACAGTGGGGCCTTGACTTACGAGTTTAATTCGTTCCGTGACAGAGCTCGTAACTCAAATTACTTGTATGTCAAATCAAAAAGTGAACGAGTGAGACACGTGATGCTGGGCTGATGTGGCATTCACTGTGATGTTCGCTGTGCCAACTAGGTGGGGTATCTGAAGCTGGCTCGTAACCCGAATTTTAGCTCGCAACTCAAAGCAAAAAATCGGCCGAGAGACGGCTCATATCTCGAAAAACTCGTTAGTCTGGACACTCGTAAGTCAAGGCCCCACTGTACAATATTTAGCATGCTATTAAGTGACCGGGTGTTGAAACCCTACTTCCTTTTCCTTTTCTTTCATAGAAGGAACGTAGGGACTGTGCATATCAAAAATCTGTGTCTCCAGGAAGTTGAGCGTTTGGGACAGTCGACTCGGACACTGGATCCCAAATACATGAAAGGCAGCTACTAGAGCAGCCAGGGCCGTAACACAGTCGTCCACTTTTGTGAGTCTTTCTTTTTCTAAATACAGAGAAAATTCACAGACATCAATGTTGAAAGGGTTTTTAACTTCTAAAACGGGAGTGGACACTTGCACCTGAAAAAAAAAAAAAAAGGACGTGTAAAATAGCTAAATAATACAAGGTGTCTGGATTTATTATAATAAATGAGCTTGTTGCAAATTGGCATATTTGTAAAAGTGATACAACATACTTCCAATAGACCACCATCCTGCTTTCAAATGTGAAGATGTGAAATGTCAAACCAGCGATCACTGATATAGTACATACCTTCTCATTCACGATGACAAAAAGGCTGGGATCATCCCCAAACACATCTGGGAGGAGTAAACATGTGGCTGTCATCTTCATATCTGTCAAAGCAAACATGCTTACAGTCCAAGTAAAATGAGCTTTTCCTAACTGTTGTAGCAAAGCCAGTATAAAGCACCTGGATTTTTTAAAAAATCGTTACGTCTACAGAGAACAAACAAGCCTCCTTAGATTGGTGTTTCACAACCATTTTTAACCAACATGCCCATCTAATAAACATTCAAGATCTCATGTTCTGTCCCCCAGATCTCTGTCCTTTTATCAAGCTCTACCTTGTGATCTAGATTATGAAATTAACAGATTACTGGTTCCCTAAATATACTTTATAGGATCAAGTGTCCTTTTTGTATTTATACCCCAACACCTCCTATTTGAGAAATTTTTTTTTCTCTCCCATATGTTGTTTCACTAAATTTTACTCATCATGAAAACAGAACTTTTCCAACCATCCTGAATTATACAGATGACTAAGACCAGATAGCCCCACTCCCAGGCTTACTAACATTTCAACATGTCCTCATCTGTGTGCTGTTTCATTTTTTCTTGCAGCGCAATGTTGATTGGATTGTCCACCACTGAAAAAGAAGTCAGTATATTGTCTGAATAGGATTCCAAAACGTGCCTTGTTTTCTTATAAATATCTGTTCTTGTAAGAAGTTGAAATTCTTTGAACATCTGAAAGAAGAAAATGATATCAGATCACTAGAAAAGCTAATGAAAGGGAAGTAAGTAACACTTGAGGATTATTTTAAACTTTGGATGTAGTTTAAAGTATATACCAGATATTTGAGTAGCTTTAGTAGAGAAGTAAAGATTTAGGACAGAGAAGGAGGAAAGAATGAAAGTCTGAAGTGAGCAGGAAAAGATAAGTAATGGACATGGCAAACTCCGACCCGTAGAATTAAAACTTTGGATGCAGACCCAATTAAATGGGCATATATGCATATTTTAGCTATTGAGGTTACCTAAGATTAAGATTCTAGGATCTTACGTTTCTTTAGGTAAAAACTACATTGTTAGGTTTTGGCAGTGTCCAACCAGAGGCAAAAAGAAGAAAACTTAGATTTTAAGAGGCAAACCTTGAAAAATACCAAAACTTAGTGTTGTAAGGGATCCTAGAGAAAGAGGAGAGCTTTAGAGACTATAAGATCAGCTAGAAATAAACTGTGACAAGATATTTGAGTACAAGATGAAAGCAAAACCAGTTTATCTTTACGGAATCCCCTGTTCTTAAAGCCACTGGCTAAGCACTTCCCCTCAGAGACTTCCACCATCACTGCCCCCCTCCCCACTTCCTGTTGACAGGGAACTAAATCTGAAGACAGCCAGTGCATGTCATTAGAAATAGGTCCCAGAAATTCTCACCAAATGGTCTTAGTTGTAGCCAAGGGGGCCTCACACACCCTATTGAGATTCACACTTGCTGCCTAGTCCTGTTTCCACTCCAAGAGGAAAGAGACAAATCAATTTGGACACTACAATCAGAGAGTATTATAAGCGAATAAAGGTACCTGATAAGGGCACTTCAGGAAAGGAAACATTCTAAGGATGTCCTTCAGAGGCGTTCTGCTGCCAATCAACTTCCTTCTTATTTGCAAAGTCTGGCTCATCCTCTTATCGATTTCCCTCCAGTTCTTGACTGTTTTCACATATTCTTGCTGGAACCAGCTAATATGTTCATCTACTTCAGAATCTAAACAAATAGCTTCTTCCTGAAAAATATTTTCAAAATATCAATATGTTGCATATTTAACATTTCAATTTTACCCTTCATGAAATTTGAATTATAGGCTGCATTGCAATCATTTTATATTTTATATAATATAAATCATATTATAATAATGCACTCAAAAGATGCGTATCATCATGTGTAATTACACTTGGCATCGAACATGGTTAGCAAATGGACAGTCTAACTGTGAACAGATCAGGTAGCTAATTACTGTGGAATTATCTGTTCTCTTGACAGAGGTATGAGTAACTTCATTTCCTACATACCCTTTTACATGGAAGTCTAGATTGTCCAGAAGGTTCACACTTAACAGGAATGCTTATTTCTACTCATTCAATTTCAGAAGATAAAATATTAAGAGATTAAAAGTTCTTAAATTAAAGTTTGTTATTGTTTGCATTTTTTTCTTTTTAAATGCCTTTTTATAGTTGCAGGACCATGTCATATAATCCAAATTCAAAATAATCACAGTAGGTACTCTGTGTTGCTAAATCATTACACTGTCAGTTATATTTACTGTACACTTGGGTACACTGGCTGGGGTGGGGTGGGATGGCTAAGAAAGATTCAACATATTCTCATTAAAAATCGAAGACAGCCCTAGCTGATTTGGCTCAATGGATAGAGCATCGACCTATAGACTGAAGGGTCCCAGGTTTGATTCTGGCTAAGGGCACATGCCTGGGTTGCCGGCTCGATCCCCAGTAGGGGGCGTGCAGGAGGCAGCTAATCAATGATTCTCTCTCATCATTGATGTTTCTATCTCTCTCTCCCCCCTCTCCCTTCTCTGAAATCAATAAAATATATTTTAAATAAATAAATAAATATCGAAGACGATCAGCTTTAGGAGAAAAGAAAAGAAAAAAATCCTTCTGGGAAAATTAGTTGAGAGGACACTCAGGTGAAACTACACTTGAATTAGTGTCTTGACAAACTGTCTACCTGACCAGAATGGGAACAGATGTTGCCTGTAAAAGATGAAAATGATGCTAAGGAGTCTAAAATGCTCATACATCAAGGCTTTTACAAGCCAATTAGGACAGCTTCAGGTAAGCCCACTCTCTGTGAGCATAGGATGACTAACAAAGCATAGAGCAAGTGTACAAATTCCTAGGAAAATATAACTTAAAAGATTAAAATGAAAATATAACTTAAAAGATTAAAAAGAAGAGACTTGACTGGGGATGGTGAGCAATGATCACTTTATAATCTCTTTTTGCCCCAGTTGACAGGAAGATCAAAACTAAATGCAGTTGCAACTTAATTCATCTTGGGCCTTAATGCATTCAATTCCCTGTGTCTTTTGTTGCAAAGCCCACTGCATGAGCCTTAGCAGGATTCATTTCAGAACTCAGGCATGTCTGGGGGGACTAGACAGAGAGATGGGAGGGACAGGCCATAGTTTATGAAGAACTAAAGTGGTTCTGAGAAGAAACACAATGGTAAGTATACAAATGGGTTCAATGATGATACGTCAACAAAAGAGAAACTGCTATTTAGCTTTGTGTCCCTGGGGTTGATCTCTGACCCCGTGGACTTACCCTTGAGTTCTAGTGCTAATTTTCAAATATTACTATTCATCCATTCCAATGAATTTTAGTGGGAAATGCATCATAGGAAAAGAAGGAAGATTGAATATGTAAAATGTTAATTTATAAGGGAAATCTGATTTTAGTATACTGTAAACCAAATTTTTTGAGAAAACCAATTTAGGCATAATTATGTTCCTTTATAGAGTGACTTTTAATTTTAAGAATATAAAGAAAAAAAATATATATGTATATATATTTCCTCACCTGAGGACATATTCATTGACTTTTAGAGAGAAAGAAAGAGAGAGAAACATCAATGTGAGAGACAAACATTGATGGGATCAAACCTGCAATCTAGGTATGTGCCCTGGTCGAGAATCAAACTTGTGTATACAGGGGTGGGCAAACTTTTTGACTCGAGGGCCACAATGGGTTCTTAAACTGGACCGGAGGGCCGGAACAAAAGCATGGATGGAGTGTTTGTGTGAACTAATATAAATTCAAAGTAAACATCATTAAAAAAAAGGGTAAAAAAAGGGCCAGATCCGGCCCTCGGGCCGGAGTTTGCCCATGGCTGGTATAGGATGATGCTCCAACCAACTGAGCCACATAAAAGATATTTTTAAATAAATGTAATTCTATCTTATTAAGATTTTAGTTTATATTGGAATATTGCAGTCAACATTTTTAAAAAGTTACACCACTAAATTTAGTTACCTTTCATCTGCCTTTGTCTTTTCATCAAACAGCAGACATAGAATTATATTTTCTTAACTAATGATTTGAAAATCTCACTGAAAATTATAGTAAAATATTTTAAATATACATATACCTTCATCTAAAATTGTCCTTTATGTAGATACTGAAATGGATGGTTTACAAAATATTGCTTTAAAATATTACTATGTCCTCAAGCTTATAAATGTGTTAATAAAAATTGAGATGACCCAATGTAGAGAGCACCTGGGAAGGCACATGAGCATTTCTTTAATTATTGTCAGCTGAATCCAGTGGCGTTGGCAGAGCCACGTCCTGGAAACACACCTTGCCAGAGGCAGGAGTGTTGTCAGTCTGACCTTCAGCTCAGGCGCCCGGGGCAGGGGGGGGGGTTCATTATCTAAATCCAGCCAAGCACCAGGAACAAACATGATTATCCAGGCCCACCCAGAAGTGATGGTTACAAAGAAGCCACAAGAATGCACATAATCTCCTTTGTCTTGGGCTTTAGTAAGACTTCCTGGTATTTTGCTGTATAAAATAAACACGCTGTATCAGCTCTGGGTCCCTGTCTCTCCATCAGAGGACCGTGGTCCCACCCGGCCCCAGCTTTTTCCTTCCATCTCTGTGTCTGTCTCTTTCTTTCATTTTCTCAATCCCCAGCAGCCCTTACTCAGGAACCGGACCGCTCTCTAGCCGGGCTGGACTCAGAAAAGAGAGAAATATTTACAACCCAATATGTTGCTCTATTAATAGCAAGTAAATATACCAGCTGAAGAAGAAAATAGAATACTTACAATAAGTACATTTACTAACATAAATGTGTTTGTGGTGAAATGTTAGGATTTACCTATTCAGGTTGGATTGGGTTAGAAATAGAATTGAGGGAGCATGAGATTTAGCTTCCATAGTTGGTAGTTTGGACATCTTCCCTAAGGAGTTCAATCTACTTTATTAGCAGGGGACATTTTTGTTTCTGAGGATATCTGGGTGCTGTGAGATAGTTAAAGAATATTGGCTTTTAGATAACTAGGACCCACGTGGACATTACGTATAGCAAACCTGCTGCTGAGGGAGGGATCTCCAGGCCCTTGCTGGGTCCTCAGCCTGACAATCCTCACAGTCACCTGGGTGGTGTGGGATCCCTTCTGGACAAAGTTATAGAGTTTTGTATCCATGCATGTGGATTACCTTCCTCCTGACACCTTGAAACTACAGGTACCTAACCCTACAACACGAGTATTAAAATCTTTCTGTATCAATAAGAACAGCAAGAGCACAAGATGCATTTTAAGATGACAGGAAGATATTCAAGGATCCAGAATGTTAGTGATTTTCTAGTTTTTTTGAAGGTTGGAAAAGAATAAACATGAGATATTCAATAACAAACTCTGCTCAAACTGGGTTCGGAAGATCTTTTTTGGAACCATTGTCATCACATTATTTGCTATGCAAAACACAGATTTTATTGCTTTCTGACCACACCAAAAGGACATCTTATTTTGTTTTAATGATTTCAAATGTTACTGGACAGATTTTATTGCTTTCTGACCACACCAAAAGACATCTTATTTTGTTTTAATGATTTCAAATGTTACTGCTTATTATCCCCAAATCAATCAACCAATCAATGAGTTGTCAGAACATTTCAAGATTCAGTCTTACTTTTATTTGGGCAATTTTCATTTCATCAAATCTGATATCTGCAAGAGATTTCCTTCTCTGGCCTCTTCGATGTCCAAATTTACACTTATTTCTCATCACTTGTTCATCATCTTCTATGGGTCTTCTCACATATTTAAAGCGATCTTTCAGGGCTCGTTTCCATAAAAACTGTGTAAAATAACAAAACAGGAGATTTAAATAATACCACATAAACAATAAAACTTTTTATTTAGCTAACACCTTTGGGCTTCAAATCTTTTCACATCACAGTAATAGAAACATTAACTCTATCCTTCCATTTACCCACACAACAATCTTATGATATTGCTGTAAAAATTATAGTCCCTAAACTAAAAATATTTTTCCAATGACATATAGCTATTGAGTAAATATACTCGCTATTGATTTTAGATTCTTTAATTCCTAAAATTGTATAATTTTCACCTTATTCTTCTGTCTTCATAAAGTTCTCCACTTTTAAAAAAATATATTTTTTCAATTACAGTTTACATTCAATATTACTTTGTATTAGTTTCAGGGGCACAACATAGTAGTTAGACAATCATACACTAATAACAAATGTACCACTCTAATGGGGGATATTGAAAATGGGGGAGGATATGCATGTGTCGGGGCAATGGGTACACGGAGGGAAATAATTGCACCATCCTCTCAATTTTGCTGTGAACTAAAAAAATAAAGTCTTTTTTTAAAAAGATAAAGGAGCAGAGAGAGAGAGAGAGAGAGAGAGAGAGAGAAAGTATCAAAAAGAGGAAAGAGAGGGAGGGAGAGAGCACGAAACTGATTAAAGGAGGATGAGACATAAAATTACTAAACAATGCAAGGCAATTATTTTATTTTATTTTTTTATTGATTTCAGAGAGGAAGGGAGAGGGAGAGAGAGATAGAAGCATCAGTGATGAGAGCCAATCATTGATCAGCTGCCTCCTGCAGGCCCCCTACCGGGGATGGAGCCTGCAACTCGGGCTTGTGCTCTTGTCGGGACTCGAAGTAGGATTCTTCAGTCTGCAGGCCCATACTCAATCCACTGAGCCAAACCAGCTAGGGCAAGGCTATTATTTTTAAAGGGCAGAGATTATAAAACGGTCACTTACAAAGCCACAGCCGTCCTCGTCCAGGAAAGGGTGGGCCTGCAGCAGGGCGTTGACCACATCGTTATACTGCTGGGTGCTGGGATACCTGTTCAGTGCAACAGGACATGTTTCATTCCAAGCTGCCCAATCCCTTCCTTTACAATGAGTCTAAATTACACTCCCTTTTCTTCAAATCTTTTCATATAACAACGGAGACATTCAAATATTGGGCAATGTTGGATTTATGACTGATATGTCATCCAAAACCTGAAAAGGGTTGGTTCCTAATAAATGCTAGTTTACTCTGACAGTAGATCCTCCCCCAGAGCAACCAGCCTGCCCTGTAATTACTCACAGTGAGCCTTTCAGATACTTGGTCATGTCGGCCTGGAGAAACTCAATGATCCTTATCCTCATGCTGTGGTCGGGACACTTCTGCTCTGCTAACAGGCATCTGACGTCATAGGGAAACTCCGGTAAAACATAGGACTTTGTCCACTGCAAGGCTTTATTCCTTGCTAGAACATGTTTCACATTTCTTCTGTTAAATAGAAACACAAGGAGTGAAATCTCATTTCAAATATACCTAAATTATTCATTTTCTACATCCTGAGAACTTCTGATATAAAGCACTTTCCTGAGACCTGAATATATGGACGTCATCAATCCGTCTTCCATCCATTCAGCTACCCACAAGTGTTTGAAGGCTCATTAGGTATCTCCGTTTTCCTTCCCTTTGCACACTTGTAAGTTCGGGAGGGGGGGAGTCATAATAATATAGACTTTGAATAAATCCTGAAGTTGGGAAGAATATTATTCCATCTATCTTGAAGAAACAATATGTAGCACATAGCTCAAAACTGAATAAACAAAAAGAGTAAGTTGCAATTCAGCAGTAAGGCATAAATAAGTCTTAACAGCTAAGAAAATTCCTCTAATTAATTTATCCTGCTGCTGTTTATAGCGAAATATAAGATCAACTTAATTTAGTTGGTCTTGGCTATTTTAAAGGTAAACTTAATTTCTAAGTAAAAAAACAAGTATGAGAACCTGGCCAGTGTTGCTCAGTAGTCATCAATCCGTCTTCCATCCATTCAGCTCCCCACAAGTGTTTGAAGGCTCATTAGGTATCTCCATTTCCCTTCCCTTTGCACACTTGTAAGTTCGGGAGGGGGGGAGTCATAATAATATAGACTTTGAATAAATCCTGAAGTTGGGAAGAATATTATTCCATCTATCTTGAAGAAACAATATGTAGCACATAGCTCAAAACTGAATAAACAAAAAGAGTAAGTTGCAATTCAGCAGTAAGGCATAAATAAGTCTTAACAGCTAAGAAAATTCCTCTAATTAATTTATCCTGCTGCTGTTTATAGCGAAATATAAGATCAACTTAATTTAGTTGGTCTTGGCTATTTTAAAGGTAAACTTAATTTCTAAGTAAAAAAACAAGTATGAGAACCTGGCCAGTGTTGCTCAGTGGTTGAGCATCACCCTATGAACCAGGTGGTCATGGTTCAATTCCCGGTCAGGGCACATGCCCGGGTTGTAGGCTCAGTCTCCCATGGGGGGCGTGCAGGAAGCAGCCGATCAATGACTCTCTCTCATCATTGATGTTTCTATCTCTCCCTCCTCCTCCCTTCCTCTCTGAAATCAATGAAAATATATATATTTTAAAAGTATCAGATACTCTGATTTAATTCAGATGAAAGTTTCTACCAAACATTACAGAAAACTATACCTACAGAAGGCAGATCAGCAGTTGCTTGGGGCTGGGGGTTGGGAGAGAAGATAGGCTGCAAAAGGGAACGAGGGAATTTTTTAGGGTAATGGAAATGTTCCAAAATGGATTGTGACCAGGGATGCACAACCAGATAGATCTGCTAAAATTAACTGAGCTGTACACTTTAAATGGGTGAATTTTATGTTATATAAATTACACCTCAATAAGGCTATTTATAAAATTAAGTATCAGAACCACTTTAAAACTTTAAAGTTAGTGACTGATCATTAAGTGTGTAAAAGAAGACTATAGTAAAATTTCCAAGTAACAGGTACCCAGAGGCACTAAGTAGCTTTCAATCCACTTCACTCATAAGATTGATTGGCATGAAAAGAAAGGAATAAAGGCAAAGTAGAAGTCAAAAAACAGAAAGAGTTCCCAAATTAGCCTGAGTAGGTTAATTTTCTGGCACTGCTATGGAGTCCTTACTAGTCCTAGGAAAATTGACTAGGTGAGATGAGAGTTGAAAGGTCAGGTTCCTTCCAGTGGTTCTCAACCTTCCTAATGCCATGACCCTTTAATACAGTTCCTCATGTTGTGGTGACCCCCAACCATAAAATTATTTTCGTGGCTACTTCATAACTGTAATTTTGCTACTGTTATGAATCGTAATATAAATATCTGATATGCTATATGTGTTTTCCGATGGTCACAACCCACAGGTTGAGAAACGCTGCTTTAGAATGTTAGGTCATATTTCCTAAGAATGCATGAGATACAATGAAACATGGGGAATAGAGAAAAGAGGAGAAAGCACTTTCCTCTCTTTTTATGATATGCTCCCTCCTTTTTTTCCTCGTTGGCAGTCAGTATACCAGTGGTGAAAACATGTCCTCGCTACAATAAGCACACCAACAATTTAACACCAGATTCAATACAGCAACAGGTCATTTCCAGGGTCAATCTGTGCTTCAACCCAAACTACTTCCCAGTATGTCACTCTCTCATTTCATTCATCCAATCAGTACTTATTGCAGCTGACTATATCGCAATTACTCTCCCACAATCCCTATTTCCATTCTCATTAACACTGATACTGTTTGTTTAGGTCCCCAGGTGAATCTAATGCTATAGTCAGTGTTTCCCTGCTCGCTGGCAGAGTATAGAGCCTCCTCAGCCTCTAACAGCATCTCTCACCATTCCAGCCACTCTGTTTTCTCTGCTGAGATCTCTCACTTCCCAAAAGTACTTACTCCAAGCAGGATCCCCTGTGCTTTTTCAGGTGTTTGTACATTTGCATTTGCTGTTCCTTTGCTGTGAATGGCATTCTCTCCTGCCCCATTTTCCTTCAATGAATTTCTAATCACCTTTCAAAATCCTCCCTCAGTTTTTGTGAAGCTTCTCCCCAGAGACCTTCTCCACACTCACTTTCCCGAAAGCCCTATTTCTCCCTCTTCTGTGCTATTTCTGTGCCCGTGAGTTTCTATTTCTGCATATTTGCTTAATATTGCCATTACTAGCTTACTAGTACACACCTGTCTTATCTACAGACTCTGAGTTCCCCCAGGCAAGGACTAAATTGCATCCCCTGCCTGCCCCTGTCTAAATAATACCTAGCTCATGGTGTATATTCAGTAACTTTTAGACTGAACAAAATGGGAAAAATAGATTAGAAATCAAGCTCACTTTGGATCTCTCTAAAGACTTCATATGATAATTACTAGAAATGGACAAGAGTCAGAGAGTTATTTATCAGTAATGCCAGCCCAATTTCCAGGACTCTACAAGTCCTGCTTGCCTGGGTCCAAAGATATCCTCCACTGAACAAAATAACAATTCTGTCTTAGGAAGCCAATATTCCTCACTCAAACATCATCTAGTCAAAGTCGAAGGGAATATATTTAATTCAATTAAGATGAGACCACAGAAATACTTCTTATTTCTGTTCTTTCATGTGGTAAAAGTTTGTTGATCACCTACTCTGTGCCAGGCATTGCAAAGGTGAAGCAGACTGGTTCCTCACCACCACAGCCTCTTCCCCTCCCTCCCAGTGCTGGACCTCTGGGGGACATAAATGTGTAGGAAGTAAAAAGAGGAATCCCACATCTGACCGGAATGGGTACTGATGGAATTGTAACTGGGCTGGTGCATTCCATCGAATCTTCTCTTTATTTTGTGCTGGATAAGATGCTCACATGACTGCGGTGCCTCATCTGAGCTGTGTGTGGGATAGTGCCTACATACAATCCATCACGTGTTGACCCATTGACATTTGCCTTACTGAGTATAGGCATGTGGGTGAGGTCATTCTCCTACATTCTGTAGCAGTAACCAGACCCCTCCCCAATAAATCCTCATTAAAACAATTTTTAAATATGCATGAAACCATGACTAATTTTATAATTATGCCCAAAGGCAGAAGCAAAACACCTGCACACATTTAAAGTTCCAGTGAAGTGTTTTTTAAAGTAACATTTAGGAAATATCTACCTATTTATCTGATTTCATGGTTTATTTGGTACTAAAGGGGAAGTGAAAAGTTTTAAATAGTGTAGATGGAAAACAAAAATATCACTAAAAAAAAATCTTTTCCCTACGGATCATCAATACATGCTGAGTATGAGACATTGCAATTCTTCCATCAAGAAAGGGCACTTTAGCTCGGCTGGCATGGCTCAGTGATTGAGCGTTGACCTATGAACCAGATGGTCATGGTTCAATTCTAGGTCAGAGCACATGTCTGGCTTGCAGGCTCGGTCCCCAGTAGGGTGCATTCAGGAGGCAGCCAATCGATGATTCTTCTCATCATTGATGGTTTGATCTCTCTCTCTCCCTCTCTAAAATCAATAAAAATATAGGAAGGAAGGAAGGAAGGAAGGAAAGGAGAAAGGAAGGGCTCTTAAGCAATGCAGTAAAAAGCACAATATCACCTATCACTGAAAAAAATTGCATTGTGTCTCAGTACCCTAGGATTTCATCCATGGGGACACACACGCCTCTACTAGAGGTTATTCAAGAGCCAAAGTCAGGTGAACATTGTGCCTCTAGAACAGTGATGGCGAACCTATGACACGCGTGTCAGAGGCGACACGCGAACTCATTTTTTTGGTTGATTTTTCTTTGTTAAATGGCATTTAAATATATAAAATAAATATCAAAAATATAAA
>NW_005354291.1:8836014-8872001 GCF_000412655.1 Myotis brandtii
ACCCAGGGGTGTGAGACCCCAAAGCCAGCTCTTGATCCACCATTCCTTCCTGCCCCCATAGAGCAGTTGGCTTTGTAAAAGCCCTGTAGCCAAATACTATCAACTTCCTAGCCTATTATGTGTGAGTGACTTATAAACTCCTGGAGTTTAACTCTGTTAAAAAGTTAGCATATTTAGTATGAATTGTATCAAAAGATCTAAAAAGAAATAGAGACTAAAATATTTATCCTGCCCCATGAAACATTCATGTTTTCATTGGCTCACATATCCTCCGTTCAATTTAAAAACTCCTGCTTAGCCTCTGTGTGCCAGGGACTGTGCCAAATCTTTGTTTACAATGACGAAAAAGGCCTGGTCTTTGTCTTTGAGGTGCTTTCAGTCTAATGAGGGACTTCAAACTTTAAAGTCATCAATTTCATCATCTAGTTTTATGAGTAAAGCAAAGATTCTGTGCATAGGAGACCGGAGTCCTTGCCTGGCCTGGAACGTCAATGAAGGAGCTCCTGAAAGAGAGATTTTGAGCAGAACCTTCAAGGATGAGCAAGTAGGTAAAGAAAGGCAGCAACAGGGCAAGGCAGTCATGTGCCAGCCAGTCTGAGGAGGGCAGAGCAGCACTGACTAGGATAAACCCATCCTCATAGAGAGAAGCAAGGGAAGCAGGACAGAGACTGAGATGGCTGTCATGTGGCTCCATCAGAGGAGGAACAGCTCTACCCCTGGCTTCCCCTGCTGCTAGGAAATGCTTTTCTTACAACAAACTCCCCTTGTCTTAAATTACAGTGGATTTGTGGTTCTCGCACCCAAATAAAGGAGGTCATTTGTAAACATGTTAACTCTGAAGTGCCCATGGGTAGAGATGGGCAGCAAGGGGTCAAGTGGATTAAGGGAGAATTTGTGATTAGAAAGATATGGCAGTATTCGGCTCTGGTTTTGAAACCCTCCACTTTCTCTCCATTTCTGAGCCAGCCTCGTTTCTCCTCCCCTCAGTACTAGTAGGTGCTGTAAAGACCGACAAGCACCACGAAGCATGAGGCTGCTCCTTTGACCCTATGAAACCACAGGAGTATCCTGCCCTGCCGGTGTCACAGGCCCGCGATGAGGATGGAACGCCATCCGAGGGCTTAGAAAAGAGAACAGACCTGCATGAACAGAAGGCTGCACCCCCATCTTCCGCTGGCAGCAAGTAGGGAGAAGGAAGAAGTCCAAAGGAAGGAGGAAACGCTACTTGGAGCAGTGCTGTGCAGACGGGCACTCGGAATGAGTGCCTTCCATGTGCTTCCACGGAGCTAGCACTGGGCAGGCATTCTCTATTTTTAATGCTCACAAGAGAACCATGAGGAAAGTATCATTATTCTTCCCACTTCGCAGATGAGAATACCGATTCACAGTGGCTCTAGGGACGGACCGCTGGGACTAATGATTGTTTTCCTGTCTCTGCTCACACCTGAACACTTACAGAAGGGACTGGCTACTTTTGGAGGCTTTGTGGTGAAAGGGGTGCTTGAGAACCACATTCCTGGGTCCGGTTCTCTAGGTCTATAGTTGTCCTTTGTTCCAATGTAGCCCATATGTTGAAATATTACACCATCTAAGTCCAGTAGTATCCCCTTATCTGCATAGGCTCCCTTACAAAGCCCCCAGTGGATGCCTGAGACCATGGGTAGTACCAAGGAACCATATATATACACTCTGGGTTTTTTTCTGTAACTATCATAAAGTTTAATTTGTAAATTAGGCATAGTAAGAGATCAAAAACAATAACTAATAATCAGATAGAACAATTATAACAATAAAATAAGGTTATCTGAACACAAGCAATACAATATTGCCAGTCAATCTAAAAACTGAGATGGCTACTAAGTCACTAAGGAACAGATAGACAGTTGGACACTGGACATAAGGATAATTTACATCCCAGGAGGGATGGAGCGGGATAGTGCAAGATTTCATTACACTACCCAGAACACTGCAATTTAAACTTACAAATTGTTTCTTTCTGGAATGTTCCATTTAATATTTTGGATAGTAACTGAAAACATGGAAATCAAAGCTGTGGTTAAGGGGGGAATTACTATATAAGGAAATGTTTACCAAAGCACCTCCATCAGGGATAGTCAAGTTAAAACAACAACTACAAAATTCAGAACAAAAACAGACTCCTCAAATGGCACATTCTAGCTATAGGACATTATTTTGTGGCTACTGCCTATCACCCTGGACAGTTTACAACAAATAAATCCCTTTTTTTTCCTTAGCAATGTATACTTGAAAGATGAATATAATCCTCAAAACTTCTCTTATCCAACACAAAGATTAGAAAATTTAACCTTCATCTTTTACCAAATATCTTCATCACTCGATAAAAAAAATTCCCTTACAGGAAAACAAAATTTTCACTTATGTGAAGTCTCATTAAAAAAAAAAACAAACCACAACAACAACAACAAATATTATATCATTTAGCTTTAGATGTTTAGAAATTGGTAATCCCACCTCTGTTTCAGTACTCTTTGGTCAATTAGTCTATTATCAAGGTTTTCAGCTGGATAGAAAGTTGGCATCTGCTCCCCTTGGTTGGCTGGACTGGAAGACTGTTTATCCCTGTTACCAAGAAAGAAGAGGTGGGTGAGAAACTAGTCAACAGGAGCCTCAACCATTGACATCACAGAAACTGTGAAGGTAGGTGGTAGCTCATAGTTAACATAGAATCTGTGTCTACTTCCAAGATCCACATTAGTCATGACTAAGATAACGGAAGGAAGGACCCTCTGGGGTCATCTCACTCAGTAGTTCATACATACCAGGAGACAGACTGATGCCAGTTCACAATGCTATTTTCACCAATTGGTCATATTTATAATGGTAGCAAGATGATATCTTCCTTTAAAATGACGGTAATAATAAAATGTACCTTTATTGGTTAATATTCTTATTTGGCAATAAAAGAAAAAGGAGGAGAAGGAGAAGAAGGAGGAGAAGGAGAAGGAGGAGAAGAAGGAGAAGAAGAAGTGCCAGTTTTTCAACTTTCTGTTCAGTGATTTTTCTTCCAGCTTTAACAAGAGCAACAACCAAAAAGCAGCTGCAAATATTCCTACCTATTATAGATTCCTAACATTTGCCTAAGTCTGAGTAGGATGCTAAAGTCCAGATGTGGCCTACAAATCCTTTTCAAAATAACATACCAGGCAACCATTAACCATTAAGGGAAATATGTGCTCAAGTTGAAACCCTGATCTTGAATCCCTGGTCTTGAATGCCATCATAGACCCTTTAGAAGGAGTCTTAAGCATCATTTATTCTATCTGCTTCCTTTTACAGTTGAAAGAAAAGCCAAGCAACTCTCCAAGGCTATATGGGTAGCTAATATCAGAACAGGTATTTGAAATCAAATGTTTTGATACGTAGCTACAGGGTTCTTTCTGCTACACCAAGTTTCCTACCTTTATTAAGCACTTCTAGAGAGGTTTTAATTAAATTGCATATTTTTGTGCCTCTTTCTATCATGATTCCTATGTGACAATATATTTGTCAAGTGACAATATATTTGACAATAAGCAAATAAGCTGACAAACATTTCAACCAAATATAACTAATAAGCCCAACTGCAACTGTGGTTTTGCACCAGAATAATTTAATCTGAATACAAGACAACACAATCCTTAAAGTGAATCACCAGCTTATTGGGTAGAGTGTAAAAGCCCCCCTCATAAATCCCTGGACAACCAGTGTTCCAAATCTTGGCTCCATTCGAAAAAGGCTTTCCTAACCAGGTTAGCAATGCTTAATATTTAACACAAGACTCTTTCGGTCTAGGATAAGAAAAGATTTTTCTCAAAAATTATGATACTCCTACCATCAGTGTGAATAACGGAGTTAGGTACTGAATGACTTTTCACAGCCCACAGAAGAAGCTGCAGGAATGTCAATATTTAACAATCAATCCAATTCAGTGGTAGAACCAGGAACGAAGCCCAGATTTCCTGGCAGTCCAGTGGTTCTCATTTACTAGAGAACATTATAAACGGATTTGCAGTGGAAAGAAACAAGGCTGTCTGTATACTTCCAAGTTGTGCTTAACGCCATATCAAGATTCCAGTCAACGGAAGAGAACTTCCAGCTCAAAGTCCAACTCATCCAAGAATGCCGGGAATTCACTCTGAGCTCTGTTTGAGGTTCTCACCCTCCCATTGCTGGAAGGAGTGAAAGCATGCAATGGGGCTTCATCAAAAGTCGCCTATGAAGAATGTGCTTTTGCATAGATATGCCAAAACATGTAGAATCTCCAGACTAGCTGTGGACCATCCCTTCATGCCTGCCCATCCTTCTCCATGTCCAAAATGTCCAAATACTCTAGAAATCAAATTACTTAAATGAGGTCTCTCTAACTTTGTATTGCTTATCAGAGAGCAAGACAAAAATATCGGTTATTAGAGTTGTAATCTGAAAAAAAAACTGAAGTAAACGCATAGGATGGATTTCAGCAAACATCACCATCCTATCTTTTAAATGAATGCATAATTGGTCTGCAGCAATTATTCAACGTTAAAAACTTTGCAAAAGGTCTCAAAATATGGAAAAACCAAATCAGGATGTCTGAAATGATCCGGGGCATAGATTTGTACAATGAACAATTTAACTTTAATTTAAAGTTCCTGTTATTCCTTTTCCTTGCAAAAGTCAGTGATAAAAACAAACAAATGAAAACATCCCTAAACCTCAAAGCCACCATAAGTTTTCTACATGATTTTCGTGGGATGCTATCATAGCCTTCAGCATTCCAAGAATACTCTTGAGAAACTAGCAATCCTTGTAGCAAAAGTCTTTTTAGCCAATTATTGTGAAGGCCTCTAGCAAATTATATGTAAAGACTCTAGAGGAGAATATAAATTAGCCACTAAAAGGAATCCTTGGCAAATAAACACACACATAAATAAACAGAGCAAAGGAGCAGCAAAAATGCCTTTCCCAAACCCTGATTTTAAGACCTGAAGGGCAGTGATCCATTTCTACTCACATTGTATGTACATTTCAACTGCTTGTTACAGAGTTTTCTATATAGGAACTCCTGGCTTATAGGACAACCCTAACAATTGGAGTCAGTGTTTAAAAAGTGGTGCATTTTTAAAAAATGTATATCTTGATTCATAAAACTGTGCAAAAAGTGTTCTTTATGCAGATGTTAGAAATACTGTACACACAAGCTAGCTGAAAATGGTCACAATTTTCAAAGAGGTTTAACCCCAAATATCATGCATCGAAAATGAGGAATTCATGCAGACTTACTCTGGGGCTGCTGCTGCTTGTATGACCAGAGCTGGTGCTCTCGGGCTTCCTGGGGACTCCAGTCCTTGACTTCTCTGCTTATATTTTTTAATTAAATCCATCAGAACCGCCTGGTGTCCAATTTTTTTTACCAGTTGCTGAACCATCCGATCATTAAGTGCTAGAAGAGCGGCCCCACTTACTTCTTCCTCTGGGAAAAAGAAAAAAAGAGAGAGTCTACATGCCTGTCTGGAAAAGCACTGGAAAACACGCCATTCTGAGCAAAAAATATATATATATTTCTGGTGTTACAAGGATCATCTACACTTGTCCTCTGGTGTTATAAAATGTTTTGTATTTTTAAAGATAGAACACTGATATTGCACAATTCCAAACTGATATCTAAGAAAGTACTAGAACATGGAGTCACAGAGAGTCTACATGCCTGCCTGGAAAAGCACTGGAAAACACGCCATTCTGAGCAAAATACATATATATATTTCTGGTGTTACAAGGATCATCTACACTTGTCCTCTGGTGTTATAAAATGTTTTGTATTTTTAAAGATAGAACACTGATATTGCACAATTCCAAACTGATATCTAAGAAAGTACTAGAACATGGAGTCACAATAAAATAATATTTCTTCCACATTTTCACCTTCCCATTTTTTATTCTTTCTTACAGGCATCATTTTTATAAGGAAAAAAAAAACCTTCTCAGGAAATTATTACCAATAGCACCTGCCACACAACATTTCAATACTTGTAAATCCAGCACTGCACAAAATGCCTGCTGCAGTATTTAAGGACAAAAGTGGTATCAAATTATATCAAGTATGTATGTTATGTAACTCTTAAGACTTTATTTTATTTGAGTTCTTTTTGAAATATTACAGTCTCATGTGAATACTAGATCAAATGCAAACCGTCAGTCAGGAAATGAAAGTTCCCCACAGCAGCAAGTCTACATCCCACTCACAGGCATTAGGCAACAAAAGCAATTATCAACAACAAAGGACACCCAATATCTAGGCTGCTCAATTAACATTTTTTTTAAAAAGTGTAAGCAACTCACCTTGAAACCTATGAACTAGCTCTCCTAAGTTTTTCTCCACCAACCAACTGCAGACCTGGTCAACCGACCAAGTTTCCATTGCTGTATCCTGTAAATAAATACACCTACAGAATAAAAGATCAGAGAAGGATTTAGTTTTTCTTTCTGATTGTTGTTTTATTTTATTTAATTTTTTTACCAACTGGCTCTCTAATCTCAGCTCCTTCCTTTGGGAGACTCTCAATTCTAAGCTTCTTTCAAATTACTGTTTTCCGAACACATATCTAAAAGATGCTAATAAAAATAAAAATTCTTTTTAAAAATGAGACCAATTTGAACCTATTTCCTAGTCTCGTTGCTCAAATTGCTCCACCTTCTCCTACTTTTTTTCCACAGGCATCCCTCAGCTGTACTAACAGGCAGCCACAGACTACTATGGTCCCCAATCCTCTACCATTAACACCCAGGGTTCTTCACAAAGAAAAGGAAGGTGTGAAATTCACCACTACTAGGCTCATCAGGAAGTGGTTGACATTTACAAAAGGGGTGGGCTGGGGAGGAAGGGAGGAAGGATCAGAAAAAAAGCCTGACAGAGATACTTAGTAAACCAAGACTGGTTAACCCCTTATGGCTCCCCAGCTAGCAGAGAGAGTTTACAGCCGCTTGGGATTGCTTTGGGTTGTTAGCAAGAGGAAGAAGTAGGAGCCAAATTTCTCAGCAGAATCTGTGTATTTCTTTCCCTTCTTCCAATTAAGAGTGTATTCCATTCAGCTCTAGAAACTTTATTAAACACCATGATGATTTTAAGATAACTAGGGAAAATTAATAAATTGAGAAAACATTTTTTAAAAATTTAGTTGGGCAGACTCAAAGTGGGAAAGTTAATATACTAATAATTGTAAGTGAAAGAAGTGCATACAGAGTTTAAACTAATCCTTAACTATTCAGGTATGTTTGCATGCCACTATTCTTCCTTAACCACTTAGAAAAATTAAAACAAGTCTACCAATTTCAATAATTTTTCCCTACTTCCCGTAGGCAGCTCATTCTCTTTTATTTTTTATCATTCAATTCAAATTATATTTAATGCACTGGGGAGAATCGGAAAAGAACCCAAAACATTTTAATGTTTTAATATTACTTTCAATTTCACCTTTCAATCAAAATGCTATACTACAGATTTACTTGTGCATAAAGACAGGAGAAAGCTACTCTTAGAGAAATGGAATCATAAGGAAAGAAAAAGTATTTATTAGCTCATATCTTTAAATTTTATTGCTAGAAGTTCTCTCAGTTCATATTGTATTTTTCATTTCTGTGTATTTGCAATTTCCACATCAGAGAGTGGTGAAAGGGAAAACATTTACCTTTTATACTTGACAATCTGAAACGATAGCAGCCTTCAAAATCACTTCCTAGAAAACAAGTCTAGTTCAAAGTAATGAGCCACATTCTCCTAAGTATTCACAAACGCCAAGTTGCAGAATTGAAAACAAGGGTTAAACACAGAAGAACGCCTCAGAGAATTGCAGCCTGGGTTTAATTTGCTCAGACAGCAGTGGCCACAGCACTCCTCCCCTAGGCTAAGCAGCGAGAGCAGGGTGTGAAAAGTCATTATTTGCGAGACTGGGGTGTAAATTAAAACTCACACCTTCCTGTCACACTTCTGGCTTCCTTGTGAAGAGTGGGGTTTCGTAAAAGAAAAGAAAGAAAAAAAGAAAACAATTCTCTAAACTCTAAGATTAAAAGGTATGCAGAGCAGAAGGTACTGCCCTACAGCCATCCAGGATAAATGGAAATTTGAGGGGAAAATAAATTCAAAAATAAAATGAGTACTTGGAAACCCTCTCATATGTTTTAATTTCCCAAATTTCTGCCTAATTCTACTTCTTTTTAAAAAAATATATTTTATTGATTTTTTACAGAGAGGAGGGGAGAGGGATAGAGAGTTAGAAATATCGATGAGAGAGAAACATTGATCAGCTGCCTCCTGCACACCCCCTACTGAGGATGTGCCTGCAACCAAGGCACATGCCCTTGACCGGAATCGAACCTGGGACCCTTAAGTCCGCAGGCCGACGCTCTACCCACTGAGCCAAACCGGTTAGGGCCTAATTCTACTTCTTAGAAAAACAGAACACTTATCAAATTATAACCTCATATAAACACAATAAGATTTTTTAAAAATATGTTTTTATTCATTTCAGAGATAGGAAGGGAAAGGGAGAGAGAGATAGAAACATCAATTGGCTGCCTCCTGCACGCCCCCCCACTAGGGATCCAGCCCTTAACCGGAGCATGAGCCCTGACTGGGATCAAACTGGTGACATCCTGGTACATGGGTCGACCCTCAACCACTGAGCCACATCTGCTGGGCCACAGTAAGATTTTTTTAAAAAATACTATAGTTTAAGAATATTTAAGAAATATTTAAGAAAATAGTATCCTCGGTAATGTAACTTTTTAAAGTAGCAATCTTGCAACTTCCTCTCACATAAATAATAGGTGTATTATTTATGGTTTTATGCATGATAAAGGAATAGAAGACATGTCAAATGAGAAAAGACACATCAGCAGCTTTACTGCATTTCCAGCAGTTTCAGAAACATCTGAAAAGATTTTGAAATGTGAGGACAGTATTATAACTAAATATTTTAAGACACAATAATATAAAAGGAAAAAAATAGTTAATAATAACATTATGTGTGACTACTCTAGCCTAACCATTCTCATTATTTAATTATATTATACTTCAATTAAAACGTTTGTATTAAATATTAAGGATTCTTATCTAATTAAAGCCAGGAGGAGCTAAGATTTTAGCCTAGGTGTGGGCAGAATTTATTTAATAAACGTCAGAGGAAGATAATAGTGCAAATTGCTGTGAATGCGGTTTATAATCTTCAAAAGCAATGTAGTTTATAACAACACTGACCCTGAGCACTTTTAAATAAAATATGAGAACATTTTGTCACTTTCGTTTCTGTTTGGAATTTTGTTTTTATATTTTTAGAGTCCAAAGGCTGAGACAACAAAAAAATTTCTAAACGCTTTGCTGGTGGTGTTACCAGAGAAATGAATGGGCCAGATTTCCCCAACACTAGTGGGGTTCTTGAGGCGCCTCTGAAATAACCTGTGTTTTCCGCAATGTACATTATTTGAGGATGAGTACTATTTCTTATCCAACCTCATATTTCCAGCACTTAGTACTATGCCTGGCACAAAGCTAGCCATCAATTAATGAGTAAATGCATAGCTAGTAAACTGCATAGCTAGGAACCTTAGTGACTAGTGAATGGCGAGTAAAACTGCATAGTAAGTAAACTGCATAGCTCCCTAGGAACTGCATCACCAGTAAGAGGAGAAGACGCTCCAAACAAAAAAGGGGTCAGCAACCTCACCACAGTCACAGTTTTAATGGTTATCAAACAGATTTAATGGCAGGCTCTGAAATGTAGGCAAGTTTCATGGCTGGAGAAATGATTTTGTTCTACTCATAACTCATAAGACAAGTACCTGCTCCTACAAACATGTTTTACAATAAGTAGTGACATGTTTAGGAACTAAAGTTCAAAATAAAAATGACTGTATGGTAGTATATCTTATTCATGTGGTATAAGCTGTGATGCAGAACCGTGTGGATTAAATTGCTGAAGAAGCCAGATGTATTTCCACCAAGTTCTCGGCGGCTCCCTGAGAACCCGAGGCTGAAGCTATTCTGTTGAGCCTGTCAGAAGAAGGGCATTATCCTGGCATGCTGCGCTTGGAGCATTTGTGTCACAGCCCAAGGGACTTCCCTGTGGGAATTTTATCTCCCAGGGAAGAAGGTCAGCCAAACCCTTTATGACACTGACAGTAATTGGACTGTCTCACAGTGAGTCCATGAGATCTGTAATCACAGGGGAGACCGAGCACAGTGTGTGGACCCAGTGCCCTCCTTCTCCCTGATCACTTTAAGAGCTTTCAGTTTCAAAGCCTACAGAGGAAATGACATGAGCAGAACTCTATCAGAGTCTGCAGCAACCACAGCCGTGGAACTCTTCCTAAGCTCCCAAAAAGGATCTAAGTCTACCACATTCCATTGGCTGAGCTGACCCAGAGGCAGCACAGGGAGGATGTGAGAACCTTCTTTATATTCCATCATCCAATTACTATTTGAAGTTCTCTGCATCCAAGGGAAAAAAATAGATAAGTGAGGAACAGAAGAGGGTAAAAAAAAATTATTCTTATTCAATTTTTGCCTACCATGGAGATGGCACTGTCTGGTTAGGAGTTTTGATTTGCACCGTGAAAGCTCCTAGGAGAGAGGAACCATCCCAAAATGGATACGTCATCTTGTGTAAAATCACTGATTACTAGACAACCTTAACTCACTGATTCATTGGTTTGATTGTTAATGATCATTGATGCTTTAAATTTCAAGCTCAAAATGGAAAAGATTTGATTTAATTTTCAGATTAAGGAAAGCTTCACACCATTTTCCCAGCAATCCAGTCAAGTGAATGAGTTCATCAATGATTCTGAGTTCAATGGAAGAATAAATGGTAAGTGCCTGCTCGAGTTTCTATTCAACAGCAATTTTGTAGGAAGGAATCACTTTAAAAAGCAAGACTGGCTGAACGGTGGCATTTGGCCTTTGGGGCTATGCTGATTTTTTTTTTTTAATCAAAACTCTGAAGTAGAATCACTTGATTTCTATGACCACGGAAGCTGACTTGCTGAATATAAGATTAACCTGGTGCTCGAGATGTCAAAAATCAAATTTATTTTAAAAATTAATTTTATGGAACATTGCTCCCTTATAAGAGCTAATTGCTTCTGCAGTTAAGACCAAATTCCTTTCAAAAAGAGGGGTTTGTGGGTAATCTTTATATGTCTCTACAACAGTGATTTTCACCCTTTTCATCTCATGGCTCATATAACTAATTACTAAAATTTTGCCTAGTTGACCAAAAAAAAGCATAATTCTGATTCATCTACATTGGACAGCTATCATTGTGTTGGCTGTTGTCATTTTTTTATTTGATAATCTAAGGGAAAAGAGATCAGTGTCCCTGACTAAATAAATAGTCAGGTACTGCATGTTTTAAAAATTCTTAGGGCATACCAGTTGAAAAATCACTGCTCTACAACATAAGGAAGGGGAAGGGAGAGAGAGATACATCAATGATGAGAGAGAATCATTGATAGGCTGCCTCCTGCACACCCCCTATTGGAGATCAATCCCACAACCCAGGCATGTGCCCTTTGAATTGAACCTGGGACCCTTCAGTCCTCAGGCTGACGCTCTATCCACTGAGCCACGCTGGCCGAGCTTATTATTTTTTGTGCCGCGCCAGCACAGCCAAGGGTGATCCTGAGTGGGGGTGATGAAAGGATTAAGAAAAGACAGACAAGAGAATGAAAGCTGGGTCTCGGTGGCACACTGCTCCCTGATGAGGAGGCAGCACCAGCGCCCCCAAGTCGTGTCTTTATTTTATAGCAGATGCCACGAGGCAAAGTAGGGGTGTGATCAAGTTGTTTACAGCATTCTCGTGAGTTTCAACCCTACTCAACTGCATGCACCTGAACTCTATCACAAGGCACGTGGGGCCACGTGTTGTTCGGACCAGTTCAAGCTTACAGCTATAGCTGTTGGCTGTATTTGTGCTGGGAAGGCTCTGCCCTCCAGCTGGGACTTGCACGTGGCCACCAGAGGACTGCCCTCTCATTAGTCCGAGGCTAGAACCTGTCCAAAACACTGTAGCCGCACCCCATAATTTTTTTCATTCTTATTGGCAATGTGGGAAAGTAGTTCCTCACTCCTCTCCTTCCTTGCCATTGTGTGTTGCCAAACTGTGGGATTGTTGTCACTGTTATATAGTTAGGTGAGGTTTAGTTTGTATTTCTCTTATATGGAAAGTTAATCATTTCTTCATATGTTCAAGACCTATTTATATATTTTTTTGTGATGTTCATATTTCTTTATCAGGTTGCTGGTTTCCTCTCAATATCAAAGAGTTTTTTTAAAAGCAAATTTATTGAAGGTTGACTGATGCTTATTAAAGTTTAATTGATAAACTGCACATATTTAAAGGGCATAATTGGATGAATTTTTACACACATATATCCATGAATGTATGTCACTATGTGTATGTATACATATATGACCATCATCATAGTCATGGAAAATGAACATTTTCATAATCCCCAAAGTTTCATGTCCCTGATGACTACCAAATATACATAACCTAAGAGAGAGAAACCATCCCAAAATGGATGGTCGGACGGACATACAGTTGGTCACTTAGCCTTTTATATATACAGATTTTTTTACCATCATACATCTTGTATGATGGTAAACCTAAGATGTATGATGGTAAACATAACTAATTACTAAATTACTAATTACGTGCAGAACACTACTTAGAATCTACCCTTCTGCTGATTCTCCTAACCTGCAGATGGGAATGGATGGTTCCAGTCTCATATTCACTCACTGTCATGTCAGAGATGAAAAGTTCCTTTTTCTTTGATCTGTAAACCTTGCATATTTTTCTAAATTGTTAAAAATTTCAATAAGTTTTAAAAAGAACTGGTGATATTATAGTTCTTTAACAAATTGAATTTCTATTTTGACTTAATGATAATAAATATGCAAATATCTCTGAGTTAAGTAAGGTACTGATGGAAAAGTGTACATATATGCCTAGCAATAATGCATATGATACCATAATATACAATTTTTATGCAAGCTATATAACTTTCTTAAAATGTAATCATGTAATACGTTTTCTGGCAGAGCTAAATCATATTGTGTTTAGCATTCTCAGCATTCAACTCTATTATAGAGCTGTTATTTTTACAAGTGCTTTTTACAAACCAATTCCAAGTGTTTACACTGCATTTGAAAACAATGATTTGATTTCCTACTGAGGTTGAACACTGTGGTGAGTTTTGAATTTAATAGTAGCTTCTTTAATGATATAATTTTTCTCTTAAATTTCCATTTGTTGATCTGAAATCTAGATCTTCAAGTATAAAAACACTGTTAGATTGAACACAATATACCAGTAGTCACCATGGACACAGACAATAGAGTGGTGAAGGCCTGGGGTGGGGTAGGGGCTGGGTGGAGGGGGAAATGGAGGAAAATCTATATATATAAAAGGCTAAGTGACCAACCGTATGTCCGTCCGACCATCCAACCAGCCAGCACATATGACGCACACTGGCAATCTATCTATACTAGTAAAAGGGAAATATGCTAATTAGACCATCTGGACATCCTTCCAGACAAAGCCACAGTGGCGGGGGCAGAGGCAGAAGCAATTAGGGGCAATCAGGCTGGCAGGGGAGAGCAGTTAGGGGAGACCAGGCCAGCAGGGGAGGGCTGTTAGGGGCAACCAGGCCGGCAAGGGAGGGCAGTTAGGGGTGACCAAGTCGGCAGGCAGAGGCGGTTAGGGGCGATCAGGCCAGCAGGCAGAGGCAATTAGGGGCAACCAAGCAGGCAGGCAGGTGAGCAGTTAGGAGCCAATGGTTTCGGATTGTGAGAGGGATGTCGGAGAGATCCCAGATTGGAGAGGGTGCAGGACAGGCTGAGGGACCCCCCAGGTGCACGAATTTTGTGCACTGGGCCTCTAGAGTGTGTGTGTGTGTGTGTGTGTGTGTGTGTGTGTGTGTATGTATATATGGGATGAGCTGGCCAGCAGAGGGGGGAAGTTAGGGGCGACCAGGCTGGCAGGGGGGTATTTAGGGGTGATCAGGCCAGCATGCAGAGGCAATGAGGGCAATCAGGCTGGTTGGGGGGGCAGTTAGGGGCGACCAGGCAGGCAGGCAGGTGAGTGATTAGGAGCCAGCGGTCCAGGATTGTGAGAGGGATGTCCTCCAAGGGGTCTTGGATTGGAGAGGGTGCAGGCTGGGCTGAGGTGACCCCCCCATGCATGAATTTCGTGCACCAGGCCTCTAATCTATAATAATAAAAGTGTAATATGCTAATTAGACTGGATGTCCTTCTGGACGAAGCTGGGGCTGCCAGGGAAGCCCAGGTCCCGGGTGTACCTGCTGGCAGCCGGAGGGAAGCCCAGGTCCCAGGTGCCAGAGGGAAGCCGGTGCCAGCAGCTGGGGGAAGGAAGGCCTACTCTTGCACGAATTTTATGCATCAGGCCTCTAGTATGTATATAAATTCATTTAATTCTTTTAAAAACCATGAGGCTCAATGAAACTTAGTAATTTTTTCCAGGATCCCCAATAGTTGGAAAGAAAGGTGTTGTCTGTCCATGTTACATACACATACACACACACACACATACACACCACAAGCACACCATTAACTATACAATAAACATTTTAAAAATTCATTTGCTGCTACTTGTATATTGCTTTGTTCTCTAAATGTCTCATGAATATATATTGTCTGCAATTTGATTTCGTATTCTTTATGACCCTAGATAAAAAGAGTAGGCAACCATTCCATTCTCATTAGGTAAACAACTAACAAAATTTTAATCAGTTTGCAAATATAAAATAAAAGATAGATTTCAAATAATGGTTCTTTTCTTATATAAATAAAACTGATACATTTCTTCCAAGTAAGTTGGAAGTATATTTTAATAGGGTTGCAAGTTTATTTTTATTGGAGGATTTGACTCAGAGGAAAATATTTCATGCCTTTGAGAAAGAATAAAATTTCTATACAATAGATAATTTGAAGCTTCACTAACCTTATGAGCTGTGTCATAAACATCTATAACAATAAAAGTGTAATATGTTAATTAGACCCGACAGCCGAATGACCTTCTGGACGTCATTCTGGACATCCTTCTGGACAACCTTCCAGATGAAGCCACAATGGCAGGGCCGAGGCAGAGGCAGCTGCCACGGTAGGCAGGGGTCAAGGCAGAGGGGTTAGGGGCAATCAGGCAGGCAGGCAGAGGGGTTAGGGAGATCAGGCAGGCAGGCGAGCGGTTAGGAGCCAGCAGTCCTGGATTGCAAGAAGGATGTCTGATTGCCGGGATTCCTGCAGGATTGGGCCTAAACTGGCAGTTGCACATCCCCCGAGGTTTCCTGAATTGCAAGAGGGTGCAGGCCGGGCTGAGGGACCCCCTCCCCTCCCCTGCACGAATTTCGTGCACTGGGCCTCTAGTATATAAATAATTGAGATTCTTATCTGGTAGCATTTTCCATTAGAAGACAGCAAGTGTAGTAGTTAAGAATGGACTCAAAAGTCTTAATTTCTTGATTGAATTCTTATTTGCTATATGATGTACATTTAGTGATGTACTGATAAGTAAATTATTTAATATCTGTGCCTCAGTTATTTTTTGCCTGGGAACTAGCACAGTGGTACATGAATTCCCATACAGCTGAACTCTCTGTAGAAGCTCCCAAATTCATTTGAATTTAGAATATGTTGGGCACATGCCTATGAATGCCCCTCTTCCCCCCAAAAAATGTTCTACAGAACAGCCTAAGTCATAGCCATTTTCTATAAAAACTAAGATTATGTAGAAGCTAATGTGAAAAGAGGTTCAAAGGGGTTTCTGCTGCCAAAGAACAATAGAAGATACATCATGATTGGAAATGTCTAGAAATTTTAGAATGCTTAACATGGAAAGGGAACAAGTAATGCTATTTTGAAATGACATCTGTGTATTTTGCTACCAGATCCAATTCATAGTGTTCAGATCGCCTGCTGTTTCAGGGTCCGACATGTAGTGCACTCTCTCCCAGCTCCTCTGGGACAGCACCTCAATCACCCTGGCTGGAGAGAGGATCTGTATTTCACTTAGATTGGAGGTCACTGTCACCTTCCAGGAAGAAGGGCACCAGGCCGCTGTGTCTTTGATAATCTAATAAAGGGAAATACCCTCTGAGAGCACAGTGTGGGCTACAACCCAAGCAAAGCTCAATAAATACGAGCTTCCTTTGGAGAAGAGCCACGTAAGTGTAGTCCTTAGTGAGTATAATGAGCCTCTTGAACTATGTGTAAAGCTGTATGTAGCAGGTTAAGGAAAAAATGGTATGCGTTGCCCGCTGAGATGGGTACTTAAAAGTTATGCCAGGCTCTCTCATTTTTAATTTTTTTTTCTATTTTGTGGCAACTCATTTGTGTGGTATCCCTTAGTAATACGATTGTAGAATGAGGTTGAAGGGTGATAAAGGTGCAATAAATACTTTTAATAATTCTCAAATCTGTCACTCACTGAGATTTTGACTATGCAAAGTCAGTTTCAGGGAGATACAGATCAATCTGCAAATAGGATTGGTTACCCATCCAGCAGCCATTCTACCAGTATCAGTCATGGTTCGTAGTTGCAAGCAACAGAAGCCAATTCTAGCAGACTACACAGAAGCAGAGCTTATTTATCTCATAGTGCCAGAAACATATAAGAAATCATGGCACACAAAAGTATAAAAAATATGAATACATATACCAGTATACCTCATTTTGTAGATTTAACTTTGAAATCATGTTGAAGGGTGATAAAGGTGCAATAAATACTTTTAATAATTCTCAAATCTGTCACTCACTGAGATTTTGACTATGCAAAGTCAGTTTCAGGGAGATACAGATCAATCTGCAAATAGGATTGGTTACCCATCCAGCAGCCATTCTACCAGTATCAGTCATGGTTCGTAGTTGCAAGCAACAGAAGCCAATTCTAGCAGACTACACAGAAGCAGAGCTTATTTATCTCATAGTGCCAGAAACATATAAGAAATCATGGCACACAAAAGTATAAAAAATATGAATACATATACCAGTATACCTCATTTTGTAGATTTAACTTTGAAATCATGTAAATGTTACCATAAAACACAAATTGTAAAAAACCATCTCTAAAAATTGAAAGCAAAATGAAACAAATGAACATAGTATGCCAAGATGGTGGCATAACCACACAGAAGTGGAATTATTTCAAATGGCTTTACAACACCTTATTTGATTATACATTCCTAATGGATATATTCTCAGAACAAAAAGTTGCCCCCTCCCAAAATTGTAAACTACTTTTATGGTAGTAATCATATCTTTGATGGAAGTGTTGGTAGTATTTTCTTTCTTTCTTTTTTTTTTTTGGTGATTGTTGTGTGTCTATTAAATTGTTAATTATGTTTATGTTAGAGAATAGGATTTTATGTGTTTTAAAAGAGATAAAAATGTGAGATTACAAAGTTAGGTAAAATCCCTTTACCTGTAAATTTGAATTTGAAATACCATTATGGACTCTTTATTTTTTAAAACTATAGATTATATACATAATTTTGACCACTGAAAATGCCTAAAAACCTTGTGCACTCCTAGAACGCAGATTACTATCTCTGAAAACTATTTCCAAAGGAACTAGCTGTCCTTGGAGAAATGATTGATTCACAGCCTACAGCAAAAAGTGAATAAATTGAGCCTAGTCATCTTATCACTTCAGATATTGAAGGATCTATTAAAGATTATTGTTGTCATGTCAAAAGCACTCAGGAATCAACTTGAAAATACTCCCAGTGAACAAAGATGGGACAATTTGAGCATCAGTATGAATAATACTTGTAATCGATTGAAACACATCAAGGATATTTAAAGCCATGAATTCGTAATGATATTAAAATAAAAACAACCCATGGGATCAGTCACCTTTCGAACATGAACAACCCAAACTGCAAACTGGCAAGTAAGAGAACAACAATAGAAAAGTCAGGTGTCTATCCAATCTTTCTTGTGTGAAATGTGCCTCAGGCACATTTATAGAAGTTTCTTTTTATAGAAGTGTTTGGGTAACACATGAAGAATAGCTACTAGGTTATTTAGCATTTCTACATCTCTACTTATTCTTTGACCACTATATCTATCATAGTCTGAGTGATGTGCATTATACCTATCTCTAAGTCTCTAGGTTTCTGTATATTTTTGCATATATCTTGTTTCTTGTATGAATGTTGTTGTTCTAGCATTTGGTACATAAGTATTCATAACATATAGTGTGAAGTACATCCCGCAGTGCTATAAACTGCCCTTCAAGGTGCTGTTTAATATTTTTGGCCAGATCTCAACCATGCTGATATTAAGATTCATAGATTTGCTTTTAGCATTCATCTGGTATACCTTTGATCACCCTGTTATTTTGAACTGCTATGATAATTTTGTTTGAGTTGTCTTTTATGACCCAATCTGAAAAAATTTGATTTGTTTGCTTCTTTGCCTTTATTAACAAAAAGTCGCTAACAGCATATCAAAATTTATTCAAACACGTGAACTGTAGCCAGTGGCCCCAACAAGCAACCGCCTAATGTTGGGATCAAAGCCATACATCAGGGTGCTGGTCCTCTCTGGTCTGCCCCTTCAGCATCTTAATCTCTTCTTATATCTCACTGATACCCCCGATTGTTACAAAATGTGCAGAAACAAAATTACTCTAGAGGCGTCGGGTGCCCACATGGTTAACAAAGAAAAGTGTTTTAATAATTCTCAAATCTGTCACTCACTGAGATTTTGACTATGCAAAGTCAGTTTCAGGGAGATACAGATCAATCTGCAAATAGGGTTGGTTACCCATCCAGCAGCCATTCTCCTGCCCCGACCCGCAGGGCTTGCATCGTGGGTACACCGCACCAGATCCTGCAAAGGAATGAGAGGATAGGAGATGCGAAGAAATGGAGGCAAGACAAAATTCTGATCAAGCCTCAACTTTATTTTTACAGCGTGTAGAATTTATATTGTCCTAGAGGAAGGGGGTGGGTAAAGAGGTCCATGGGCGGTAGCCTATCACTAGAGATGTAGCAGGCTCCGGATGGCTGTGTGCTTATCAGCGGAGATTTAGCAGCTGTGTGCTTAGGGTGATGGTAGGTTATCTTTTAACTCCAGGCTAAACCGCAAGGCTCGGGAGTTGGCTTGGGGGGACCAGAAACCTATTGTGTTGTAAGCTGGAGATGTATATGTAATTTCTAATGGCTCCCAACAAATATGCTCCCCCAAAATCCCAATTAAAGCGAGAATGTAATGTAGCTTTCAACCATTAAAAAAGTCTATATGTCAAAAATAACCAGTTAGAATATTCATTAATTCAATAAACGTTCCCAGACTAGCAAAAAAACCATTGAACAATTGAAAAATCATTGAAGAATATCTATATATATAAAAGCCTAAGTGACCTTTACAACTGGTCGACCAAACAACCAGTCACTATTATGCACACTGACCACCAGGGGGCAGATGCTGGAGCTGCCTCCTGGTGGTCAGTGCACTCCCACAGTCAACCTCCTGTGGCCAGCCAACCTCGTGTGGTCCCTCTGCTTGGCTGGCCCCAATCGGCCCTGATCACTGGCCAGGCCGAGGGACCCCCCCCCCCATGCACGAATTCATGCACCAGGCCTCTAGTAGTGAATATAAAAACAAAACAAAATTGATAAAACTAACAAAGGAAACAATACGCTTTGGGGGAGAATGAAGTACATAAATCCCAGGGAAATCTGAGGAAGAAGGAAGGAGATGATGGCTAAGAGCATGTGCTGTGGAGCAGAGAGATGTCAGCCCACATCTGGGCTGGGTGACCTTGAACTGATGCTTAACCTCCCTCAGCCGAAGAGTGCCCTGCTCAGCAAATTCCTGCCCGCACTGCAAACGCCACTATATTGCTCCAACCTGTCCTCGGTCTTAGACCATTTGGGTTGTTTATGGTGTTTTTGACAAATAAAGCTTTTAAATTTTTAATTAGCCAGATCTCTAAATCTTTTTTTTATGTGTTTGCCTTTTGGCATTGCTTTCCAACTCTCCCCTTGGAATCTGCTTCTGGCTCCCTTCCTGGGTGATTCTCTTTTGTCTGGGTTACTCACTGCATCTGTCTGCCCTACCCTCAGCCTGTGGGTCACCTATGTCCTGATGGGGACTCAGCATGGAGAAAAGGCAAGGAAGATGCCTCAAGCATGGAAGTATCTGGACTAAACAAACAATGGACAGAACTCTGCAGTAATAAGCCAGCTTCGCCTTGGGGGGAGAGAGGGGAGGGAGCAAGTTACCAAGGAATGAATTGAAATAATTTTTTTTTTTAAATAATTTTAAGTAAAAAAAAAGTTCCACATGTTTATAGTAACTGAGGATGAGGATGCCAGTATCTATATCTGCCAGCCTTTAGAGAAAGGACCCAGACTTATTTAAAAGCAGCTTGGCTAGCATTTCTCCTAGAAACCTTGACAGTGAATCCTACTGGAGAGAGGGGAGGGAGCAAGTTACCAAGGAAGGAATTGAAATAATTTTAAGTAAAAAAAAGTTCCACATGTTTATAGTAACGGAGGATAAGGATGCCAGTATCTATATCTGCCAGCCTTTAGAGAAAGGACCCAAGCTTATTTATAAGCAGCTTGGCTAGCATGCCTCCTAGAAACCTTGACAATGAATCCTACTCTTACTCCTGGAGAACTGGGAATGTTTAAATTGGGAATAGGTGGCTGGCTGAGTAAAACTTGATTAAAACCAGCCCTCAAGGTTAGAGATGTCATCTATGTCTGGCTCACAGAGCATTGATATAGGGCTCAATGCCAGATTTTTACATTAGGATTATACTGGGGACTTCTGAAAGTGAGTAGAATTCATAGGAAAAAATCAGTAGAATGGCAGATACAGATACTGGCATCCTCATCCTCAGTTACTATAAACATGTGGAACTTTTTTTACTTAAAATTATTTAATTCCTTCCTCAGTAACTTGCTAACAAAGCTTGAGTAGGGGCCATATGCATGCCCCACAGCCCTGAGCCTGGGCCCTGCTGGTTATCAGATGCCCCAGGGTTGGAGTCTAAACAATCAACAGAATTTGGGCAAAAGCCCTGAATTTAGCTCTGCTTTGTTTTCACGATTCTAATATTACTTATTCTAATTGGTTAAAGAGTGCCTCTTCCAAAGCTATTTGTCTTACTCCAGTAAAAACTTTTAAAAAATGTTTTCATTATTTTTTTCTTGAATACATCCAAATTCCATTTCTGAGATGGAATGGTACCTGAACTTTGTGGAGAGAGGCGATGGTGCCTCCACTGTAATCTACCTAACATTTTGTAGGCCAATGTGGCCGTGGGACCAAAAGACTGTATACCAATACAAAGAAAAAAGATTTTAGGAGAATTATTTACAGAGCAACTAAAGAATATAAGCTAGCTAAACAATGATTTTTGAGTACTTGTGAAATACCTTTGTCTCACACCATTTCAAAAGCTGAACTAAACATCTTATAGACTAATAGAAAAATTAACTCATCCATTTAATGGCATCTGGATGAGCTGGAACATCTGGGTTGGATGTTTAAATTAACTGAAACCAGAAAATGTTTCTTTTTTTAAAAAAATCCCAATCCCGTTTTATTTATTACATTGGGGAAAGTGCTTAGGCAACAACGTCTGTTTTCATGAACAATGAGAGAGGAGTGCCCACAGACAAAACATACCATCATAAACAAACAAGTCAGGGGAAAGACTCCTGTTGTTTAAAAATGGAATGGTGTCAAACAGAAAAGCCAGAAGGAGTGCTGAGCAGTATTTGTTTTCAAGGAGAATCAGCAGGCAAGGGAAGAGGCTAGAAAGAATGACAATGGCGTACAGTAGGTCCAGACTGATTCATTTTGCATAACTAAACTTTGTATCCCTTGACTGACACCTCCCATCCCTTTTGCTCTGGTAAACACTATTCTACTCTCTAATTTTATAAGTTTGAGTTTTTATAATTCCTCATAAAAGCATCATTATGCCATGAGCCTATACTCAACACTACTATATTGTATATTTAACAATTTGTGAAGAGGGTAGAACTTATGTTAAGTACTCTTACAGTAAAAGAAAAATTATAAACAAGTAAGTAAGTAAGTAAGTAATAGGTAAATGGAACAAAAGGGAACTTTTGGAGGTGATGGATAAGTTTATGGTCTTGATTGTGCTGATGGTCTTATGGGTATATGCTTACCTTCAAACTCATCAAGTTGTGTATATTTAATATGTACAGCTTTTTGAATGTCAATCATACCTCAATAGAATGTTTTTCAAAGGATGATAATGAGTATGCATAACGAAGAGCAGTCTTTCATTTTTACATGACAGCAAATAGTCAAGATTTAGTGCAGAGTTATTGGTCTTGAAAGATCTCTGGGGTACAAATTTTAAGGATTGTCTTGGATTCCAATATACAAGGCATATAATTAGTTTAAATGACAAATTCTTCCATGTTTTAATGTTATGACTACTAACTATAGAAAAGAATCTGGTAGAAGGCCTCATTCCTAACTGTGCTAAAGTACACAAAGCCTGGAGTTCCATGGTTAATTAAGCAACTCATCAATGAAATCAAGGGTCCAACCCCTTTCCATCTTCGCAGTATGCCATCTTCAGTTTATCTGCTTACTGGTTACACTTGACCTCATGGTTGCAAGCTGGCTATAAAGTCCACATTTGGCTGAAAAAATAGAAGTACTTCGTAGTGTGCATCATTTTTTTGTTATTGTTAAAAACAAAACCTTTCTTGGAAGGTGTCCAGCAGGCTTGTCCTCAGTCCCCCTGATTAGAATTAGGCCACATTTCCATGTCCTTTCCAAGAGGAGGGTGGGCAGAGGAAAACTTCCTAGTAGGAGGACATTACTGAGCCACTCTGGCTGGGCTTTCGTGAACTGTTTTAAAGCGTTACACTCCTCCATACTTCAACATGCATTTCTAAAATATATAGTCATTATCTTGCATAACCAGAGGTTGAGCATCAACCTATGAACCAGAAAGTTATGGTTCAATTTCCAGTCAGTAAGTCATTATCCTACCTAACAAAATGATTAAAAATTCCTTGGAGACCTAGCTGGTTTGGCTCAGTGGATAGAGCATTGGCCTGGGGACTGAAGGGTCCCGGGTTTGATTCAGGTCAAGGGCACATGCCTGTGGGCTTCCAGGAAGAAGGTGCTTTCCTGAGCACATGGCTGTCCAAAAAATGGAGGACACAGGGTAAGATGGAGGGCGTAGTCCTGGCCCTTTCAGAGGAAAACTTCCTAGTAGGAGGACATTACTGAGCCACTCTGGCTGGGCTTTCGTGAACTGTTTTAAAGCGTTACACTCCTCCATACTTCAACATGCATTTCTAAAATATATGGTCATTATCTTGCATAACCAGAGGTTGAGCATCAACCTATGAACCAGGAAGTTGTGGTTCAATTCCCAGTCAGTAAGTCATTATCCTACCTAACAAAATGATTAAAAATTCCTTGGAGACCTAGCTGGTTTGGCTCAGTGGATAGAGCGTCGGCCTGGGGACTGAAGGGTTCTGGGTTTGATTCAGGTCAAGGGCACATGCTTGGGTTGTGGGCTCAATCCCCAGTGGGGGGCGTGCAGAAGGCAGCCAATCAATGGTTCTCTCTCATCATTGATGTTTCTATCTCTCTCTACCTCTTCCTTCCTCTCTGAAATTAATAAAAAATATAAGAGGAGGGTGGGCAGAGGAAAACTTCCTAGTAGGAGGACATTACTGAGCCACTCTGGCTGGGCTTTCGTGAACTGTTTTAAAGCGTTACACTCCTCCATACTTCAACATGCATTTCTAAAATATATAGTCATTATCTTGCATAACCAGAGGTTGAGCATCAACCTATGAACCAGGAAGTTGTGGTTCAATTCCCAGTCAGTAAGTCATTATCCTACCTAACAAAATGATTAAAAATTCCTTGGAGACCTAGCTGGTTTGGCTCAGTGGATAGAGCATTGGCCTGGGGACTGAAGGGTCCCGGGTTTGATTCAGGTCAAGGGCACATGCCTGGGTTGTGGGCTCAATCCCTCTCTACCTCTTCCTTCCTCTCTGAAATTAATAAAAAATATTAAAAAATTCCTTGGAATTGTGTAAAACCCAGTTCAGAATCAGAATATTCATTTGTCTTTAAAAAGTTTCTTTTACAATTAATTTGTTCAATCAGGATCCAAACAAGCACTGATCATTACATTTGATTGCAGTGTCTCTTAAGACTCTCACATCCAGTTCCTTGCTGCTCTCACTCTGCTTCCCCAGCCCACCCCGATACCATGAATTTGGTGGATACATCAAGTTTGTGAATTTTTGGACCCTTGACACCCAAAGTAGAGTCTGCTGACTAGCAGTACTGACATGACCTGGGACTTACCTGAAATGTAGAATTTTAGGCCCCACTCTAAGCCTACTGGCTCGAAGCTGCATTTAAACAAGATCCCCAGGTGAGTTGCACCCCATTAAGTGTAGGAAACCCTATTCAAGAATGCCTTTCATTCTATATTTGTCTCTGTGCTTCTTTGTGATGTCATTTCCCTGTTTCTCTATTCCAGTTTCCTACAATTGAAAGTTAGCTCTATATCAGCAGTGGTTTCTATGCCAGTAGTTCTCAACTTTGACTGCAAAGGCTTACTTGCTGGTTTCTCTTGCTTCTTGAATTGGCTTGGGTCCCATCATCAGCAAATTATATTTTATTGACATAATGATAAGCCATATTAAGGAAACAATAAAAAAGGTTTTACCTTCTTATCCTGTTAAGTCTAGATTTTTAAATATTGACCAAAATACTCAGATAAAGCCCACAGGGTTAAGAAATCTATTTGTTTCAATACCTAGTAGGGTTGTGTTGCACTGGACTTTAGAGAAACAACACTAAAACATATATTGTTTTACAGTGACCAAGCCCATATTACATAATTTAACTAGAGTACACAAGGAAAGCATAATTATATATAGCAATCTATTTATGATATAAACTTGAGTTTATTTATTATCTTACTAGTCCCCCTCCTCACTAATGATATGTAGAAAAAAGTTAATGCTTAGCATATTATGACCAGGAAATTGTCTCTTTGGTCCTGATTTGGAATTTTTCACTGATCTTCCAATCTTGCACCTCTTTCTGTTCATAATGTTCTTTGTATTCTTTTTCTTCATGCCCCACTCCAATATGGTTGTATTCTTATTTTAGGGCTTTCCCCCTCACACTCTGTTTATGACTTTGCTCAAAATTTCTTTAAGTCTTGTGGAAGGCTGAACAGTGGCTTTCTTCTCTCTCACATGCTTCTTTGGCACTCATATTTATTCTAAAAACTTCTGGATGGGTAACTTCCAATTCCAGCCTTCAACACCAACCTCTCATCTGAGCTCGGTTCCAATTTCCCTATTGCCCAATCAAATTTTCACATGAGTTTTATTGCTGCACCTCAAAGGTAGTGTGTCCAAGATTGGATTCTGTGCCCATTTGGCAATTGTTTATGCTCTAATTTTGGCACATATCACAGCGTGTCTTGTATTGTAGTTATTTGGAGCTCTGTGTTGCAGATTGCAAACTTCTCATCTGTATCTTCCTGCCTCGTCTTTGATTCTGTTATCTTGTATAAAGATTTTGTAGTCATTCATTTCTACAACATCAAGCACTTACTTGATAATTGTAACATATTCAATAATATTCTTGGCTATAAAAGTTCACATTAAAAATGTGGCATAACACAGTTGAGCACAGTAGGAATCACCACAGTTCAAAGTGGTAGAAAAAGAGAAAGTCACTTGCCTACTAATTTTATAGAATACAATTCTGATTTCCCCATTATTTAAATTTCAGTGCTAGCAGGCATGCACCGCTGTGGATATTTAATTAGGATTGGAGGTGCACTGTTGCTAAAATGGGGAAGACACAGCTTCCATTTCCCAAAAGAACACAAGAGCTAGCTAGTAGCAATGCTTCCCTGGAGCATCACCAGTTAGAGCTCATGGCTGGGATAGTGTGGATTTTGTTTTAAATTTGAAATCACATCCTCACACTGTGTCTCTCCCATTGGAGTAGGAATAGAGTGATAAGCACCTGCCAGGCATCTAGAGGTTTGCCAGAGCCTCTTACATAGAAAAATGGGAAATCAAGACAGCACAGATTGTTTCTTCTGGCAGGAACACTGCCACCTTGCCCCATGTGATATTTCTATCGCGGCACCCATAGAGATACAGCTATAGCTACATTAAAGAATTATTTCTCTCGACTCAAAGCAGAGTGCACTATTTACATATCATTATGTTTGTTCATCGTTTTTATTGTTGACTGTATTTAAAAATAAATTTTCAGTGATGCTGGTGGATCAAGTAGATCCAATCAGAAAGGTGGTAACAATAAACAGAGAGCATGTCCACCTGTCATGAGAACAAGTGAAAATAGCCATATCTAAAAGCATCCCCATTACTGACTACAACATACCACAATTGACAGCACAAACTTGCACTGTTCTCCTCATTAATTTAGGTTGGTCTGAATGTCTCTGGCCTAGATTTCTTGGCATCTTAATCAAACTTGGATACCAGCTTCTGATTCAGTTTTGGCTACCCTTGTGACTCCTCTTCTTGACTTCAAACCCTCTGCCCAGCTTTCCACCTGCTTTTTCCTTTGGTTTTGTGTCTTGGTGTCAGGTACCTACCACTGGCACTCTTTCTTTGCATCCCTCCACCATCCCCTGACAGCATCTGCCCCAAGTGACTTTTCATTGCATGGAGAATTAGACATACGGATTCATGCAATGGTCTCTTGTCACCTGCATCTGTTCTTCATCTTGGCACTCTGTAGAGGAAATCTAATTATGTCTCTCTTCTGCTTGGAATTCTTCAATTGCCTTTAGGATAAAATCTATGCTTCTTAGTATGGAATTAAAATGGATTTTCATCATCCAGTCCTAGTCTTTGATCCTTTCCCCATTTTCAGTTTATGTTTCTGTCCAATGAACCTATTCACAGATCTTCAAATAATCGATGTTCCCTTCAGTGTTTGAGCATTTACACGTGCTGTGTCCTGTGCCTGGAGCAGGCATCCTGTGCCTCTCTAGTAAACTCATCTTCCTCCAAGACACAGCTCCTCAGGAAATTTTCCCTGACTGAGGCCTATTTTAACACACTTAATGCACACACACACACACGCACACACACACACACACACACACACACACACACACACACAGGCTTGACCTTGCTTTTAGCCCTAAAGATGGCTTCTATAAGTAGGGAAATGGCCTTGTTTTCTACCCTAATAGAGATCATAACAGCTTTAAAGAGATATAACAAATGGAGAACAAAGGGAAGCAGAAATTCTCCTACTAGTAAGACCAATTAAGTGCTGGATACATGTAATATTAAAAATATTTGTTGATGTAATGACTGTGAGCTTTTCAGAATTGGTGCAAGATATAAATCCTTAGATTAAATGAATACTGTGAGTCATGAGCAGGCTAAATTAAAACAAGTCACACCTAGAACGTTATTGCCACTAGAATAGAATAAGATGGGTTTGGCTTCAAATAGTAGAAAATATAATTAGTGACTTTACAAAATAGAAGCTTATCTAATATAACAACATTCTAGAAGTAGTGAGTTTGTACCTTAGTCAAATTACTCTTTGATGACTCACTCCTAGAATGTTGTTACATTAGATAAGCATCTATTTTGTAAAGTCACTACTAATTATATTTTCTACTCGTTGAAGCCAAACTCATCTTATTCTATCCTAGTGGCAATTTAACAAGCCCATATCTCTTCCAGATAAAGAAAGGTTGTATTGAAGAAATGGATTAAGCTGTTTACTGGGATGACAAAGATGACTAAGACAGGTCCTTGGCACAGGAGATTACAGTACTGTAGAGAGAAATTTACATTTAAAGTGGCAAGAAATAGGGCCTTAAAAGCTCTTAGTCATGGATCTAAAATAATGAGGGGAGTGCTTTAGGAACATTAGTTTGGTATCATAATAAAAAATGATTGAACACCTGTGAGAATACAGCTGTCTGTATGACAGATTTTTTATTTCATTTAAACCTTATGACAAACCAATAGAAAAGTATTGTCTGTGCTTTAGGGATGAGAAAACGGAGTCCCATGCAATTTAAATAATGTGCTCAAGATCAGATAGCAATAAGATTAAAGCCAGGTTTGTTCAATTCCAAAGGCCAGGCTCCTACTGCTTTTCTTTTAGTTGTTAGTATATATTTTTTAAATATATTTTCATTGATTTCAGAGAAGAAGGGAGAGAGAGATAGAAACATCAATGATGAGAGAGAATCATTGATCAGCTGCCTCCTGCACACTCCCTACTGAATGGAGCCTGCAACCTGGGCATGTGCCCTGACCGGGAATCAAACTGTGACCTCCTGGTTCATGGGTCAAAGGTCAATCACTGAGCCACACCACTTGGGCTCTTACTGCTTTTTTTTTTCATGCTACACTGTCTGTCCTGGGCCACCTGCTGCCTTCATCTTCTTCATTACCTCAATCGCAGGGGATGCCCCGGAGGGAGGAGAAATGGGAGTCAGGGAGACTAATTAAAGTAGAGAGGCAGGCATGAGAAGGAAAAAGGCAGGGTCAAGATGACGGGCATTTGTTAGAGGAATGGTGAGCCTTAGTGACAGACAGACATGGGATGGAGGCTGCTGAAGCATCACAGGGACATCAGAGGTCCCGATTAGTTCCCTTGTCCTTGAAAGAAGACTCAGTATTCATTGCTTCCCTTCCTTCTTCTATTCCTTAACCCATAATCTACCTTCTGCCTCAACTATTTTTTGAAACTTTTCTCTATGTATTCACCTGTGGCCTACTAAATAAAATATATATATATATATATATTCTTTTCTTTTTTTCTATTCCCCTCAACCCCTTTTCATTTTCTTTAAAATTTCTCCTACATAGGCCTCTCCACAAAACTGGATTTTTCCCTGGAGAAACTCACTATCTTTTTAAAAACCTCTCTTTTTCCCTACCTTTTTCCTACCTCCAGAATTATTTGTGGATGTCTCATTTCTCTATCTTTTTACTTAGCTCCAATTTTTTTCTTCTTCTGTCTTCTAAATGAGCTCTTGGGTTATGTCTTTTTAAAAAAAATATATTTTATTGATTTTTTACAGAGAGGAAGGGAGAGAGATAGAGAGTTAGAAACATTGATCAGCTGCCTCCTGCACATCTCCCACTGGGGATGTGCCCGCAACCCAGGTACATGCCCTTGACCGGAATCGAACCCGGGACCTTTCAGTCCGCAGGCTGACGCTCTATCCACTGAGCCAAACCGGTTTTGGCAGGGTTATGTCTTTTATTACAATGATCTTTAAGTATGTCGCCTCCTAGAAATCTTCTGAACAATCCCACCCCGCTATCATGCCCCATCTCCATACCTTTTTGCTTATAACTAACACATGGCATTATGTGTGTGTGTGCTTAATCATACCAACACATACCTTGTTTAAGGAGTCATTTTATATTTTTCAATAGTCTCCATAGTGCTTAACATTCTTTTGTCTAATAACCTCTCTGTTCATTTATTTATTCATTCATTCATTCAAAAAATATGTGAATAAGAGGCACAAAAAGCAACAGAAGAATAAATATAAAAATATGAAGCAGCGATTTTAAGGGGTAGGCTTACACAATTGCGGGGTTGTTGGGGCTGGCAAGTCTGAATTTCACTGGGCAAGTGGCAGGTTGGAAATTTTGGCAAAAGTTGATGTTCTAGTCTTGAGTCAGGAAGTAGAATTCCTCCCTCATTTGGGGACCTAAGTCTTTTAAGGCCTTCAATTTCAATTAGATGAGGCTCACTGTATTGTGAATGGTAATCTGTTTTTACTCGAAGTCTGCTGATTTAAACGCTAATTATTTCTTTAAAATACTTTCAGAGCAACATGAAGACTGGTGTTTGACCAAAAACTGAACACTGTAGATTAGCCATATTGACATGTAAAATTCGTCATCACAGGATGGAAGCTAAAGAACCAGGTGAAGTTTAGCTCAAGACAGGAGAGTCAGCCCCTCCCACGCAAATGGGAAGTGAGGAGGATGGGTACTGACGTGAGTGGATAGGGAGTTCCCATCAGATGGCTTCTATTTCTCTGTGAAGTGGAGAAGATCTTCTGGGAGAAAGAGATAGAAGATTTGAAGATAATAGATAACATTTGTAAAATTCACTGAAGTGAGAGGGAAAATGAGTTGCCAAGTGAATTAGAGTGAAAATGCTGTGCAGAGCTACGGGCTGGTTATCACAATCTTAGAAGCAGTACAATTTCCTTAATAAATACTCACTGCATAGCTATTAAGATCATATCTTTATAAGTGTTTACGCAGTAATGTTCTTTACTTTCAACTGGCAAGCACCACTCTTCAGTTAACCTTTAGGCACCATAATCTCTTATTCCATCTATGAGCCCTAAGTAATGTCGACTGTGGACTCCTTGTTTGAAGATGTTATTGTTTGCCTTGTAACACTTGCATATAATAAATATTAAACTTTAGAGTGGTACACAGGTGATATGGTAAATCAGCTTAAGGAGAAAAATATGACTGTTGGGACTAGAGGTACTTTACAGGCTTGTAGCACAGACCCATTGCTCTGTGACTCAATAATAACACTGTCCTTTTGCCATCTTTCAAAGAACAGGCTTACACACTGTGCAATAGGCTCTCCACGTGTATGTGAATAAACAAATGAAGAGGTTGGTTTTCTTGATTCTTTTTCTACATCTTTGCCTCTTTGCATATCATGCCTCAGAAAGTGGCTAGGAGGCAGAAATTATCTAACGCTTCTGATTCAGTGTTCTTCTCTTGCTGTGTTTGTTTGAATTATCTGACAAATGTGACTGTTTATTGAGACATAGAAAATATGTGAGGTAGAGAAAATATTTTTAAGCCATTAAAAATATGTTTAATAGGAGTAAGAAGACAGAGGTAGATGGTGGAAAACTCAAATCCCTACAGAAATATAACACATCTGCTGTAGCCACACATGACATCTTCTGGCAGATCTTGTAATCTTTGACTTACATTTAGTCCAGGCTTTATTACTTACTAGTGCTATGATTTACATAAATAATCCAACCTCTTTTGGCTTTGTTTTCATTATCTTTAACATGTTAATAATACCTTCCTTATCTGGGGCATAAGGTAATGATGGAGATTAAATGAAAATAATGTTAAATAACAGAACAAGTCATACCAACATAAATGATTAGTCAAGGTTGTCCATCAAACAGAACAAATAGGATACATACATGCCTATTACAATTCTATGAGAGAAATTTAGTTTAAGGAATTGGCTCCCGCAGTTATGAAGGCTGGCTAGTCTGAACTCTGTAGAGCCGGCCAACAGCCGGGAAATGCAAGAAAGAGTTGTTGGGGTTTTGAGTCCCATATCTGCAGGTTGGCAACTAAGGCGGGTTTTCTGTGTTGCTTTTTCTTTGGGAAACCTCAGTCTTTGACTTTAAGGCCTTCAGTTGATTGAATGAGGCCCACCCACATTATGGGAGATAATCTGCTTTACTCACAGTCTATCCATTTAAGTATTACTTGCATATAATAAATACCTTCACAACAACATGAAGATTGATGCTTGACCAAACAACTGGGTATATATAATAGCCTAGTCAGTGACACATAAAATTAACCATCACACTACAGCATTATGATTAATACTAGGCTCTTGAGTTAGGCTGCCTAGATTTAATTCTAAGTTTGCCTTTTGGGAGCTGAGTTCCCTTGAGCAAGTATTTTACCCTCTCTGTGATTCAGTATTCTCACCTGTTAAAACACCTGATAGAGTTATTATGAGACTAGAGGCCTAGGGCATGAAATTTGTACACGGGAGGGGAGGTGTCCCTCAGCCTGGCCTGCACCCTCTCCAATCTGGGACCCTTTGGGGAGTGCCCGACTGCCGGTTTAGGTTCGAACCCTGTGGGCCTAAACCAGCAATTGGATATCCCTCTCACAATCCGGGACTGCTGGATACTAACCGCTCACCTCCTGCCTTCCTGATTGCCCCTAACTGCTCCCCTGCTGGCCTGATAGCCCCCACCTGCCCTCCCCTGCTGGCCTGATTGCCCCCAACTGCTCTCCCCTGCCGCAACCCGCCTCCTCCGCTGGGCCCTGCCTCCGCTGTGCAGGCAGCCATCTTGTGACGGCCATCTTGTGACAACTTTAGGGCGTGATGCATGAGGGCATGATGACCACCTAGGCCAGTGATGGCGAACCTATGACACGCGTGTCGGAGGTGACACGCGAACTCATTTTTTTGGTTGATTTTTCTTTGTTAAATGGCATTTAAGTATATAAAATAAATATCAAAAATATAAATCTTTGTTTTACTATGGTTGCAAATATCAAAAAATTTCTATATGTGACACGGCACCAGAGTTAAGTTAGGGTTTTTCAAAATGCTGACACGCCGAGCTCAAAAGGTTCGCCATCACTGACCTAGGCTATTATTAGTATAGATTAGGTGATTCATGTAATGTGTTCAGAATAGGGTAACACAGAATAAATGTGCAGAAAATTATGGCTATTATTATTAAACATACATAATTTTTATCACCATTTTAAAATCTGGAAATACAAGATACAATTTTTAAATGGAAAAGAAGTTTTTATGTTTGTTAGTCTTGTTTTTCTTCCCCTCAAGTTTTAGATATAAATATAATAAGCAGTCATTCGGGATGCCACCATTTCAATATTATGCCCCACTATCAACATTAACATACTCTTTTTTTCAGACCTTTCATTCTGACCTTTGGTTTACAGAATATTCATAAATATGGAAGAATATTGACCTTTTAAAGATGGTAGTTAAAAGCCTCACTACTTGGGTTCATTTGTCAGCTAAAATACCTCCTACTTTTTAGGCAGTTTCTAGGTGATAGATTCTTAATATCATTCAAAGTTATTCATTATTTTTTGCCATAATATCAAAGGGTTATAGTTTATTTACTTCTCTGCATCTGAACGTACCAACATCATCTAAAAACAATTTGTCGATGTGTGATTTTATTGCTAATACTCATGTGTTTTAGCATTGCCAACTCTTATTGGTTTTTCAGAATTACTTAATTAACTGTGGGCTTTCCTTCAGTCACATAAGTGCATATTTAATAAGTTCCAGTTCCATCAGAATAACTGCATGTGGGCGGATCTGTGGCATCTGAATATGTCTCTACATCAGATCTGTTTAACTGAGAACTGATTTAGTCTAGGAAAAGACAATGGAAATCAAAAAGGAATATGAAATTTTAAAAAGTCAACTAGGTGACCTTTAGTATTAGAGCAGATCTAATACTTATCTATTTTTGAGCCAAAACTTTAACATGGATTTACTAAATTATGAATGAATAAGAAGTAAATTTTTATTGTGCTCACAGAGACAAGATGAAGAACTGGCTACCAAGGCCGGCTCTCATAGGTTGGCAGTGAGTTGCTAGGCCCACCCTGACCCAGGGCCTGGATCCTGGCTTGGTACATGTAGAACCTAAATTTCATCAGTTCCTTTGCTGAGTTGGTTCTCAGGAACAACTCTCAAGAATCAGAATCATAAATGATTGCTATATAATTCAGAATGTTGGTTTATTCATTTATATTGGAGGCTGTTTCTATGTAAAGATCAGTAGAAGATAACACCCTCCCCTGGTCCCTGCAAACTTTAATGAGTATTTAAAATGTTTAGAGAGTCCACAATTAGGATAAAGGAAATTGGACAGTTGAATCTGTGCTAGAGGAGCAATTTGGCTTTATATTATGGGCCAAATCTATTTCTTGGGGTGCTGGGTTGAAAAGTACTTTGAGATGACATTTTAGGCCAGTAAAAAAGTACACTATGGTTGAGTAACAGCATCTAACATCTGTCCAAGATTTCTGGTGTGAGTTGAGCATGCCATGTATCTGCCATCTTTGATAAAAGCTATTGAAACAAACAAACAAACAGACAAACAAACAAACAAAAAACTCACTCCTATTCTTGGTCTCAAATATCACTGATCTGAAAAGCCAAATTTGTTCATAAATCAAGTTTCCAAAATGTATGAATTAGTTTGTGGGCTCTCTCTTTAGTCCCTTAGCCAAATTCCCTATTCATATGCTAATATCACAATTAAATCTTAATTAGTAGAACTTCATAACTTTTTGCTGCAGTTAAAGCAAAACTCCCCGCTTTATTTTTTATTTTTTTTGCTTTTGAAGAGTTGTGGCTCTCCTCAGGACTCTGATCTCCAGTATTCAGTCACCTTGCCAAGTTACACACACACACAAAAATCATGGTGAAATTTTAATTAGAATTCTATCCAACTTCAAGTTAATGAGTTAATATTTTTTCCAAGAATATGGTATATTGCTCTATTAATTTAGATATTTAAAAGTATCTTTCCATAAAATTTTATGGTTTTCTACAAAGTTATTGTACATCTTTATGAGTTTTATGTGATTGCTATTATAAATAGTAAAGTTGCATTATTGATTTGTTGCTGGTTTAAAGAAATAAAATTGATTTATTTACATCAATTTCTTTCTGAGCAGTTCTTTCAAACTTTATTAATCCTAATAATTTTTCTATAGATTCTTTGGGTTTTCTGTGTAGACAACCAACTAGATTATCTTTGTCATCTAAATAATTGCAGTATTTATTCTTAATTTTAAGCATGTGTCCTTTTAACTTTATTTTTTCTTGCCTATTTCCCCAGCTATGATCTTTAGAAAAATGATGATTAGAAATTGTGATAGTAGGAATCATTGTATGGTTTTCTTGTGTGTGTGTGTGTGTGTGTGTGTGAGATTTTAAATATTTTTTTTTTATTGATTTCAGAGAGGAAGGAAGAGGGAGAAAAAGATAGAAACATAAATGATAAGAGAAAATAATCAATTGGCTGCCTCTTGCACGCCTTCCTACTGAGGATGGAGCATGACACCTGGGCATGTGCCCTTGACCGGAATTGAACCCCGAACCCTTCAGTCTGCAGGCTGATGCTCTATCCACTGGGCAAAACTGGCTGGGGCTATAAGTGTGTGATTTTAAAGAGAATGTTTATAACATTTCAACATTAGGAAAAATTAAAGTTACAAGGTCTTTATAGAGTTCCTTTATTGGGTTATGGGTATTGCCTTCTATTCCTACTTAGATAAGACATTTAATCATGAATGGATAGTAAATTCTGTTAAATGTTTTTCCTGAATCTACAAAGATCATATGTTTTTCTTCTTATTGGCATATAACGTTTTGATTTACCAATATTTTTTTTATTGATTAAGTTATTACATATGTGTCCTTATCCCCACATTACTCCCTCATCCCCCCCACTCCTGCCCTCACCCCCCTGTTGTCTGTGTCCATTGGTTAGGCCTATATGCTTGCATATAAGTCCTTTGGTTGTTCTCTCCCTCTTACCCCCACCCTCCTCTACCTTCCCTCTGAGGTTTTATGGTCTGATTGATGTTTCTCTGTCTCTGGATCTGTTTTTGTTCATCAGTTTATGTTGTTCATTATATTCCACAAATGAGTGAGATCATGTGATATTTATCTTTCTCTGACTGGCTTATTTCACTTAGCATAATGCTCTCCAGTTCCATCCATGCTGTTGCAAATGGTAAGAACTCCTTCGCCGCGTAGTATTCCATTGTGTAGATGTACCACAGTTTTTTAATCCACTCATCTATTGATGGGCACTTAGGCTGTTTCCAAATCTTAGCTATGGTGAATTGTGCTGCTATGAACATAGGGGTGCATATATCTTTTCTAATTGGTGTTTCTAGTTTCGTGGGATATATATTCCTAGAAGTGGAATCACTGGCTCAAATGGGAGTTCCATTTTTAATTTTTTGAGGAAACTCCATACTGTTCTCCACAGTGGCTGCACCAGTCTGCATTCCCACCAGCAGTGCATGAGGGTTTCTTTTTCTCCACATCCTCGCCAGCACTTGTC
>NW_005354291.1:8872260-8874671 GCF_000412655.1 Myotis brandtii
TGTTCATGGATTGGTAGAATCAACATCATCAAGATGTCCATACTACCCAAAGCAATCTATAGATTCAATGCACTCCCCATTAAAATACCAACGGCATATTTCACAGACCTAGAACAAACTTTCCAAAAATTCATCTGAAATTAAAAAAGACCGGAATAGCTGCAGCAATCCTGAGAAAGAAGAACAAAGTAGGTGGGATCTCAATACCAGATATCAAGCTGTATTACAAAGCCACTGTGATTTACCAATATTTAAACAACCTTGAAATCTCATACTAAACACAACTTGGCAATCACATATCACATACTTAATACATTGCTAGTTTGATCTGATAATATTTTGTTTAGGACTGTTGCACTCATGCAAAGATACTTAATTCTTCCTCAAACTATCTTTGGATTACATAAGAACTGAATAAATCACTATCCCAGCACAAAAAAATAGGACCATTCAAGATTTTGCTAGAAGAGGAAACTTAATTTAGGGAATTTAATTCACTACGAAGTTATTGGAAGAATTGGAAAAGCACAAAAGAAAAATTAATTACCCAATGAGGGTAAAGGAAGGCTAAAGAAGCACATGTAAAAATGGCATTATCCAATACCTATGATTGCAATGGTTCTGGAGCGGTTGCAGTTTAAAGGAGGTGACCAAGCAGTTAACTCATTTTTATAGGTGGCTGCCACTGCCCACCTGAAGCAGCCACTACTGGCTGAGCTGGCAGAAATGGAAAACAAGTCACTTTTCTATTCTTTTCATTTTTTAATCTCTTTTCAATGCCTCACATTAGTAGAATTAATGGGAAGCCATAGGACAAGTAGACTATGAAATATAGTTTGCAGGCTTCCAGCTCCAGAGGTATAGGAAGAAGTATACAGGGGAAGTGCACGGCAGAGGGAGATCATTATCTACTGTAGTATGTGGATTCATACTCACCTCATAAAAAGAGCTAGGGAATATTCTTTCTTTTTCATTGAATATTTGTTCATTGAATATTGGGTAGTGTCAGCTGCTAAGCCATCTGGGCTTGGTGTTTTCTTTTTGTAAAAAATTTAAAATATTGCTTAAAGTTATAACTATGCACTCACTACTGAGGTTCTATTTTTATAATGTGATAAGGGGTATGGATGATCTAGCTATTGCTCTGACTTATTTTCTATCTTGCTCTTCCTGTCTCCTAACTTTTTTGAATGATTTTAATCCATTTACCCCTGTATTTTCTGTGCTTCTGATTATCCTTAGGTGTTACGTTCGAACCTCTACTCTTGCAACTCAGCTCTAGCTTGTTGTATGATTTTCAGAAAGTTTTGCTTTCCTTTCCTGTAAAATGGAGGTAATAATATTCCCCACTTTGTATAACTGTTGTGGTAATCAGATAAGATGATGCTGGTGTTAGCTCTAATGCCCAGCACACAAAAAGATGCTCAAGAAATGGTAGCTATTGTTGTTGAATTTATTCCTGTTGTTGTTGCTTTTAATATTGGAGCCACAAAGTCAATATTAGTTCTTTAAAAAAGAATTGACATCAGAAGCTATAGACTAAACATATCAGACCAAGAGATACATGTGCAATTCTCTGACGTGGCCAAGCTATAGCTCACACAGCCACCAAGAGAGAAGCCTAAAAGTCACCACGAAGTATGAGCTTCCTGCATCCTGCCAAAGAGAGAAAGGAGACTTGTGGGTTTGGGGCACCAAGTATTGTGCTGAGAGGGGAGTCAGAATTCAGACCATTCTCACTGCCATTGCATTTCTTAATTCATGTCCTTGATTGTCTTCCTCTAAGCCAGTGGTTCTCAACCTTCCTAATGCTGCGACTCTTTAATACAGTTCCTCATGTTGTGACCCCCAACCATAAAATTATTTTCGTTGCTACTTCATAACTGTAATTTTGCTACTGTTATGAATTGTAATGTAAATATCTTATATGCAGGGTGTATTTTCATTGTTACAAATTGGACATAATTAAAGCATAGTGATTAATCACAAGAACAATATGTAATTATATATTGTGAAATATTTATTTCTAATTACAAATAAATGAAATTTTGTCTTACCCATGGTGTAGCATGGGTAACAGTCTTAATATAACAACAGTAAACTACATTGCTACATTTTGCGACAGTATGCGTAAAAAGCCAACGTCAGTGCGAAGGTTGAGATTGCTTCTTTCGCATCAGATCAGAAATTCTCGGGGCAGTCTTTGCAAGAGCACAATGAAGATCATCTTCCACAACAAGTCTACTTCTGTATTTAGACTTGATAACCAACAAGCTGGAAAACCCTGTTTCACAAAGATATGTTGTTGGAAATGGAAGAAGAAGGCGCAACACAGTCTCAGACAGAACAGGATATGACTGCAAACACTTGATCCAGAATTTTGTAACTGGCATTGTAGAGAAATCAGTTCT
>NW_005354291.1:8875130-8897013 GCF_000412655.1 Myotis brandtii
ATCATCGTAATCCTTTTGTCTGGTTCAATGTCATGTTCCTCAAAGAAAGCAGATAAGGTAGGCAACATGTAAATTTTATTTTCATCCAATTTTTTTTTGGCCAAAGCTGAAGTTTCATTTGGAATAATCGGATCTTTTTAGACAAATCGAGGCATGTTGCATTTGGTCCTTGCAGTGATAAATTTAACTCATTCAAGATGGCAAAGATGGCAACCAAGTAAGCTATTTTTTGCAGTTCACTTTTATTGCTGAAAAGTGCTTCAAACTTCGGTCTTGCTTTCTGATTAAAAAACGTTTTGAAAAAGAAATGTGGATTTGACAAACTAGTGCCTATGATTTTAACTTATGTTTGATATATAGTAGTAAGGGTTTTATGAATGTTAATTATTTTTTGTGCCAACAGCCCAGATTTGTTCTTATATGTAAGCAGAAAGCTATGAGCTCTGCTTCCGAAGTTATTTAATTTTCTCAGATATGAATGTTATTTTTTTTTGTGTTAATAAAAGTGTAAAGAATTGGAAAAAAAACGTTTTGAGTTCATCACGAAGCTCAAAAACATGTTTTAAATTTTTTTCTCTCGACAACCATCTCGCTTCAGGGTGAAATAGCAGAGCATTGTTCGGCGCATCCAACTCATTGCACAGTTGCGAAAACAGTTGACTGTTTAAAGTGCTCGCCTTTACAAAATTGACACAACTTATGACGCTTTTCATTACTTCTTGTAACTCTTGTGGCAGTGTCTTCATTGCTAACATTTGCTGATGAATCATACAGTGAGTTCCCATGACTTTTGGTGACTCATTCAGTATCAAACGTTGAAATCCAGATCGACATCCTAGCATAGCTGGAGCACCATCTGTGCAAACACCACAAACCTTTTCCCAAGAGATCTTATGCTCTTTCAGAAACGAACAAACTGCGTCAAATACATCACATGCAGTAGTTGTTATTTCAAGAGGTTTGCAAAAAAAAGAAACTCATCTTTAAAGTCGCCATCATTAATATACCTCATGTAAACCAGTAACTGTGAACAGTTTGCAACGTCTGTAGATTCATCAAGCTGGATACTAAATATTGGAAGTGGAGAAGATTTAATTTCCTGGATTACCTGATCAATAATATCAGCAGACATGTCATCTATTCGTCTGCGGACAGTGTCGTTAGATAAGGAAATTGCACTCAATTTCATAAGAAATTTGTCTCCGATCATAACTCGAACAATGTCTTTGGCCGCTGGCAACATTAAATCCTCAGCAAAGTTGTGAGGTTTCATAGCTCTGGCCATTCTGGGTGCCACCAAATATGAAGCTTCAACGGCTGCTACATTTTGTTTGTGGTACTTGCCACCAGTATCAAGTCTGGCTTTCTTGAGTCCATCAGCTTTGCTTCTAAAATAGTTAGTATCCTTGCCGGCAAAGCTCGAATGCTTGCTATCAAAATGGCGTTTTAGTTTGTTTGGCTTCGTAGATTCGGCTGATAGAACTTCACAACAAATAACACATTGCGGTTTCTCAATTCCTGCTGTAATTATTGAGGTAAAACCATACTGTAAAAAATCCTCACTATATTTTCTTTTCTTAACGTTCTTCTCTACATTTTTTTTTTGCAGTAGTTGATGATTTTACAGTACATGATTTTACATTTACCAAGTGATTATAATTCATGAAGTGTCATTTTACCTCCAATACTGCTGCTTTCAACACAGTAGCTGCTTTTAACAGAATAGCTGCTTTCAACACAGCAGCTGCTTTCTACACAGTAGCTGCTCTCTACACAGGTGTGACTGGTCTGCATAAGTACATTATGGTGCCAACCCTGTCACATACACCTGTATTTGTATGGGGTGTATGTGATGGGGTTGGCACGATGATGTCATCACGCCGGGTACTTGTATGTGGGCGTATCTGCATGTGGGCGGACCCGCCTGGAGACGATAGAGAAGCGGTGTCTCGGTTCCTAAGACCATCGAAAATATGTGTTTTCCGATGGTCTTAGGCGACCCCTGTGAAAGGGTCGTTCGACCCCCAAAGGGGTCGCGATCCACAGGTTGAGAACCGCTGCTCTAAGCCCTGTGCCATGGGAAATACTAGTAAAAGCTCCATATGTAACCCCTTTTTAATTGCATACTTCAGTTTCCCCAGTCTTCTGCTTCTGACTTGGAAAGCAATCACTTAATAATATCATATAAAGGAAAAAAGCCTTTCTCCAATTTACAAAATTGCAGGTAGTTGTGTTATTCAATTAAAATAATACTTTTTTTTTCTGAGCATAACCTCTTGTCCTAAATTGAAACCCCTAAATGGGCTGCAGACATTTAACCAAATTAGAGAATAGTGTACCCATAGTTTTTCTATTCCTATATTAGAAAATATTTTTTTCTAATTATTTTCTGGCATGCCGATCCATTTGAGTCACAGAATCCATTTCAGTGTATTTCAATTGTTTCAAAGAATATAAAACACCATCACCATAATTACCTCCATATCTTTATAAATATTGCAATATCTGTAATGGGAATGTAATCTTAATAAAATCTATATTGTCTTTGAGAACATTTCATGGGCAGAATTTGTATTAATAGAAATACTTTATGTATCTTATTTCATCATTGATTAAAGGAATCATTTCCTCTCCAAGGTTAATTATCTCCGTCTTCTAAAGATACTTGGTGGCTAATAAAAAATATTTAAATTCTCTTTGTTTAAAATGCAAGGCACTATTATAACAAATTTTAATACATTGTGCATATATATAGTTCTGGTTATGAGCTAAGGAACACAATTCCTTGAATGTTATAGTTTTTCTATTCCATTTCAGTGCTAATTTTTTTTCTAGCAACAAATAATCTATTTTTATTGAATTCAAAATTACAGTAAATATGCTCTGTGCAGATAATTGAACACCTGTAACTTTCCAAGCCCTACAATTATAGATTGCATATTTCAGAGGCTTAAGGATCTGTTTTATATTCCAAAAGTCATGAGCTGAAGACTGATTGCAAATGTGTATGTATTAGCATAGCCACTAATTTTTCTACTGCATTGTATATATACATCTGAATGTGAGGCATTTCATTACCACACTAATATCGTGTATTTAGCAGACTCAGATTTTTAAAAAATAGACTAAAACATAGCTGATATCTTTCCCTGGGATTGGGAAGGGAGAGTCTGTCTGGTGAACCCAATGCTAGGTACTAGTGACTTGTACCTTAGGTATATGAGCACAGGCCAAGAAATGCTGGGAGGGGTGAAGACTGAAGCTGAACCCGGGAGCCCCGACAGAGAACCACCCATTCTGTGCATCTCACCTTCCTCACCAAATCATGTAGCTACAGGGAGGAGAAGCTATATTTGAAAGGGGAAACTGATAAAGTATGCAAACTGAAACAAACTCCTCCCCATTTTTTCATTGTATTCACTTTCAAAAGTGATGTTAGAATGAAATTCTATTTAATTGAACTTGGATCAATTTCAAATTTGAATTGCTATTGTATGATTTGAATTGAAAATATTATAGTTGAGCCTTTTACTACTGTGAACATCAATTTTACTCACCCAGCTATGATAATAGGGTTTTATTTACATGGCCAGAATCAGTATATCAGGGCTAGAAGTTTATTTAGAAATCATTTAAGTTTTATTAGGAACACGTTTTATGAAAAATGAGGGCAGAGGGACTTGGAGAAGCTGTATGCCCAGCCAAGGCTAGAGGCAAGGGCCTGTGGTCCAGCCCACCGCCCTGGGTGTGGCTACAGCCATTCTCATGGTACTACGTGCCCACAGAGCAGTGTTCAGAATCTTTCTAAAAAAAGTGAGTACATAAAGCACAGTTATTCTTATATTATTATTTATTTTCATATTATATTTTTCCATATAAACAACTGTAAACCTTCTTTTGCTCACCCCTGTATATGAAAAGAAGTCCAATGCAGATATGGTATAGGGTGTCAATGAAAACTTGGAATGGAGAAGGTATACATGGGAATAATTGTCATAAGATCCAGTAAAATATGGTACTATAATCACTGGATTACACCTTTGGAGATCCAATTATGTAACCTCAGATAGAAATCATCTGGCTTCTCTGAAAATACATTCTTTTTCAACTGTAAAATGAAGATTATTCCTGTCTTTTCTAACTCTCAAGAGATTTGTGAGGATTTATTGAGATAATCTGTTAAGTCATTTTATAAGCTATGCATTACATGAATGTAAGTGATTGACAAGAATAAAGTCGTAGAAAAATAGAACTGATCACATTCATAAAGACCTGCCATTCAGGAAAGGAACTTATCTCTTTATGCCGTTTATTTATTTTGATTGTATTTCAATTTTCTCCAAACATTTAAAAGTTGTAACTATTAGAATTGGCATAATTTTTAGTCTGAAATAGATTTGAAAAAAATTTTGGATTATTTTAAAATAGTAATTGACCATGTGAATGAGATTTTTCTTACACATTTGATATTCATTCCATAAAGATGAGCTCTCCAAAGGAGAATCCCTTGATAGACTGGGGGACTTTGTGGCTCCTCTGAAAGTGTATGTGAATGTGTGTATGTGTGCTAAGGAGTGATTGCCTGGGAAGATCCAGATCTTTCATCACATTGGCAGAGGTGAGAAGAATGGGATATTAGAGAAGAGCAGAGGAGAAGAAAATATCAGAATAAAATCAAGAGAAGAGAAAGGGAATAAAAAACGTGAACACATTGCTATGCGTGTGCTGTAGGTTGTTTGTGCCCCTCCAGAAGGACTGAGAAAATATCTTGTATTTAGGGGTAAATTTTTAAAATAATAATAAAATATTCACTGAGGGCTTAATCTATCCAGGCACTGTGAGCTTTCAGTCATGATATTAACCCTTTGAGTGCCAACCAATATCCTAGGAACTATGCTAAAATTGCCAAGGCATTTTTGCTGATTTTACAGCAGTTTAGGAAAAAAATTATGAATCGCAAGTAAATGAAGTTACATATTCAAAAACTTAAGGAAACCTTTACTACATTTGTTTTCATCTTTGACATATATTGTTTGCTGATTGTATTATAAAAAACTGGACGCATTTTCGAAGCTTTGATAGCGCTCCCGGCACTTTTGGCGAAAGACAGGAGTGCGATCGCGCTCCCCGGCACTCTAAGGGTTAATATGCCTCACAATAACCCCATCAGATATGAAAAGATTCAAAATCCCTTTTAAGAAATGTTTGGTCCTAAGGGTATGCTGTGTTAAGGTGTGTATATAGAGGCCAGATTTTGGAATTCTGAATTTTTAAATTTTTAGAAAGATAAGCCTATGCCTTTCATCAGATATGAAAAGATTCAAAGTCCCTTTTAGGACATGTTTGGTCCTAAGGGTATGCTGTATTAAGGTGTGTATATAGAGGCCAGATTTTGGAATTCTGAATTTTTAAATTTTTAGAAAGATAAGCTTATGCCTTCACCATAAATTAACCAAAACACCCAAAATGTGCTGAGAAAGCACCTCATAATCTTAATGGGATAAAGAAAAGTTTTAAGGAGCCTCATGTTAGTTCATTCCATACAGGCCAGATTTTCAGGACAAATGAATTATGAAAAAGCATTTGGTTGTCACAGCTTTTAGGATTTTGGAATTGCAGATGAGGGACTGTTGTACATCTGTATTATTACCATCCCCATTTAATAAATGTGAAAATGGCATCAGGGAGTTAGTTCATTGCCCTGGTTGCACAGCCAGCAGGTACCAGAGCAGACTGCACATCCAAGCCTTCTGACTCCTGGGCTGGGGTGTTTTAAGAATTCAGTGCAGATGGACAAATGAGAATGACTTGGTTTCACTTCTCTACTGCCACCAGCTCTCTGCCTTACTGTTCTCATTGTTTCTAAGGATTGTCATTTCCCCTAACTAGATGACAAGGGAGTGGGAAAAGGAAGGCAGTGGCAGAGTCCAATCCCTTCTTGAAATCTTGAAATTGACTGTCCAGATTTAGATGAATTGGTAGCCAGTCCATGAGCATCGTTCCAAGAAGAATCAGGAAGAACTCACTAAATATTCATAAAAGTACATTTTGAAAACTTACTTTGTATTATATACTATCCCAGGCACTGGCAATGCAATGTAGTTTATAAAAGTCTTTACCGTAGTAATAACACAAGTAACTAAATAATTAGAATATACTTTCATAACATGTTCGACACCTTTACATAGAAGTTGAACAAAAGTCCAGACTATAAGGTACCAGGTCCTCCTTAGCTAACAGTCTCATAAGCATATATAGCTCTCAACTCAGGGGGAGCAGGCTTTCATGGGAAACCAGAAGAAAGAAATTCCTCAAGCTACTGTGTTCCTTTTTCCCTATGATGAGGCAACCAAGGTATGATTCGTCATGCACTCAAAATACTTGGAAAGGAGGAAGCCATGGAGAAGAAAACTCTCCTGTCAAGAGGAGCCACAAGGGCAGGGTGAGAATCACTGATAGGAAATCATCAGCAAGGGTTCAAGTGAGCCATGGGCAAGGCAAGGCTGGAGAGGGAAGTCAGAGAGGCCCTGCAAGAGTGGAAGAAGATCGTCACAGCAGGCTGACCCCAGGTGACCTGGGAGCAGGGACAGAGGCTGGGCCCGCCTGGTGGTTGAACCACAGCAGCAGGAACCAGCAGTCGGCTCACAGAAAGATTGATTTCCTGCGATCTTACTTTTCTTCCCAAGGCCAAGGACAGGGGGAACCAACAGGCTGGAGTGGAAGGCTGGACATCAGGCATTTTCTCATGCATTATCAAAGCAGTGAAGCAGAAGGAGCACAGGTGCAATGCAAGAAGGCTCCATGAAACTGACTACAGAAGGGCTGACATAACTGGAAAGTGTTCATTCGAAACACATTATGAGATAAATGATTTTATGAACAAGTTGGAAACCTAACAACCACTCATAATATCATTTCTATGTTAAAATGAGTTGTGCATCCTAAGCAACCAATGCAAAAACAGATTTCGGTAAAAACAGAAATTGTAAAGGACTGTGGGCTGGAGATGCTTGAATTACATTTTCTGTCAGTCATGGAGGCTGCCACTAAGAGCCACTGGGTGGCAGTGTGGTTGTGATTTCCTGGTAAATAGAAAAGGGAGTAACTAGGGTTGAATCTGAAGTTAACAGGGTGTGTTTTGGTTTTTTTTGTTTGTTTTGTTTGTTTGTTTGGTTTCTGGCATTGAGAAGTTTACAATGGAAACGGTTCATCGAATAATAGCTGGAAAGTCAAACAATGACTATCATGCGAAAAACCACGAGCATATGAAATAAAACTGCTTTGTTAACAATGTAGCGTTTTATAACAGCAAAATGTCTACTAGGTTCTCAGTGATTCTTCTGATAGAAAAATGTTAGACATATCTAAGTATAGACAGGAGAGGGAATAGGACAATGGATACCTCTCTTCCGACTCTTACGAAAGCCGCGCTCCTGGCTGTACCTAGCAGGTGCTTTCTGTTCCCGGCCCCACTTCCTCCTCACCATCTGATCCACACTTTCCCTTTGTTCTTTGAAATGTTCTTGGAGACAAATCCCTGACAAGTCACCTCATCGAACTATCTTACTTCACTCTCTTCTTTTGCATTTCTTTGGAATTATGTACAAAAACACACTAACGTTTTGTATCATAAAATTTCTCTCTTCTTTCTTATTTCTGAAAACACTACTTACTAGCTGTGTGATCTTAGATAATTTACTTAACCTCTCTGTACTTCATATTCTTTACCTGTAAAATGAGATGACAGCAGTACTAATCTCTTAGGGTTATTGCAGGGCTGATCTGAGTTAATATAAGAAGAGGCTTAAACTGGCTTGCCCTCCAATCAGAATGTGAAGGAAGAAGTCAGAAACTGTGCATTCTGGTTCTGTTTTCTCAGGGCCCTGTAAGTGCTGGATATGCAGCACATGCTCCATAAATATTTAAATCAACAAGTTAATAAATGAATGGCTAAAATATGATCGTGCCCATGAGATGCACAAAAGATGACTTCAGTATGATCTGTCATTTAACATCGGAAACCTTTATGAACATATTATTTTACATGATTAAAAATAGATCATTTGAAGTGTAAATAAGCTTTAAAACATTCCTTTACATTTTAGATGGATCAAATGTTCTTAAACATTAAGGTAATAGTTAAGAAAGATAAATTGACTCCCAAAACATTAATTTAGAAGAGTAGACCCTCTTAGTTAGAAGCTAGCTCTGAGATAATTAACTCTCTTACTTTCAGACTAGAAACCAGGCCTTTAAATTCAGTGGTTATTATTTTTGTCTTTTTAAACTTATCGCTGCCACAATTTGGTAAAAGCCATTAGCATGATAAGTATATAAAGTATTGTTGATTTGGCTGTAAACATGTATGTGAGGAATACTGTTGACATTCCATGTTTTTGTATGTTTGTACCAATTCATATAATGATTTTTGCTTCTTTACCATCAAAATATGAAATCTTATTCTTATCTCTGTACTTAGGCTGTTTTTACAGTATGAAGCACTTTCTGAATGGTTTGTACCAATTTACTGTGGGCTTTCTTCCTCTTTGGAACTATTTCTCTTTCCTTGCAGAAACTAGGTTAAAACTCTGCTTATCAGGAAAATTAGGCTCAGAGGAAGACAAATGACCTCTTCAATACATCAAGTAAATTCTCAAACTCAAAAGATCTGAACAACATCTTAGAAAATAGCTGGGACTAAAATAACAAAAATCATATTTTGGAAAACATTTCTTAGAACCGAAAAATGTTAATTAACCCACAAAGTGGTGCAGACGCCATCACCTTGTCTGGTCTGGTGCCGCCTACACACAAGAACCAAGCCTCTCCTGTGTCACCCTGGATCCCTGCCGTGCAAGCTTGCCCAGGAGTCAGGGGGTCTTATGTTTATTGGTTTCAAGTATAATCTTGCCATGTTTCAGTAAAGTATCTTTTATTGTCATCGATATCAGTGCAACCTTAAATGAAATGCTGCAGGTGCATTTCAGCCCTGGGGAGTTCTATCTATTCACAAACAAAAGCTGTACCCAGCAGGTTTTTAATTTGGCAGAAGCCTCATTGCTATTCACTTAGGATTTATGTGTTTCTTTGTACTTTTGGCACAGTTCAGTACGAGATTATTTTTTAAATGTCGTGATTTAAGAGCCTCCATTTCGACATGTTCATTACTGAACTCATTATTGTCCCTCTCCTTTTTCCCAGGATTACTGATCTCAGGGAATGGGCCACATCTATCCAGTTGTCCATCCAGCAATTCAGAAGTCAGCCTGCACTGCTTTCTCTTGCTCACTTACACTTATCAGACACCTACTTATGGACTTGGGCAGTTGCCCTGTGGGCAGGGACTTGGTCTATAAATTCAGAGGCTAGCCCAGTCCCTATGCTCAATAAATACTAGAGGAATAAGTGAATGACAAATATTTATCTAATCTATGCGCTTTTCTCCACCTCTGCTATCTCAACCCTAGTTTTGGTGTTCACATAGTCTTAACTGGCTATTATAATAGCTTCTAATTTGGACCCTTTGACTATTCATTTCTCACTGCAGCTGCCTTTAAATCTAGCCTCATTGCTCCCTGGCCTGGTTGCTCAATTGGTTGGAGCATCATCCTCTATGCAAATAGGCTGTGAGTTCGATTCCTAGTCAGGGCACATACCTAGGTTGCGTGTTCGATTCCAGGTAGGAGCTTGTACAGAGACAACTGGTCACCTCTATCATGTCACATAATTACCATTTTTATGTCTCTTAGCAAGTTTGATGATTATAACACAATATTGTTGTCTGTAGTCACTATACTGTGCATTAGATCTCCACACTTGTCTGCAAGTTGCAACTTTATATCTTTAAACAACAGCTCTCCTATTCCCAACCCCAGACCCTAGTAACCACCATTTTACTCTGTTTTTATGAGTTTGGCTTTTTCAAATTCCACATATAAGTGCCATTGTAATATTTGTCTGACTTACCTTGCTTAGCATAATGTCTTCAAGTTTCATGCATGTTGTTGCAAATGGCAGAATTTCCTTTTTTCTGTTGGCTGAATAATATTCCATTTTATGTGTACACATGTGTCTTCCACATCTTCTTTACCCATTGACAGGCATGCATGTTGTCCATATCTTGGCTATTGTGAATAATGCTGCAACTCAGTTCTGCTAATTGCAAAGCCCTTGCAGTTGGCTATACCATGTTGCCTCTGGAATTCCGTCCTCTTACCCATGAAAGGGAGGAGGTGAACTAGATGGTGCATCCACATTTTCTCAGTAGAGACCCACACAAGACCAAAATCCAATGCCATGGAGGCCACAGTCTTTCTTTTTTTCTAGTTCTTTTATTTTTAAGACATGCCCATGCATTATGTAGAAATGGCCCAGGATTATTCATGGAGACAGTAATTTGTTCAAATGTGTTTTTCTTCCTCCCCTCTTCTCCCACTCTGATTTCTAGCTCCTTTGACTCAAAAAAATTGTGGCAGGAGGGAAAACAGAAGCCACTTGAAATCAGAGAATTTTGTTAGTTTTTGTAAAAGCCTAAACTCCTTGATATTATTATGATAAGTACTCTAGAGAGAGAGGAAGGAAAAAACAGCACCTTTGAAATCAATAGAGGGAGGTGGAAAGATTTCAGTAGAGAAGGAAAAGAAAGGAGCTCTGTGTGCAGGACCGGGAGCAGAGCTCTGGGACAGTCCCAGGGAAGTGGCAGCTCACAGAGGTGCTAGCTGTCCTCTGCTTTTATCAAGGCTGGGTCTTCAGCGTAAGCTCTGCAGTCTCCGTGTGGCAGGACAGCAGAGAACGCGCGGGATTAAAAGCATGAGAATAATTAACTGCGATAAACTAGAGATGAAACAGTCTTCCTTCAGTCAGTCCCATATCCACATCTTTGATTCTCATGCAGCCTTAAGGACTGATACTGAATTTCTCACCTGCCTGACAGTATAGGAGCTTAGAGCAGATTTTATGTGAAATTAAAATAACAAATAAACCTGATATTTCCTGTCACCAGAGTTTACAGACTGAATCACACCTGCTCTGCAATATTGGATGTGACTCAGGCATGAGCAAAGGGCATATGGAAGTTATATTCAAACCTATTTTCTTTTTGTATCTAAGGTCTCAGAAGACATTCTTTCCATGGTTTAATTTTAAAGGAATTAAATATGAGCTACTCAAAATTCTATATTAAATACTACTCAGCTTCCATTAGGATTGCCAACTGATCCAAGTTCATTTAATAATATATTGCCAGTCGTCAGTCATGAAGCCATCATGCAGGAAGGGATGAAGATGCACAGGACCACTAGTTCACACTTAGGTTACAACACCCATTTCAGAGATTCAGTTACTTCTGGGGATGAGGCAGAGCGATAGGATCAGGGAGGGGCACACTGGGTCACGATGATTATGGTCAAGTTCTAAAGTCTAGATCAGGGGTCCTCAAACTACGGCCCGCGGGCCACATGCAAATACAAATATTGTATTTGTTCCCGTTTTGTTTTTTTACTTCAAAATAAGATATGTGCAGTGTGCATAGGAATTTGTTCATAGTTTTTTTTTTAAACTATAGTCCGGCCCTCCAACGGTTTGAGGGACAGTGAACTGGCCCCCTGTTTAAAAAGTTTGAGGACCCCTGGTCTAGATCTTAAGTGGGCGGTAGGAGCATACGGCTTTCCTTTATTATGTAGACTTCATAACTTACACATACATAACAAATACTTGTTTGCATGTATCGAATACACATTTGAGATGCTGAAAACATTTAGCACGGCCTAGGTCGTAATCCTAGCACATATCTCCAGGTGTGTTTTCTTATCTAGCAGAAGGCTGTTTCACCCCTTCTTATCACTCCTCAAACCTGCCACCCCCTTAATACACACACACTCAGACACACACACAACTGTGGCTTCCTTGGACTTCACTGAAGAAATCAGCACAATGATTATGCTTCAGTCACTAAATCTGCTAAACTGCTTGCATCCAGCCCTTATTGTTTCCCTCTCTTCTGCTAAGTCATACCAAATGTTTCTCCCACATCAGCCTCTGAGAACATTCTAGTATCTCAACCCTAATAAAACACCACAAATAGCCTCGCATGACCTCCGGTCCCCTAAGCCAGTGGTCGGCAAACTCATTAGTCAACAGAGCCAAATATCAACAGTACAACGATTGAAATTACTTTTGAGAGTCCAATTTTTTAAACTTAAACTATATAGGTAGGTACATTGTTATTAACTTAATTAGGGTATTCCTAAGCTGGCCTTTGCTAAAAACGTCCTCAATCTGATTGAGGTACGTTCGCTGAGGTCGACCCCTTCCAACTTTCCCATCCGCACTCGTCTTGTAGCCAGTCTCACTCAACTCCTGCATGAATCTCGCGCGCCTCCCCCGCGCTGACCGACACCCCCCCACTTCTTCTAACGCCACTTCTTCAAAATAGACTTGCCCAGGCCAAAAACTGACTTCTGCGCATGGACCACTAAGTTTCAATCGCACTGTACATGCGCGCCCGCACGTGGTATTTTGTGGAAGAGCCACACTCAAGGGGCCAAAGAGCCACATGTGGCTTGCAAGCTGCGGTTTGCCGACCACTGCCCTAAGCTAATTCTCTTTCTCCTTCTCAGCAAAACTTCTTTCTAAAAACCTGTCTGTCCTCACAGTCTACATTTTCTCATTTCCTAGTTTCTCTTTGGCCCACTTGGCTCCATATTGCCACTGAAACAACTCATGTCAAGTTTCTCTTCCAACCATTTCAACTGGTGTCTTCTTTACGACCCTTTCCGGACCGTTCCTCTAGCAAACGCTAAATGATGGCCTGCCAGGGATCTTCCTAGGCCCCATTTTTTCTCTGTAATCCTTTCCTAAACAATCATCTCCTATCTCAGACTTAACAGTACCTGTTTCTAATGACTCTACACCTGACCTCTCACTTCTGCTCCAGACTCATGTAGACAGGAGCCTCCTTGACATCTCCATTGGGATATTAATATATCTCTCAAACTTAACATGTCTAAAACATAACTCCTGCTTCCCCGTTTTCCTTCTCAGCAAGTAGCACCACCATCTACAACCTCAGTCACTCAAAAGAGAAATCGAGGAACCATATTTTATTCCTCTTTCCTTCTTCCTCCATACCCAAATTCTCAAATTCTGACAACTCTACCTCCTAAAAAATACCCCAAGCCTATCATCCTAACCCAATCATCGTCATATTTTGTTTCAGCCCCTACAGTAGGGGCTCAACTGGTCTCTTGCTTTCATCTTTACATCCTCATAAACCACCCTGCACATAGTAGTCAGAGATGCTTTTCAGCATAAATCAGATCACATCATCTCCATCACCAGCAAGGCCCTCTGATCTACTCCTGACCATCTCTGCAACTCCGCCCCCAGCCCCTCTTCCCTGCCTGTTGTGTTTTGTTTCCTAGTTCTGGATCAAGCTAAGCTTTCCTTACCTGTAGGTCTTGGCTCTGGCTGTATTCTCCACCTGGCAGGATGGGCCCGTAATTGGTGCAGGGCCCCTTCACCTTGAGGTCCAAGTCTGGTCACAAATGTCTCCTCCTACTTTGCCACATCATGTAAAGTGAGGGAAAGGAGACTCTGGGATGGAACTAGAACCCCAGCCAGAGCCTTTCGATAGGAGACAGAGTTCAGCTCACCTGGAAGCAAGCATTGGCAAACGCTGGGCAGCTGTGTGGCTGCAGCCAACTGTCGGAGCCCAGGGCACACAGCTCCCGGCCCAGCAGGTCCTGTAATGTTAATCAGAATTGGGGCACAAGTCTCATCACACAATAGGGCATGACAGTCGCAGTTGTGGAAAGGGTAACGGGCAGTTGGCCCATGAGTGCACTTCTAGGGACGCACACTAAATTTCAATGTAGAACAGCAGTTGAATTCCAGACCTCAGTTTCTGTGGAAAACTCAAAAAGTGGGTGGAAGACAGGCAGGGACAGACAGGAGTTGAGTGAATTGTATTGGAGAGTTACAGGCTCCTGGGCTGGTCAAAATTTAAACTGATTTGTGGCATTAGACTATGATGGTCTTTTTTATTTGTGTTTTTTTGTTAATCCTCACCCGAGGATATTTTTCCATTGCTTTTTAGAGAAAGTGGGAGGGGGAGAGACACAGAGAGAGAGACATTGATGTGAAAGAGACACATCAATTGGTTGCCTCCCACTCTTGGCCCTGGTCAGGGCCAGGGATGGAGCCTGCAACTGAGGTATGTGACCTTGACTGGAATCGAACCCGGGACTCTTCAGTCCGTGGGCCAATGCTCTATCCACGGAGCCAAACCGACTAAGGAGACAGTGATGGTCTTAATGATCATTGTTGACTTGAAAATATTTACCTTTTGATTAATGTTTCATTCACTTCTTCCTTATTTTCTTTATTTACTGCTCTGCGTGTGTTTCCTCAATCATACGATGGGCATTGTAATCATTTTTATAAATTCTTTTGCGAATTAAAACATATTAAAAGTACTTAACAGTATATTACCTGCTACATAACCCTCAATATGTGGCTATTATAAATATTAATTTCAATATCCATTCCCTACAGATTATAAATACCAGCTGTCTATTTAATGTCTGCACTAGGCTTTCTGCCAACTTGACTACTCAGTTTTTATTTGATACCTTTATGATGCACAAATCTAACAGCTATTTTTACTAGCTTCATTTTTTTTTGAAAGAATTGTCTTTTTTAGTGTCCATTAATTTACAATTTGTTCTAGACATGTTAAAAACATTTATAATTAGTGGCAATATTAAATTCCTGTTTGTTCATTCAATGAAAAGGAAAATACAAGTATCCACATTTCAAATTAAAAAATATTTATGGACTGCCTTTCATGTACCATTGAAACTATCACAAAGCCTCAGTAAGAATTCCTACCCAAAAAAGGAGCATAGAAGAAAAGCCAGACTGATAAACTGCATAATAAAATAAGAAACATGTATTCAGTTAGGAAAATGCATGAGGAACAATGGGACAAAAGAAAGGGAGCATTTAATACAATCTGGAACTGCAGAAAAGAATTATTAAAAAAATGTGTCACATGGACTGAGCAATAAGAATCAGTAGGAGTTTGCAAATAAAGAAAAATGACCAGGCATTTCTAGAGAGAGAAGCATTATGGGTAAAATCAAATTATGTGTACCAGGAGATATAACCAGATCAATACTATTTAAGTGTAACATACAAGGTCAGGAGTCAAGAACAGTGAGGCTAGATTTATTTTTTATTTTTAAATTATCACTGGAGATAATAATAATAATAACTATTATTATTGATTTGAGAAAGTGAGAGACAGAGAGAGAGAGACAGACAGAGAGAGAGAGAGAGAGAGAGAGAGAAAGAGAGAGAGAGAGAGACATTGATCAGTTGCCTCCTGTACATCATTTCTGAGTCAAAAGATTCAGAAGACAAAGGACCCCAGATATTTCAAATTCAGTGAATGGGCTCACCAGACCCCAGCCTGGCCTGGAATCATGTTGGTCCCTGAGCCTACCTCTACCACCTATGGAATCAAGACAACTGTGCTCGTGACCCTTTTCAAAGGGATTAAACTCACAACCTAGGTATATGCCCTGACTGGGAATTGAGCCTGCAACCTTTCTGGTGTAGGGGACAACGCTCCAACCAACTGAGCCACCCAGCCAGCGCACAATAAGGCTAGATTTAAGGGCAGCTGCAGTGAGAAATAAATATAGTCAAAGGGTCCAAAATAAAAAAGCTATTACAATAGCCAGGTAAGACTATGGTGAACACCAAAACTAGGGTTGAGATAGCAGAGGTGGAGAAAAGCGCATAGATTAGATAAATATTTGTCATTCACTTATTCCTCTAGTATTTATTGAGCATAGGGACTGGGCTAGCCTCTGAATTTATAGACCAAGTCCCTGCCCACAGGGCAACTGCCCAAGTCCATAAGTAGGTGTCTGATAAGTGTAAGTGAGCAAGAGAAAGCAGTGCAGGCTGACTTCTGAATTGCTGGATGGACAACTGGATAGATGTGGCCCATTCCCTGAGATCAGTAATCCTGGGAAAAAGGAGAGGGACAATAATGAGTTCAGTAATGAACATGTCGAAATGGAGGCTCTTAAATCACGACATTTAAAAAATAATCTCGTACTGAACTGTGCCAAAAGTACAAAGAAACACATAAATCCTAAGTGAATAGCAATGAGGCTTCTGCCAAATTAAAAACCTGCTGGGTACAGCTTTTGTTTGTGAATAGATAGAACTCCCCAGGGCTGAAATGCACCTGCAGCATTTCATTTAAGGTTGCACTGATATCGATGACAATAAAAGATACTTTACTGAAACATGGCAAGATTATACTTGAAACCAATAAACATAAGACCCCCTGACTCCTGGGCAAGCTTGCACGGCAGGGATCCAGGGTGACACAGGAAAGGCTTGGTTCTTGTGTGTAGGCGGCACCAGACCAGACAAGGTGATGGCGTCTGCACCACTTTGTGGGTTAATTAACATTTTTCGGTTCTAAGAAATGTTTTCCAAAATATGATTTTTGTTATTTTAGTCCCAGCTATTTTCTAAGATGTTGTTCAGATCTTTTGAGTTTGAGAATTTACTTGATGTATTGAAGAGGTCATTTGTCTTCCTCTGAGCCTAATTTTCCTGATAAGCAGAGTTTTAACCTAGTTTCTGCAAGGAAAGAGAAATAGTTCCAAAGGGGAAGAAAGCCCACAGTAAATTGGTACAAACCATACAGAAAGTGCTTCATACTGTAAAAAAAAGCTTAAGTACAGAGATAAGAATAAGATTTTATATTTTAATGGTAAAGAAGCAAAAATCATTATATGAATTGATACAACCATACAAAAATATAGACTGTCATATACACATTTTTAACAGCCAAAACAACCACACTTACTATACTTATCATGCTAATGGCTTTTACCAAATTGTGGCAACAAAACGTTTAAAAAGAAAAATATAATAACCATTGAATTTAAAATCCTGATTTCTAGTCTGAAAATAAAAGAATTAATTATCTCAGAGGTAACTTCTAACTAAGAAGGTCTACTTGTTTAAATCAATGTTTTGGGAGTCAACTAATTTTTCTTAACTATTACCTTAATGTTAAAGAACTTTTGATCAATCTAAACTGTACGGAAATGTTTTTAAGGCTTATTTATATTTAAAATGTTCAAATTTTAAATATATTTTTTATTAATTTCAGAGAGGAAGGGAGAGGGAGAGAGCTGGAAAAAATCAATGCTGAGAGAGTATCATTGATTGGCTGCCTCCTGCATGACCCACACTAGGGATAGAGCGCAACCCGGGCATGTGCCCTGATCGGGAATTCAACCCTTTCCTCCTGGTTCATAGGTCTACGCTCAACCACTGACCCATGCTGACCATGCGAAATGTTCTATTTTTTAATCATGTAAAATAATATGTTCATAAATGTGTCAAATTTTAAATGCCAGATTGTATTGAAGTCATCTTTTGTGCATCTTTTTAGTTCAGTGAGCTTGGACAAGTTATACACTCTTTCTGAGATTCAACTTCTTCATTTATATAATGGGTATCATTACAGGGTCATTGGAAGATTTAAAGAGCTTACATGCATACATGGTATCTTACCCAGAGACTGGTACACAGAAGATAGTCAACCCTGTACCAATCCATATATGATCTACACCTGACCCCTTGCTCAAAGCCATATATGCAACAAGGGGCAGATCCTAATGAACATCCAGGCTCCCCTACTCCCCTTGCCACTCTTCATATTGCATCTTCAGCTGAGAGAAGCAGTGAAATATGGACAATCGGGCTGTATTAACAGTAGACAAATCTGTTACCAGTAGACAGGCAGTATGCATGCTCAGTGTGAAAAGAGCAACATATCATTTATCAATAATCCCTTTCATTTAAAAGATTGATAATATTTGCATAAGCACTTGGCAACATAAATTGCCTTTCTCTGAGTTGCAGGGCCAAGGCCAGACAGTAGCAAAGAGTCAGGCTACCAGCTGCTATTTTTCTCAAGTTGGCTTTCCTATTCCCAAAGACGAGCCAAATGGTCAGCAGGCAGCTGATTAGCAGCGTTTGTCATGCTCCAGGGTGAATGGAAATGAGGCCAAGGTTCTCTCCCTTTATGGGTAGGTACATGTCTGAAAGGGAAAACAATGTGCCAAGACTGATGAGCCTGGCCCTGATCCTTCCCAAGAAACTCCAATGTGTATGACCTGTCACCAGGGCAAACATGTCAAAGATGTCACAGCTCAGCTCAAGACAATCACTACCAAGGAGGCAATTCCAACAGTGAATCTTCCTGGTAGAGGACCACCCACATCTTGTGAAGTGAAGAACAGTGTACTCAATATTATTATATGATACTGGCGGCCCAGTGCACGAAATTCATGCATGGGGGCGGGGGGGGGGGTGTCCCTCAGCCCAGCCTGCACCCTCTCCAATCTGGGACCGCTCGAGGGATGTCCGACTGTCACTGGGATTGGGCCTAAATGGGCAGTTGGACATCCCTCTTACAATCCAGGACTGCTGGCTCCCAACTGCTAGCCTGCCTGCCTGCCTGATTGTCCCTAACCGCTTCTGCCTGCCAGCCTGATCACCTCCTAACCACTCCCCTGGCAGCCTGATTGATGCCGAACTGCTCCCTTGCTGACCCGATTGCCCCCAACTGCCCTCCCCTGCCGGCCTGGTCACCCCCAACTGCCCTCTCCTGCAGGCCTGGTCACCTCCAACTGCCTTCCCCTGCAGTCCTGGTCCCCCCAACTACCTTCCCCTACAGGCCTGGTCCCCCCAACTGCCCTCCTCTGCTGGCCTGGTTGCCCCTAACTGCCCTCCCCTGCTGGCCTGATTGCCCACAACTGCCCTCCCCTGCAGGCCTGGTTGCCCCTAACTGCCCTCCCCTGCTGGCCTGATTGCCCACAACTGCCCTCCCCTGCAGGCCTGGTTGCCCCTAACTGCCCTCCCCTGCTGGCCTGATTGCCCACAACTGCCCTCCCCTGCAGGCCTGGTTGCCCCTAACTGCCCTCCCCTGCTGGCCTGGTTGCCCCTAACTGCCCTCCCCTGCTGGCCATCTTGTGTCCACATGGGGGCGGCCATCTTGTGTGTTGGAGTGATGGTCAATTTTCATATTTTTCTTTTATTTGATAGGATAGACTTAAGCAAAGCAGATATGTGTTGATTAATTAATTTATTCACTCAACCAACATTATCAAACCTGGGGTTTTGTAAGCCAATATTATTAAACAGATACAGTGTATTAGATTTCTGGGTTTCAGCTATTAAAACGAAAGCTAATGTTAATACAATGGATTAAGCACTTTACATAAATTATCTCTTTAATTATCAAAAGCCACCTATGAGATATTTTTTATTATCCCTGCTTTACAGATGAGGAAAATGAGGTTCAGATTTCCAAGGCCACACACAGTGTTAGAGCTGGGAGTTGAACCCTGACTTCTCTGTGTTTAATTACTGTATAATGCTACCTTCAAGGGCTCCAACCTAGTGCATGGGATTATCTATAAGAAATTTGCATTCTAAAACAGAGAGGAGGAATATTAATTACCATTGGAGAGGGTATACTGGGTGAGTGGGAGTAATGTTTTTGAGAACTGATTTTTATTTGTGCATTTCCCATAAGTAAAATGGGCATCTCCTAGTGACTTCCATTAAGAAACATTCAGAGGAAAAATTCATTATATTTTCCTATGTGCTGCAAAGCAGTAGTCTCGTGGGAGCACATATTATACTATAGTCATTTTCTACCTGAAGCTGGAGTAATCAATCTTGCTACAGTAGATAGTATTCGGTTAAGTGCTCGAAAATGCAAGTGTATTCTCTTTTACACTGGAAAACTCACTATCTAAAATGCCGGTCATTGTCACATTACAGTAGAACCTAAAAAGTCAGCTGTTCACATTAATAACGGGGGAGTGCCTGCCACCACTGTGTCGGGGAGGTGAGGCCAGGGAGAGCACCCACGTCTCCAGAAGCCCCTCAGAGACAGCAGCATTCAGAATGCTTTTGAGTCCCTGGCACATGGCAGAGCCTTGGCGCGTATTTATTGAATGAGTAAACACAGGAACCGCGAAGGCCCTCCTCACAGTAGGAAGTGAGACTTATCAGCTGTCCCCAAGTGGTACAAAAGAAGTCGGTCTATTTGACTACACACATGAACACAGGGAGCTCAAGAAGAAAAAGAGAACAGACCCTGATAACTTGGACTAGAAAATGCTCAGTATCTGTCCTGGGTCATGGGTTGTACCCTATTGCCAAGTTGAACATTGGGACATCCAGGTAAAGCAGTTCTGTTAGTGCCCTAAGAGGGTTATAGATGAGTCTAGAAAGGTCAAAACCACATTAGGTTGTAATAAAGAAGCTGAATATTTTGCACTTTATCTTATAATAGGCAGCCATGCAAATTTTTAGATAAGAAAATGACTTGATTAAAAATTAATATGAATAAAGGGGTATCAACTCTGGTCATGGAGCTATGTTAATGAATAAAGATATTAAGTATTTATAAGTAAAAGTCCACTCAAATTATTTCAGCACACAATTTTCCTTGTCATATATTTTTTAAAGGTTGAAAGCTATTGCTTTCTTTTTTTAAAAAACCCCCACTATTTTATTGATTTCAGAGAGGAAGGGAGAGGGAGAGGGAGAGGGAGATAGAAACATCAATGATGAGAGAGAATCATTGATTGGTTGCCTCCTGCACACCCCTGCATGTGGGGACCAAGCCTGCAACTGGGCGTATTGCCTGACCAGGAATCGAACCATTACCTCCTGGTTTATAGGTCAATGCTCAACTACTGAGCCACACTGGCTGGGCTCCTTATCATATTTTAAAAGCCAAGTGTGACTCATAATTTAAGGGGTTTTTGAATTCAAACCTCTTTACTTTATGACTTTTCTTACTATAAATAAAACCCTCATCCCTGTCACTACTAACCACCAGTTCTCATATTTATGATTATAAATGATCTCTAATGAAAAGGGCTCCAAATACCCATTCCCTCATCAACAGTAATGCAAGGTCAAGAATAGGGCAACATAGCTGCACTTAGAATGAAGATCATTCAATAAAATAAAATATTATCTTTTTCAGAATGTAGCATTACAATGTGTCTGGATCTTCATGCTCATTGAGTTAGAACCTAAACACTCTGAGGAGTAGACTCTTATTTTGAATGGAAGAAAGTGTCTTAGGGACAATGATGGTAGACCTTGAAAGGTGGCCAGTGCTGAAATTGTATGAGTAGAGTGAAATGGAGTCAACCTGGGAAGTCTTCAATTTACAAGATGTTTTAAATTATCAATTATATTTTTATTTTGTTTTTAAACTTAAAAATGATTAATATAATGCACTGTACACTTAGCTACTATAGAAGAAATAGTACGATTTGATTCTATTTATTTTGTGTAGAAACACTGGTTTTGGTTGGTGCCATGAGGAGAAAAAAACAAGTATCTTAGCCAGGAACTTGGACATTATCCCACTCTCTTACCAATCAGCAAATACTATTTCTCAGTATGTATCTCTTCAGTTCATCCCTCTTCCCAATGTCCTAGTTCAGTCTGTCGTATTTCCTTACCATGGCTATTACAAAAATCTAATATTTTTGCCTGCCTGCTTCTAAGTCCTCCTTCCTCCTCCATGTAACCTCTACTACATCTGCCAGAAGGGCATTTCAATGGTCCCCTAATATCTCCAGGATAAAACCTAAACTTTTAACTTGGAATGCAAGGCCTTATGTGAGCTGGCCCCTGCCTATCTCTTTTTTTTATTTTTATTTTTTTTAATTTTCTTTTTTTTAAAAAATAATTTTTATTTCTTGAAGTATTACAGAGTATTACATATGTCTCCTTTCCCCCCCCCCCT
>NW_005354291.1:8897162-8897624 GCF_000412655.1 Myotis brandtii
CTGTTCAATGCTGCTCTGCCTCTGCATCTACCCCTGTTCATCAGTCTATACTGGTCCCCATTATCCATTTCAACCTCACCAGGGCTGTCCTAACCTCACTGGAGTCATCCCAACCTCACCCGGGCCGTTTCGACCTCACTGGTGCCGTTTCAACCTTACCGGGGCCGTCTCGACCTCACTGGTGCCGTACCTCACCGGGGCCGTTTCAACCTCACCGGGGCAGTCTCGACTTCACCGGGGCAGTCTGGACCTCACCAGGGCCGTCTCGACCTCTCCGGGGGCATCCCGACTTCACCGGGGCCGTCCTGGCCTCACCAGAGCAACACGAAGTTTGGCACTCTGTCCCTTGCTGGGCGGCTCCCTGCCAGACAAAATCTCCAGGCGTTCCTGGTGGCTGAACATCCGGCACACCTGCTCGGACTTCGCCCTCCACCAAGTGCACAGACTGCCCGTCTGCCGTCC
>NW_005354291.1:8898259-8907653 GCF_000412655.1 Myotis brandtii
AGGGAGAGGGAGAGGGAGAGGGAGAGGGAGAGGGAGATAGAAACATCAATGATGAGAGAGAATCATTGATTGGTTGCCTCCTGCACACCCCTGCATGTGGGGACCAAGCCTGCAACTGGGCGTATTGCCTGACCAGGAATCGAACCATTACCTCCTGGTTTATAGGTCAATGCTCAACTACTGAGCCACACTGGCTGGGCTCCTTATCATATTTTAAAAGCCAAGTGTGACTCATAATTTAAGGGGTTTTTGAATTCAAACCTCTTTACTTTATGACTTTTCTTGCTATAAATAAAACCCTCATCCCTGTCACTACTAACCACCAATTCTCATATTTATGATTATAAATGATCTCTAATGAAAAGGGCTCCAAATACCCATTCCCTCATCAACAGTAATGCAAGGTCAAGAATAGGGCAACATAGCTGCACTTAGAATGAAGATCATTCAATAAAATAAAATATTATCTTTTTCAGAATGTAGCATTACAATGTGTCTGGATCTTCATGCTCATTGAGTTAGAACCTAAACACTCTGAGGAGTAGACTCTTATTTTGAATGGAAGAAAGTGTCTTAGGGACAATGATGGTAGACCTTGAAAGGTGGCCAGTGCTGAAATTGTATGAGTAGAGTGAAATAGAGTCAACCTGGGAAGTCTTCAATTTACAAGATGTTTTAAATTATCAATTATATTTTTATTTTGTTTTTAAACTTAAAAATGATTAATATAATGCACTGTACACTTAGCTACTATAGAAGAAATAGTACGATTTGATTCTATTTATTTTGTGTAGAAACACTGGTTTTGGTTGGTGCCATGAGGAGAAAAAAACAAGTATCTTAGCCAGGAACTTGGACATTATCCCACTCTCTTACCAATCAGCAAATACTATTTCTCAGTATGTATCTCTTCAGTTCATCCCTCTTCCCAATGTCCTAGTTCAGTCTGTCGTATTTCCTTACCATGGCTATTACAAAAATCTAATATTTTTGCCTGCCTGCTTCTAAGTCCTCCTTCCTCCTCCATGTAACCTCTACTACATCTGCCAGAAGGGCATTTCAATGGTCCCCTAATATCTCCAGGATAAAACCTAAACTTTTAACTTGGAATGCAAGGCCTTATGTGAGCTGGCCCCTGCCTATCTCTTTTTTTTTATTTTTATTTTTTTTAAATTTTCTTTTTGTTTTTAAAATAATTTTTATTTCTTGAAGTATTACAGAGTATTACATATGTCTCCTTTTTCCCCCCCTTGACATTCCCCCAGCCTCCCTTACCCCCTAGTGTCTTGTGTCCATTGGAAGTCCTTCGGTTGATCTCTTAACCCCACTCCCAAACCCTCCCCAGGCTTCCCACTGTAGTTTGACAGTCTGTTCAATGCTGCTCTGCCTCTGCATCTACCCCTGTTCATCAGTCTATACTGGTCCCCATTATCCATTTCAACCTCACCAGGGCTGTCCTAACCTCACTGGAGTCATCCCAACCTCACCCGGGCCGTTTCGACCTCACTGGTGCCGTTTCAACCTTACCGGGGCCGTCTCGACCTCACTGGTGCCGTACCTCACCGGGGCCGTTTCAACCTCACCGGGGCAGTCTCGACTTCACCGGGGCAGTCTGGACCTCACCAGGGCCGTCTCGACCTCTCCGGGGGCATCCCGACTTCACCGGGGCCGTCCTGGCCTCACCAGAGCAACACGAAGTTTGGCACTCTGTCCCTTGCTGGGCGGCTCCCTGCCAGACAAAATCTCCAGGCGTTCCTGGTGGCTGAACATCCGGCACACCTGCTCGGACTTCGCCCTCCACCAAGTGCACAGACTGCCCGTCTGCCGTCCTCACTGGAGCCATCCCAACCTCACTCGGGCTGTTTCGACCTCACTGGGGCCGTTTTGGCCTCACCAGGGCCGTCTCGACCTCACTGGTGCCCTACCTCACCGGGGCCGTTGTGGCCTCACCGGTGCCGTCCCAACCTCACCGGGCCGTCCCGACCTCACTGGGGCTGTTTCGGCCTCACCGGGGCCGTCTTGACCTCATCGGGGCCGTTTCAGCCTCACCAGGGCCATCTCGACCTCATCGGGGCCGTTTCAACCTCACCGGGGCTGTCCTGACCTCACCGAGGCCATTTTGGCCTCACTGGGGCCGTCCCTACCTCACTGGGGCCGTTTCAATCTCACCGGGGCAGTCTTGACCTCACCAGGGCCGTCTCAACCTCTGCGGGGGCATCCCGACCTCACCGGGGCCGTCCCGGCCTCACCGGGGCTGTCCTGGCCTCACCGGGGCAACACGAAGTTTGGCACTCTGTCCCTTGCCGGGCAGCTCCCCGCCAGACAAAATCTCCAGGCGTTCCTGGTGGCTGAACATCCGGCACGCCTGCTCGGACTTCTCCCTCCACCAAGTGCACAGACTGCCCGTCTGCCGTCCCCCAGCGTCCCACGTGAGACTGGAATCAGTGGACGTGCTTGTGTGCCTGCTGGTACAGCGGTTCCACATCACAGGCCCAGCCAAGCCTGGCCCCGGCCTCCCTGAACCTGACTCCGCCCCCCGAGTGCGTCCTTCCCGAAGCCGAAATCTGCAGCCTGCTGGGTTGGCCTCTGTACTTGGCGCTTCTGCACATCCTACTCAGTCTCAATGCTCTTCTTTCTTTCCTTCCAGTTGTAGAGCTTCCACTGGGCCAGCTTTCCCATGGTTACGTATGATAGCTGTTTGTTCTATAGTTGGTAGTTTTGACGTTGTTGTGGGAGGCAGCACCCACAGGTCTGTACCTTACGCCACCATCTTGGTTCTCCTGGGTCTGCTCCTTGAGTGTGTCTCCCATGGGTGCGAGGAGTTGAAGTCTGCAATTTGTTGGGTTAGGCTGCAAAAGCGCAGGTGGGTCTTTTTGTGCCACTGGCACAGCTTGGATGGGGATGTAAATTGAGTAGGGCGGGATCTCAGGGAGTCACCGGGGCAGAGCAAATAGCAATGGCGTCTCCGCGGCTCCTCGCCTCTCTGGGACTCTGGGACTTCACGTCCCCTAGTGCGGGCGAGCAGCTGCGTGACAGAGCCTCCCTCACTTTCCAACCACTGCAAGGCCGTGCCACCTCTCCCCATGGGGTCTGAGGCCTCAGAGACCCGTCCCGAGCAAGCCCAGAGCAAGCCCAGAGGATTCGAGAGTTCGTAACCCCTTCCAATTGAAAAAAAACCATGCATCCAGTTGCAGCCCACCTGGTGCGCGACTCTGTACCTCTGTTCTTGGCGCCTCTGTAGCTCCTACTCAGTCTCACTGCGCTTCTTTCTTTCCTTCCAGTTGTAGAACTTCCACTGGGCCAACTTCCCCATGGTTCTGAATGGTGGTTGTTTGTCTTATGGTTGGTAGTTTCAATGATGTTGTGGGAGGAAGCACGCACAGGTCTACACCCTACGTCACCATCTTGGTTCTCCCCTGCCTATCTCTTTAATCTCCTTTTTAAAGCTCCTGTCTTGATTCCATACTCTTGCCATACTGGCTTTATCTACACCAGTGGTTCTCAACCTGTGGGTCGCGACCCCTTTGGCGGTCGAACGACCCTTTCACTGGGGTCGCCTAAGACCATCCTGCATATCAGATATGTACATTATGATTCATAACAGTAGCAACATTACAGTTATGAAGTAGCAACGAAAATAATTTTATGGTTGGGTCACAACATGAGGAACTGTATTTAAAGGGCCAGAAGGTTGAGATCCACTGACTACACTCCTCTGAATGGTCTCTCCTCTGGAAATCGCACACACACACTTCTCATCCTTGAATTCTAATCCCCATTTGCTCACATTTTTGAAGGCTTCTTGTTTTTTAAAGCCAGAATCCTCTTTCTGCATATTTTTTAAATTTTCTTTAAGCTATAGGTCCCCCCAAATTTTCTGATGATGCCTACTTAATATCACCATTTTGTTCCCCTATTAGGGCACTTTTCATACTCTAATTATATGCTTATAAAAGTACCAAACTCACCAGAATAAATATGAGGAAAAGGGATCTGAAACTGTCATTTTTATATGGCTCCAACTGAACATAATATCCACTACATTATGTGAATGCTTTCTGAATTAATGAACAAACATTCTAAAACTGAAGTTCTCCTCCTATTTTTACCATAAGGTGGTTTCCTTGGGTGTGGAGGTGTGGTAAGGATGGGAAAATGCAAATACTTCCAGGGATATGTAAAAATCTCTCAATCACCTGGGGGCTTTAAATCAGCCTAATATGAGTCATGTTTTATGTGTGTTGAATGAGCACTGAACTAGGAATAGGAAGACCTGTATTCTACTCATGGCTTTACCACTCTCTTGTTATATGATCCTGAGACAGGTACTTGACTCGTGTTCATAAACTACAAAATGAGGGAGCTGGAAGAAATGATATCTAACATATTATAAAGATTATTTTCCAGGAACTTTAAAAAGTGAAGATAGAACTTAGAAGAAAAGTTGACTTTCTCAAGTTCATAATAGCTCATTCCCTTAGAGGACAGGTGTTTCCAGCTCAGCAGTGCAACAAGCAATGCTCCTAGTGTCAAATGCATTACATGACTATTGTAATGGGACAGATGCTCATATTTGATGTTTCTTTTGAAAAAAATGTCAATATTTCCTCATGTTCTAAAATACATGCTTGAAACAGTATTCCCAGTGTTCCTAAATAGCACATTTTAAATTGCATCTACACTAATAAAAGAGAAACATGGTAATTAGCGTACGACCACTACCCTTCCCATTGGCTAATCAGCATATCCTTATGCAAATTAACTGTCAGCCAAGATGGCGGCCGTCAGCCATGCACTGATGCGAGCAGGGAGGCTTGCTTGCTCCAGTGATGGCGGACTCCAACGTTCCCCACCTCACTTGCCGGCCTCTCAGCTGCAACTCTAAGCAACTATGTTGCAAATATAGAAGCTAAACAAAACCCTAGAAACCGGCTTTCAGTCAGCCGGGCTTCAGCCAGCCGGAACGCAACATTGTATCAAATACAGAAGGTAAAGGCCAGAAACCTGCTTTCAGCAGCGAGGCCTCACTGCGAGAGGGCACAGGCCAGGCTGGGGGACCCCCCTCCTCCCCCCGAGTGCACAAATTTTTGTGCTCCGGGCCTCTAGTTATATTATAACCAACATTATGGCTTAATTAGGGTCTATACATCAGTGTAAATAATTATTGTTTACAAAGTCAGCTATACATGTGTACAGATTTCTGTTGGTAGTAGAATTAAGGCATCCAGACATTTATACACATTTTACTATTCAAAATACCAAGTCACCTTGTTCTAATTGAATAAAAACAGATCTAACATAATTGTCAAGAAAGACCTTCTCTTTCTTTACTCCAGGTTATAATTATGGGTGTGGAGAAATACCAAACTGAAAGAAGATTTGGTGGGTTTTAAGTTTTTATTGTATTAACTAATTTAATGTAAATGTTTTGTTGACTTCATTGAGCAGAAATTGGAGATTAAATTCTTTTACAATGCCTGCGAGTGTTATGGTGAGAGGGTACCCCTCCTTGGTAGAGGATGTAGCATTCACACAGTGTTTGAGAGATTTATTGAACATCTGCTATGTGTCAGGTTAAGTGCTTTACACATACTATTTTATTATTTTTGAATCCTTAAAACATCATTATTAAGGATATATAATAATATTGACATTTATGAATGAGGACAATGAGGCTCAGAATGGTCAGTACAAGCTGAGGTTTTAACCTAGCTGTTTGACTCAAAGGCTATGCTCTCTCTCTTAAAAAAATCTATTGATTTCCAGGAGGAAGGGAGAGGGAGAGAGATAGAAACATCAATGAGAGAGAATCATTAATTGGCTGCCTCTTGCATGCCCCCCATTGGGGATTCAGCCCACAACCCTGGGCATGTGCCCTGACTGGAAACCATACCATGACCTCCTGGTTCATAGGTTGATGCTCAACCACTAAGCCACACCAGCCTGGCAAGGCTATGCTCTCTTAACAGCACACTGCCATCCCCAAATTAAATGCAGCTAAAAAGGGCAGCATTGGGGCTGCACCTCCAGAGGGGATGATATGAGGGGTGATATAAACAAAGCATCAGGAAAGTCACAAGGCAACATGACCTGCATCCTAGTACAGCATTTCTCAAATTTTTAGCAAACAGATGAATCATATGAGGATGTTTTCAATTGCAGAGCGTGATACAGTAGGTTTGGGCGGGGCCTGGGATCCTGCTATTCTAACAGCTCTCTAGTAAAGGCAATGTTGCGGAGCCAGAGACCACACTTCTAGGAATCAAGAGCTAATGCCCAATGACTGATTCAGCACCGTGGACAGCAGAACAGGTGTTCTACCACCATCACCTTCTCTGCCATTTCATTCAAATCTCTTTAATATCTTCTGTGATATGATTATGGTGACAAAACACATAGTTAGAAATTTTTAAAATTACTTTTTGGATTGCTATCACCTTGCGTTCACGCAGGTACAAATCTGTCTAGAGAAGAGAACTGGGGCTTAGAGAGGGTGGAGGTGCCCCTCTGGCATTTTTAAAAAAGTATGCTTCCAGTGAACCTTGGGTAAAAAGAATTTAATCAACTTTATTATTGAATAAGAAAGTTGATACAGAACTCATAAAATATTTGTTATATTACAAGATTCAATATTATAAAATATCTACTTGAGAAGAGTAGCACTCTAACTTGCACATTTGATGAACAGAAATTAGCAACATCTCTCCTTAAAAAAATCGTTATTGTTGAAAGTATTACATATCTGCTGCTAAATCTAATAAACTATTAGTCAATTGCACATGAGAGAGAAATAATTAAAAATATGTCAAAGTGCTAGTCAAAATCAGAGTGAAACAAAAATGCCCTTAAAATTTTATTTTAAAATGTGTTTCTGTTCCCTTTTTCTTTCTCCTGTATTCCTTCCACCAAATTCTATATTTTAAGGACAAAACCAGACAGATCATTTTCTTTGAGTGACATTGTTTTTATTTACTCCCTAGTTTGAAACAGCAACTATGGCTGCCAGCAGAGATACCTCCGGGTTTTAAGACTATCAATCTATTTCACAGCAGGAACAAAAGAATTCAGATAAGAGTCTGGTAAACAATTTAACTTGTTTTCCTTTGAAGATATTTTTTATTTTCTGGTTGAGGACCCTCTTCTCAAGTCTGGAGAAGCTATGGGCTACACTTATGGCAAAAGAAAATGGGTATAATCCCTGGTAAATTTTCTAGTAGGCCTTCCCTTAGCCTCATTGCATCATTTACTTAAGAATACATACTGTTTTTCATTCCAATGGATATTTTCAAACTTAATTCATTAACATTTTTTACATTTATAGTGTACCAAGATAAAAATGTTGATCATATTTCAACATTTTTCTCAAATTTATTCTTGATTCCAGAGGAAGAGTATTCTTTTTTACTATGTTAATAGGATTCAAACAAGTTTTGTGCATGTGTAACTACATGTTGAGAATCTATGTCGCAGGTAAACAGTTTTATATGTATTATTTCATTCAATTTGCACAAAGCCCTTTGAAATGGGTCCTTGTTTTTACTTAAGGGATGGGAGAAACAAGGCTGGAAGTCCCTGTTAGTAGGTAGTTGAGCCTGAATCACTGGGAGGAGTGCTCTCTTTTCTCTGCGCACTCTTATAAGATGTGCTTGTTCTGGCGGAAATTTACACATCTCAGAAGGATACACCAGAAAATATTATGTGTGAAGTGCAATGCAGCTGGATGGTGAGAGGTCTCATCCATTACTTTAAAAATGGATATGGAGCTAAATTCAGAATCTATTAGACATGGTATATTCACTGGGATTTTTTTCAGATGGAGAGTTGCTGGCCTATAGCAGATATTAAATACATAATTTACCTGAGCTTGCCTTGAGCACTCCTTGGCAGGGAAGAATTTATAATTAATATCTCAAGAGCTGCTTGGTCTACTGAATTGTAGATAGTCCTCTATTTAGAGGACATGTTACCCTAGTCTTTTCTGAGATGAACAGTAATTATTTTTAAAAGAAATGTAAATAATTCCCTTTTGGTAGTCTGATGTAGTTCATCTTTCTGCTGCTTCTTTTATGCCTGAATCACTGAAATCTAAGTTTAGAAATGAGGAATCATCAATATCTGTGGCCATAGAATGTGCTAATTCTTCCTTTCATCAGTCACTCTGTGAGGAAGGCTCAGTCATTCAATGTCTAAATGGTTAGATACCCATCTTAAATATTTCACTGCTTGTCTTAGATAAGATGACTTGTCTAATGATCTCTAAGGTCACTATGAGCCTGTTCATCATCCTGGGAAGCTAGTGATCCTAACCAGGAGGTGTCCACTCTCAGGAGCTTTATAGGAAAAGGTGACTTCAGGGTATTTCTTTATAAGATGTACAGGCTACAACTGGAAGCAAGGCCTGGTGGAATCACAATCCTTTGATTGGATGCTTGGACAAATGTGTAAGAAAACCTGAGAGTTCAGCAGGTGGCTGTGGGCTAAGATGTACTAGATGCAGGTGAGGTAACAATTAAACTACAGATGGTTTATAGCTGTGACTCATTTCTCCACCTCCCTCCCTTTAGTTTTTTTCTTTTTTAACATTTGGATTGTGAAATTTTTACTAAAAGGGCCAATTTTCCAAATGTTTCTAGTCAAGATTGTACCACAAGCAATCCATTTCTACAGTCTCTTATCTGATTTCCAAGATTTTTTTTAATGTGGAAAGTTTTGCATGGAATTCTGCCCCACCTCTCAGTCTCACTTCCATTCCCCTCCTTCCCTCCCTCATACATTTCCCATCGCCAGGAACAAACTCCTCTTAGAAATATTTTTCACATCTCTAGATTTATTTCTATTGTTTAAAATTTAATTTCTAATAATAAAATAACTATATAGAAAAAAAGAACTGAACAGATCATACATTGAAATACACAAATACACTGCACCAGAATGTTACACTTGCCTTCTGGTCCACCACCTAAAATACATTGAGGAGACACACAAGGAAGGGCACACCCCACCCCCAAGCGCTGGGAGCTGGGACTGGTGTGCTCTGATGCTCTGTGGCGGGCTTGGAAGAAGCCTTATTCCAGTTTTACATGAAACTTTACTTGCTGAATTGACCTGCATATATACAATCATCATTTCTGTCTCTGTCCAGTCGGAGGTAACCATCATAATGGTTTACTCTGTGAATGGGGCACAGTCTCCACTCAGTGCATGTTCGGGGGTAAGAGGAGTAACTTGTACCCCTCATTGGCTTTGATGTTTGGAGTTGAAGCTCACCACTGTCCGTCGAAGCCCTCAGCGATCCAGTTCATCCTCTTCGTCCCTGCCGCCTGTTCGGAGCCCCTTTCCGCGCCAGACCGCGGTTGATCATCGCGCGCTTCAAGGTGGGGAGGGAGGCCCCCAG
>NW_005354291.1:8908817-8988235 GCF_000412655.1 Myotis brandtii
AGGCGCCAGACGTCCCAACAGCTCCCGGAGTGAGAGCCCGGAGAGGCGGCCGGACCTCCGAGTCCCCGCGCTCCGGACAGGTGAGGGGGAAGGAGGGGTGCGAGCGGCGTGGGGAGGTGGGCGGGCGATCGCGGCAGCCAAAGCGGGGAGCTTCTTCATCGCTCCCCCCTTCTCCCGCGTCAGCCTCCGGAGTTAGGGTAAACACTGTCTTCTGAAGTTTGGGAAATAAACCAAGTCCGCCATCAGTTCGGGACTCCGCAGTCCCTGGAGCGCAAGACAAGCCGCGGGAGCAGCCTCCGAGAGCGCGGAGCCTCGGCGCGCCCGGCTGGGTTTCTCCACGCTACACCCTCCTTTGTTTCCGTTCCAGAGTCAGCATTCCCCGGGAAGGTGTTCTCGGCGTTAATTGATAACGGTCCTTGGCCCGAGCAAAGTGTGTTCAGGGCTTCCTAAAGCAGTATCGTATGTGGTTAGTATGTACACAGGCAAAATGGAGAGGCGAAGCAGTTATTGCCAAATTCAGCGCTACTCTTCTTCCTATAGAGTCTGTCCTTAAGAGAAAGGGCTGAGGGTTTGCGAGATTTGCTTCATTAATCATTTTTTTTTACTATTATTAATTGCCCAAGCCAGTATTTCATACTGTGCGGTTGTGAGCTCTCTCTGTGTGTTTTCTGCCCTTAGATTTAGATTAAGGTGTGTGTGTGTGTGTGTGTGTGTAATATTTGTAATAAAAACATTTCATTGTTCAGTACCAGGCATTGGTAATGCCAGAAAGTCACATGCTTCACATAAGTGCAATTTACTAGTTGTAGTCAACCCAGGTGCACCTTAATCTGGTGTACTTAAGAACTAAGTAAAGTATGTTGACCTCTTTCCTTGTTGTTTTTTTCTGAAGTCGTTGTGGACAACTGAATATATTGAAAACATTTCATTTACTTTGGTGGTTTGTCATTATGGTAACACTTAATATATAAAATGACATTAGGTTATTTGGCTACTGATACTAAAATATATTACCATTTTGTGAAAAGTAGGCTAAATTTTGAAACTTCGTAAACCTTACTTTATTTTTCTGCTACTGTCTACCCATACAGCAGCATCTGCTCGTAGTTTCATGCTTTTCAAACAGCTTAAGTGAAGAGTAAGTGTCCTTCTAAACAAATTGTTTCCATTAAGTGGAAACTATAGTTAAATGCTTTAGCAACTTAATGTTATGGAATTTTTTTTTTACTCTTTAAAATATATTCTGCCCTAGCCCGTTTGGCTCAGTGGATAGAGCGTCGGCCTGCAAACTGAAAGGTTCCAGGTTTGATTCCGGTCAAGGGCACATGCCCGGGGTCGTGGGCTCGATCCCCAGTGGGGGACTTGCAGGAGGCAGCCGATCCAAGATTCTCTCTCCTTGTGGATGTTTCTATCTCTCTCTCCCTCTTCCTTCCTCTCTGAAATCAGTAAAGATATATTAAAAAATAAAAACACAACACAAATGTATAAAATATATTCTGAGGTGTTGGGACTTCAAGAAAATCATTCTTATTAGAGAGCCCATAACTGTGATGATTTGGCTATAATTTGTAACCTAGTTATGTATAGCTTTGTATCCTAGGCTAGGGAAGTCTTCAGTGAACCAGAGGTGTTTCGTGCAATTTCCAAGCAGTTGGCACAGGAAGGTTTTACCTGTTGCTTCTGTGTCAGGTCCAGGTAAATCCATGCAGTTTCCCAAAGACATCTGTAATCAGAAGGGTTCTGCAGGCAAAATTGTTGTCAAGAGGCTGCTGTACTTATTTTAACTCAGAGAAATTTGTAGTGAAGCTTTTAAATGCTCCAAGAGTTAGCTTGTGGTAGTTGGACTTGCGTAGTTTCAGAATTTTGACAACAGCTCATTGGGCAGAGGAAGGTAACTAGTGATTTATAGGGGGAGTGGATCTGAATTGTTTGTTTATATTCTCTCATTCTCAGGATGACTCTCAGCTTAAAGGGAAATACATTCATCTTTAGCTTAGGAAAATAGATAAGAACAAAGATAAAAGCAGATGTCACTTTGTATAGTTCTTAAGAAAAATGAGTAGAAGATAAAATAATAAGTTCTCATGGCAATGCATATTACTTACCAAATAGAATGTAGAGTTTAAAAGCAGTTTAAATATAGATTTCATTTAATGTCACTGTCCTTAAATAGGAGACCGCATGGGGAGTCTGCATCAAGCAAAACACATCTGGAATGAGAACTTGTGTAGAGATGGAACAAACGAGCCCACAGTGAGATGGGCCCTTTATTTTATTAGGAATACATGAACTGCAGTTTTACCGAGTGTATCCATTTCAGGACTTAAGATGTGTTTTGTCTGCTGAGGTGTGATATGTGCCCAAGCCCCCAGAGAGCACAGATGAACACTTGTGTCATGCTAGCTGCTGGAGGGTAAGGTAGCTCCTGCTATGGGAGCTTACAGGCCGATGTAGAAGGGACTGGAAAAGGTGCCACGGATCACTGAGGACTTGGGGTGGTCCTTGAGATTCAGGGGTTGCCAAAGGCACTGTAAGAGGAATTGGAAAGACCAAGTCATCCTGACCAAGACACTGATTATGTGGCCCTGAATACATTCCTTGGCCTTTTTGGGTCTCTCTGCCCTCATCAACAGATCAAAGCCTTTGAACTGTGACCTTCCCATCCTCTTTTAAAAATACTTCATGATGAATCCTAAAGGAATTAAGGAGAGGGAGAAATCAGAATGTGGTGGGGTGGTGTTGGTGCCATCAGTAGAGTTTGGGTTGGAGGGTGACAGGGAAAGGGAAATATGATAATAATAGGAGGTAAGGAGATCTGACCTGGGGCATCTGGCCCATCATGGATGGTCTGTGTTCACAATACATAATAAAATAAGTACCGATGCTCACTGAGTACTTGATGGTTTTCAGTGAATTTTCAGAAATAATGGCAATTGATTTTCACAACAACCCAAGTAATTAGAGCGGAAAGGTGAGGAAATCAGGACTAACACTGCAAAGTGCCCTTGCACCAGTAAGCTCCATTGCCTTTCTGCAGGATTTGTAGAGATAAGAGAAGCTAGATAGGACGCGCTTTGGAAACCCTGTGGAAATGGGAAAGAGAGAGAAAGTTGGTGTCAGATTTTTGTGGGTGTTCACATTTCTGAGTAAAAATTTAGTTTACATTCTGGAAGAGACGAGTCTCCAATCATGAGATAAAGACTTCCTGAAAAGTCTTGAGTTCTGATTGTTGATGTTTAGTCTGATGACTCCTGTCTGTGCTCCCTCTCACCTCACCTCCCTCTCATTCTCCGGCACTAATTCTGGGGATTTGATTATTACAGAGTCATTGATAAGACTCTTCTAAGAGCTTTCAGTGCAACTGGTGACAGTGAATTCTCCTGTGAAGGTGTGGATTCTTGGACCATTGTGCTGTGAATTAATGGGATATATTCCATTGTGCTGTGAATTGATGGGATATATTCCAAAGCAGGCTGTGCTTTGGAAACTTTGTCACCAAAGGTGAAATTACACAGAAATCACAGGAATTACACAGGAATGTGAGCAAGGTAAGAAGATGTGGCTCTCTGCATTCCTTCCTGTAGTGTCCTTGTCATCAGCTCAAAGCATTAAGTGTACCAAGGGGGACAAGTCCTCACGCCCCCCCAACCCCCCATGTTCCTGTGGAAGGGAGTTGGTTAGAATTCATCTGGTTATATACATGAGAGGAACTTACCTTTAACCAGGTTAAGCAAAGAGGAAGATTTATTGGCTCATGTGACTGGAAAGTTCAAAGGTGGACTTTGCTTCAGTCATAACTGTTTGCCAGAGACACTACATCTTTGTCAGGGTTCTTTCTTTCTCCCCCTGCTTCTCGGCTCCTCTTCTCTCTCAGTGAACTTCATTCTGAGGCTCTCTTCCACGTGCTGAGAAAGATGACAGTCCATAGTAACACACCTGCATCTCTAGGCCTTTGATCCATAAGAAGTCTCTTCTGGGTCCCATTTCTAGAAATCTGGACAGGCCTTTGATCCGTAAGAAGTCTCTTCTGGCCCTAGCTGGTTTGGCTCAGTGGATAGAGCATTGGCCCATGGACTAAAGAAGTCTCTTCTGGGTCCCATTTCTAGAAATCTGGAAGGGCTTGGATTGGCCCTGCTTTGGTGGTCATTGAATCAGTCAATCTCTGTTTACAGCAGAGAGGACTACCATGATAGTCTTAGACTGGATCATGTGCCCAACACTGTGTGCATGAGATGCCAGTGGTGGGGTGCAGTGGAGAAGGCTGGTAGGGGCACCATGATGGACAGTTCTGTCTAGTCACATAGAGGTGTGATTCTCCCAAGCTAATGATGCTCTCTGCTGTTAAGGAGAATTGCTCCCTCTTTTTGGGGGACAGTCCCCTGCACCATGATGTCAAGTTTGTACAGGGAGACATCTCAGATGCCATGCAAGTTCCAGAAGTGGACTTTGCTACGAGGTTTCACAGAATATTATTGTACACGGAGCCGGCCACTTACCTATATCTGTGTACTTTTATCAAATACCCCTGTGCCTTATTTCCAGCCTAAGGATATTATTTACAGAAGCCTCGGTCATCTAGGGATCACAGGATTAGAGACACCTGGTGTGGGCATTATCAGTGAAAGTTTGAACAGGGAAATGAAGTGATAAACACAGAACTATTGTTTATACAGATTCATTGGGTTTGTGGGAGCTGGCTGGGCAGAAGGGAGGCAGTGGGTTCAGGTTAGTGTTATCACTTAGGAGGCATAAGGTGATAGGTCCCAAATGAGAATGTTGGCATATGTGGACGAGATAAGGAAAGTCTGGTGAGGTTGCATGTTAGGATGAGGGAGCATCTGTGTTGACCAAGCATTTGTGTGATGAAACAGATCAGGAGAGATGAGACCAAGTAAACAGGCTGGGCCAGTAGGTAAAATGGCAGCTGGATTGTGTAGAAAGGAAACCTGTGGCCACCAGGAGTCCTAGGGACAAAGCCTTTAGATCAGTGGTTCTCAACCTTCCTAATGCCGTGACCCTTTAAGACAGTTCCTCATGTTGTGGTGACCCCCAATTTCATTGTTACAAATTGAACATAATTAAAGCATAGTGATTAATCACAAAAACAATATGTAATTATATATGTGTTTTCCGATGGTCTTAGGCGACCCCTGTGAAAGGGTGGTTCGAACCCCAAAGGGGTCGCGACCCACAGATTGAGAACTGCTGCTTTAGATGTATAGCATTGACACTTACTGAACACCTATCTACTATGCCAGGTCCTTATTGTTTTAGGTTCATTATATTAAATCTCACAATAGTCCTCTAAGGGAAGAAAACTGAAAGTTAAGGAGGTAAATAACTTGCTCAAGGTTATGTTGTCCTTAAGTTGTAGAGCTGGGATTCAAACCCCTGCAGTCCGAAACAAAAGCCTCTGCTTTAAGACACTGTGCTACACGACCTCTCAAGCCCAAGGTCAGAATTCAGGATAGCAGGCCACATGGAGGGACAGGTGCAGTGTTGTGCCTTCTAACAGGCAAGCAGAGCACCAGAAGTTCAGGTCAGACAGAGAGGATGCAATAGAGGTTAGCAGGGTGAGGGTGCAGAGCATCCATGCTCAGGGGCAAACGGGACAGCAATGCCAGGGAAGAATAGATTCTTGGTTTGGGGTTTGGGATGTAGCAAAGAAAGTGGATGGAAGTGGTATCAGGACCAGGTGGGCAGTTCAATAGAACAACTAGGGCTCGATTGCTGATCTGAGAACAGGAACTCTACCATCTACTCTAGCTTCAAATATTCTTCCTGGTGTAAGTCACTGAAAATATGGAATGGGCAACTGACTCCTGAGTGGAAGACTGGGTTCTATTAGTTGTCAGGTACTATTAAGGAAAAAATAGATGACATTTGTAGAATGTTTGCCATGTGTCTTACATACATCATCTCACCAAATCTTCAGTAGAGGCCTGGGAGGGTAAGTATTAGGGTTTTTTAAAGCCAGGAAATGGAGGCTTAGAAAGGTTAAGTTACTTGCCTGAGCTTCTGGAATTAGACCGGAAGATGAAGGAGTGGTCATAGAAACCCAGATTCATCTAAGTCTGGACCTCATCCTGGGTCTTCAGGGAGTCATTCTGGTCCTGGCAGTCAAGGTCAGTTTCAAATCTGGGCCATAGAAATTGGGGAAGTCAGCTGGGGCATATGTTTTGTGAAGGGGGACCGTGAGTTAACTTCTGGACATCTGAATATGAGCTGATACCAGGTCATCTGAAGACAGTTGTCCAGCAGGGTTATATCCAGCTTCGGCACAAAACCTAGTAATCTAGTAGGTTTTTCCCCTCAGTACAGGATCTCTGTCATTATGCAGGATACGTACGTCAGCAAGTCAGATGTTTGGAAGGCTTAATTTTAGTCACTGATTTCAGTTGAAGAGCAGGGACCTCTGCCAGCTACCATGGCCTGGATTTACCTTTATACATACAGGTACTTTGCCCTAAATATAATAAATAAGAAACAGATATATACTGAGAGAGAGCAAGCAAAAACACTAACACATACTGAATGTAGTAGGTACAGGGAACACACTCCAGCTGTAAAAATCTGTACTTGAAGCTGCTCTAAATCAAACTATTTACTACTGGAACATCATAGCGTTCCCCAACAAATGCAAGGTCAAATTTGTATCTGCTTAGATGTATGACCAGATGTAGGTCTTCATTATGTGCAGTGGATTGTGTTTCTATCTAAGAGGAAGGGGAATGCGAAGATATGTGAGACATATTTGTGAGAACTCATAGCCCATTTGGGGAGGTAAGCAACCATACATAAAACTTTTAAAACAACACAGTGGAATAATACGATCTTTAGAGTTGGAAGGATCTTTTAGAGAGTAGTCAAGATGACAGCGCTATGTAGTATTATGAAATCCAAATAGTAGCAGCTGAATATAAGTGCTATGGAGACTAAAAGAAACAGAGCTATCTGAAACCTGGAAGCCAACAGTGGGCTTTCAGAGGAGGAGAGGACTGTTGAATAAAATGGAAAGAGAGACAGAGGAAGGTATTCCAGGTAGGACTAGGAACTTATCAATGCCTTCCAGCCAGAACCCACCAGGAAATTCCATTTAGTCAAACAGGGTTTGCTACTCATTGAGGCAAGTGAGAATGTACATCATAGGGAAAAGTGGGGTGTCTCAGGAAGAGGGTGTTAGGAATTAGTTATTGTGGGATTTGGGCTTGTGTTAAATGCTTTGGGAGACAGTTTAAAGAAGCAGGGCTTTGTTCCAGGTTGGAGCAGGGGTAATCCTATGAGAGTTTGTATCTTAAATCTTATCTAGGAGGAGGCAAGACTAGAGAAACTAATTGGCAAAGAAGCTGCAAGCTCCCATTAGCTAGGTTAGGGGGTATTGGTCATTATGGGGTTGGATGGTGTTTGTGTTTTTGTTTGTGTTCCCATATGAGTACATAGTAGTCTTGTTTCTGTCCTGATCCATCATGGTCACGAGATGTCCTTGTCCAGTGTTGATGTTCTGTGACATCGTCTTCATCTAACAGGAGAACACCAAGGCATAGCTCTGAGTGCCAGGCCAGCTCCTGGGTATCAGGGGCTGCCCTGCTGTTTCATAAACTGCAAGTGATACTCCGGAGTATATCTTATTGCATGCACCAAACAAGATTCCCATTACCATAGGATCCTGTGAGTGAGTGTTTCTCTTGTGAATTAGTGAGATGATTTTTTTTCTCTGCTCTAAGAAGTTATTTAGCAACCTTCATTAAATGGCCACTATTTACTGGGTGCTGTGTTAGATTCTGAGGATGTTAGGATGACAAGAATCTCAAGAATCTCATAATCTAATGGAAGAGTCAGATATAAACCAATGACCACAACACACTGAAACAAAGCTGGCAGGGCTCTTAGAATAGGGAAAGGAGGTTAGAGTCTCTTGGGATTAGTCATGCTGAGAAGGGGCAGGCTCTTTTGCAAATAGTGAGTTACTCACAGAGGTGCTGATAGGTTGGCAGCTGCTAAGGAATATTATCCTTTTTGAGAACCAGCATCTTTGGGCTGGAATGCAGGGTGAATTTAAGGAATCTCAGTACTGATTTTGGCATAAGAGAGGCATAAATTTTCACTCACTTGGTGAACCACATATCAGATCAGCTTAGTGAACATACAAGTGCAAGTATTTGTAATACAGTAGAGTTAGTGTTTCTGAAGAGACACTATTATTTCTTATGACAGCAATACATGCTCCCAATAAAAACTTTGGAAAATATATTAAGTATAAAAAAATCAGGAAGAATATTTGCCTATAATCCCATGACCCAAAGGCACCATAACATTTTGACATTTTCTTCCCTCTTATTTTTAACGAATTTTCCATAGTTAATAACATAGTACAACCTGCTCTGTTCGCTTAACTTTGTCTCCTAAATATTTCCAACTTCCCGGCAAGCTTTACTAATGTCTGTATAATAACTGATTGTATGGATAAACCATAATTTATTAGCCAATCCTTTAAAATTAGACCTTTAGGCTGTTTCCAAATATCTGGTATTATAAATGGCACTTTGATGAAATCTTTGTACAAATTTCAAATTACTTCTTTAAGCAAGTTCCACGGAAGGGTAATTCCTGGGTCAAAGGTAATGAATCTTAAATCTTGTATCTTAAGATGTTTAATGCAAAACTGGTTTTCATAATAGATGAACTTGCGATTGGCAGTGCACAGAAATACCCCCTCACTATGGCTGTACTAGTGTGTTATTTATTTTTTAGATAAAAATGCTACCATTTCAAAACAAGTAACAGTTTATGCTCACTGCTGATTTTGTCCCTTTGTTACCAAAAACTCTCTTTTAGAATGTGGACTGGTTAAATATTGTGATGAACCACTCAGTTTTTAAAAATTTATTGACAAATGTTTATGAATATGCAGATCGGAGCCCGTGACAGAGAGAAGATTAGAATGCGTTTTAGAGCCAATAATATGTACAACTTGTGAGGGCATGTGTAGTGTAGAGAACCTGCGGGAGGCTTGGATGGAACTTCCAGCTTTGAACTAAATATTGTTCAACATGAAAAGATGATGCAGGACAAGAGCCCCACTAGTGGAGTGAACCCTCTGATAGCCTCGCCTTTGTAGCTTGGTGGTCAGGTCCTTGCGGTCATGGCACGTTGTACTGTTGTGCTCATGGACCTACCCTATCTGAAAGTCTGTGACCTAAGTCAGGGCAGGCCTGTCTGTCTTATTCCTGGTTGTATTCCCAGAAGGTCACCCAGGACCAGGTTGTGCTGGTAGGTAGAATGTGAGGTAAGATGTGCTCTAATGTAGGATGTAAAAACCTTTGAGATTTTCCGCCCAAGGAACTCTCATCTCTGTTAGTCACTTATTCCCTCAAAACACACCAAGGGTCTTCAACTTTGAACATTCTGATTATACTCCATTTTCCAAAGAAAAGCTGCCACATTGCAGTACCTAGTTTCTGCAGTGATGAACTTAGACTCATTCCACAAGAAGGAGGAACTTGGATCTCATTTAAACTTGGAAGGGTTTGTTTGTTGTCTAAAAACATTGCTTGAGACTACAGGGGAACTATTAAACTTACTGTAGCAGTCAATTTGAGGTGGATTTGGAGTGCCAATTTTAATTTCTCCACAACTGCTATTTTCTACAAAAATAATTCACAACTAAAATTAAAATAATTTTGGTTTCCTTTTAAAAGTTGAAGGAGAGTATTTATAGCAACTCCATTTTCTTTTATGGGTCTCAGTCAGTAATTTTGAACAAAATTGTTTTCATTCATTTGTTCACTAAATCAGTATTTAGTGAGAGTCCTTCAGTAGTTCCTATTAAATTACCCTAATTAGCTGTTTTGTCAAATGTGAGGCACATCTTACACAATGATAATGCAGACAAACATGTAGGGAAGCATGACCTGTACATCTATCATTTGCTTTCTGATGAGACATGTAAAAGTTCCCATAGCATGCATAAAATGGAAACCTCAAGCTTTGTAGGAAGTTCACTTATTAATAATTGACTTAATAAATATTATGTGCTGGCAGCTGGAAATAGGGTAGGGAACCAAACAAAAGTTTTGGTGGAGCGTACATTATCTTTGGGGAGGACAGACAGTAGATGAGCGAGTCAGTTTCAGATGGTGGCAAGGGCTGTGAGGAACCAGGGCGTCTGATGGAATAGACTAGTGCCTGGGCATCTGTAGTCAGAGGTCGGGGAAGGCCTCTCTGTGTTTGAGGCATTTGAGCTGAGACCTTTAAAATAATGAGGAGCCAGCCTTGCCTATTTGGGGTGGGAGAGCCAGGTAAGCTTTACTCTCAGTATAGTGGGAAGCCATTAGAAGGTTTTTCTTTTATTGAAAACTAGAGGCCCAGTGCACAAAAATTTTTGCACTGGGGGGGCGGGTCCCTCAGCCCGGCCTGTGCCCTCTCGCAGTCTGGGACCCCTCGGGGGATGACCACCGGCTGGCTTAGGCCTGCTCCACTGGGGTGCCTGGCCAGCCTGGATGAGGGGCTGATGGCTGTTTTCAGGCTGGCCACACCCCTTTTAGGGTGGGGGTCCCCACTGGGGTGCCTGGCCAGCCTGGATGAGGGGCTGATGGCTGTTTTCAGGCTGGCCACACCCCTTTTAGGGTGGGGGTCCCCACTGGGGTGCCTGGCCAGCCTGGATGAGGGGCTGATGGCTGTTTTCAGGCTGGCCACACCCCCTTTAGGGTGGGGGTCCCCACTGGGGTGCCTGGCCAGCCTGGATGAGGGGCTGATGGCTGTTTTCAGGCTGGCCACACCCCTTTTAGGGTGGGGGTCCCCACTGGGGTGCCTGGCCAGCCTGGATGAGGGGCTGATGGCTGTTTTCAGGCTGGCCACACCCCTTTTAGGGTGGGGGTCCCCACTGGGGTGCCTGGCCAGCCTGGATGAGGGGCTGATGGCTGTTTTCAGGCTGGCCACACCCCTTTTAGGGTGGGGGTCCCCACTGGGGTGCCTGGCCAGCCTGGATGAGGGGCTGATGGCTGTTTTCAGGCTGGCCACACCCCCTTTAGGGTGGGGGTCCCCACTGGGGTGCCTGGCCAGTCTGGGTGAGGGGCTGAGGGCCATTTTCAGGCTGGCCAGCGACTGAAGCTCCCAGCCTCTCCTTTTTTTCTTTTTTTTTTATTCTGGGATTTATTTACCTTCTATAATTGAAACATTGTTGCCGTCACTGGCGCTCCCAGCTCTGAGGCCACTGCCGGCTGAAAGCAGGTATCTGGGGTTTGTTTAGCTTCTATAATTGCAACATTGTTGCTTCCGGAGGTCAGAGCTGGGCCGCGGCAGGCGGGGAACCTTGGCTTCCTCCATCACTGGAGCAAGCAAGCCTCCTGCTCGCTTCAGCTGCGTGGATGCCAGCCGCCATCTTTGTTGGCAGTTAATTTGCATATCGCCCTGATTAGCCAATGGGAAGCGTAGCGGAGGTACGGTTAATTACCCTTTTTGTTTTTTATTAGATAGGACTAGAGGCCCAGTGCATGAAAATTCATGCACTGGAAGGGGGTCCCTCAGCCCAGCCTGCCCCCTCTCACAGTCCGGGAGCCCTCAGGGGTGGGAGGCGACCCAGTGATCAGGGGAAGGAGACGCCCCATCACACCTCTGCTGCTGCCACTGCTGGCAGTGCAAGCCTCGGCTGTCCCTGGTTACCTGAGCCTTGGGGAGCCCTGGGCAGCTGGGGGGCTGAGGGGACTAGGGGTCTCTGGAGGCAGACATGAGGAATGGCCGGGCCCGCCTGCCACCCCAGCAGGGATGAGGGGACTGGGCGCCGCCATCTTGTGGCTGTGGGTGCTGCCATCTTTGAGGGCGTGGCAGCAATTAGCATATTCCCTCCTTATTGGCTGTGGGCACTGCCATCTTTGAGGGTGGGACAGTCAATTAGCATATTCCCTCCTTATTGGCTGTGGGTGCCGCCATCTTTGCGACAGTGTGAGGGTCAATTAGCATATTCCGTCTTTATTAGATAGGATAGGATAAGAATGCAAAGTAGTGCATTTTTCACTGTGATGGTGGTATTGGATTTGGAAGTAACTCAGTGCTCACGTTAGAAACTCCCTATGTATTCATGCTCACAATGTGTCATGCATCATTATGTGGTGAAGACATTCCATATATAGCATACCCACCTTCAAAGGGTTTTTAATATAAATATTAATATAAATATTGTCCTCTCAGTAGAATGTAAACAGCTAAGTCATTCCATTGCAAAGTTTTCGTTATGTGAAGCTTATATTTTTTAATTTGTATATTGTATGCATTCAGTAAATGGTTGCTGAATTAATCATATTGACTCTTCTATAATGTCAGGGGGGAAAAAATCACTCTAGCATACAAAATCACATTTAAGACAGTATTTTAATGAAAAGACCAAATAATTTATTTGAAAAAATTTAGATAAAATGTTATATTTTTAATTATATTCAGTGTTAAAATTGAAATATTGAAAATTAAAATATAAAATTCAGCTATAATTATCTTTACATATTCCCCCAGCCCCTACCCCCTCAGTATAGGTAGAACCCTCTGGAAAATCTATATGTTAGATAAAGGGTTCATTACCATCAGTTAGTCTTAGCACGTCTTACTGACATATGTGGAAATTCCTTACTTATTTTGTGAGTCTCCTAATCCTTGAACTAACCTCTGTGCAGAACTTTTCTGCTAACACCTGCATGGTTATCGAGGCTGAGAGTTTTGGGGAATGGTAGTGAGTGAAATTGTGGGTTAATTCACAGGAGCCTTACATTCGAAATTTGGTTAAGTGATTTTTAAGAGACATTACAAAAGGAAGACAAAGATGAAAAAGGCAGCACATGGCATCCATCTCCAGGTAACAAGGCCACCTGTGTCCCGATTCTCATTTCTACAGGTATTACCTGGGGCTTTCCTGTTCTCCTGTTCCAGCTGCTAGAGGCTCATTGCTCAATTATGAGGCAGGGGACCAGCTGACCGTCAGGCCCTGGGGACCCAACCCCACCTGCCACGCCATAAACCCAACCCTCCTGGCTTCAGGCTCCTGGTAGGGGTGGGAGATCTGGGGACTGCCTCTTGAGTCCCTGCCGTGTGGTCCCGGGACCTAAGCTCCTTCTCCCAGCCTTCATCAGCACCACTTCTCCCTGGCCTCCATGTACTCCTGCAGCTTTAGATTGGAAGATTCTCAATCCTGCTTCCTTTTTTATTTCTTGTAGAGCATCACTCATTCAGTCCTTTATTCATTCATTCATTCATTCATTCATTCAATAAATATTTTCTGAGTACCTACTATGTACTCTTTTAGGCACTAGCTATATAACAGTAAACAAAACAAAGTTCCTCTCCTTATAATCTCTACATCCCAGTTGGAAGAGACAGAAAAATACACGTATAATTTGCTGTGACAAATAATAATAATAAAAAATAATCAGGGCTCAGGGACAGAGAGCAGCTGGGATGATGGCTTAGTGGGACATAGTCACAGCAGCCCTTCTGCTAAGGTCTGACATTGAGCAGAGATCTGAATGGAGGGAGGGAAGGAGTCATTAGAATGTCTGGGGCGGAGAGTGTCAGGCAGTGAGAACAGGAGGTGCAAAGGCCTAGAGGAGGTAGGAGTTGGCTTGGAATGCGTGAATAGCAAAGAGCCAATGTGATTAAAACAAAGCAGTGGTTCAGAGAGAGCCTTAGGGGCACAGGGAACTTTGGACTTTATTCTGAATAATATGGGAAGCATCAGCTGGGATCCTAACCTACAGTGAGAGCTTTGCTGGGCCCCATCCTCAAGGTCATTACGAGATCCTCCGAAGGAAATATGCAGTGAGCAGAGGCCCATATGTCTGCATTCATCACCTGTCCGTCCTGCCTGATGGGTCAGAACTCTAATTCAAGGTTCTCGGAAGCCATGAGATCAAATAAAAGTGGCATTGATAAATACCTTGAAGCAAGCATAGCCCAGAGAATTCCAAAGCCAATGGGAGTTGTTTTACTTTGGATGTGAACAAAATTTTGTTGCAAATTTGAAAACAGTGTGCATTCACAGATCCAGAGTATGAGAGCTGAAAGGAGACTTTTTCATAGAACAGTGAGAATATGAGGTACTAGATGCAGATACAGGATTAAAGTCAGACTTTTCACCTCCTGATCTTGGCTCTTGAATAATGATTGTGAGACACATCTGTTAAGGAAAAGAAAAGCTGTGAAATTTGGACTGAAATTAGTTACTTAATAAGAACCAGGCCTGCCAGGGTCAACGACTTGGAGTATTTCCAGAAAACCTCCTTAAGTACCAGCATTCTTTTGGTCAGCAGCTATTCATGGGGCACCTACTATGATGTAGGCACCGACTCTGGGTGATGCTAGGGGAAAAGCTGTGAATGGGGTGGAGAGGGAGCTAATACTCTGTTAGCAGGGACAAAAACAACTACACCATAAGTAACAAGTGTAATTAGTGCCACAAAGACATGCAGGTTGCTAAGAGAGAGGGTTGTGAGTCAGAGGGTTAGTGAATGCTTGCTTCCCCAGGAAATGTCTTATATGATGAGACTAGAATCCAGAGGAGCTTGTCTGGAGAAGATGCATGCCAGAGAGAAAAATCCATGCGGGAAGGATGAAGAAGGAAGGAGTTTGGTTTTTTTGAGAGACAGAAAGTACTGTTATTGGATCATAGTGAGCAGGGGAGAGAAGGTAAAGGAAAGGTTGTAAGCTGGGCAGAGGCCCACCATGTAGTGCCATGAAGGAAATGGTAAGGGTTTGATACTCAATCCAAAGAGCAAGCTTTGAAAAACCAGGAATGACATGAACTGATCTACATTTACACATCACTCTGGCAGTTTGGTGGTGAAGGGGTTGGAGGAGGCAAGAATGCATGAAGGAAGAGAAAACAGGGCTTTAGGTTGGGTGGTGACAATGACGATGGGGAGAAGGGACAGATTTAAGAGGTTTCTAAGGCAGCATCAGCAGACATTGGTAACGGATAGCACATGGGAATTGTGGTTCAGGACACACCAAGATTTTAGCATGGGCAAGTAGATGGATGGTGGTAACATTTGCACAGATGAGGAAGCCTTTACATACGTTTGCTTCATGGGTTCAGTTTTGCACACGTTACATTTGAGATGCCTGTGAGACTTCCCAGGGGAAAGAGCAAGTAGACATTTGGACAAATGGGTCTGGAGCTCAGATGAGAAATTGGGAATGGTGACATCCATTTGAGTCATTAGCAAGTAGGGAGAGAACAGAGACTGAGCAAGAAGGTGACTCGGGAGCATGCTTTGGGGATGTCCACATTTCTGAGTGGCTAGAGGAGCATATGGAGATGTAGCAGCCCTACAGCGGGGAGAGGAGCCAGGGGTGTGATGTCACTCATGAAAGGTGTGCGTGGCATTAGCAATAAAGCTTGGCACATGCTCCTCAATGAGCCCTTCCTGAAGATTTGGTTTCAATTTCTTTCTCCAATTTAATTGACCAGTGAAACTCTCATGTAGTATAGCATTCAAACTTTTGGGTGAGATGAGATTAGAAACTACTGAAAATATTTTTTTGAATTTTATTTTGTAGTTGATACTGCATAAGAACAGAATAGATACACGAGTCATTCCTTCACAGTAATACAATGGTAGAAGAGCACATTTGAAGGTCAATTTCGTCATGCTGATTACTAATCTATTCTTACTGTCAACTCCTTTGCTGCCTCCAGTTTAGTAGGTTGTTATATCTTTTAAAGTATTTGGATATACTTTAAAAAACTTGAGACATAATTGACATAACATTATATTAGTTTCAGTTGTACAACATTATGATTTGACATATCATGTATATATATTGCAAAATGATCACCATAATAAGTCTAATTAACATCCATCATCACACAGTTAAAAAATTGTTTTAATAACAAGAACTCTTAAGATCTACTCTCTTATCGGTTTTCAAATATGCAATACAGTATTGTTAATTCTAGTCACCATGCTGTATAGTACATTCCCAGGACTTATTTGTCTTATAAATTTATTTTAAAGAATTACTAGGTCATATATCATCTTTGTGACAGATGTTTTTAAAACCACAAATAGAGGTTTAAGCTAGCTTCCTTTCTAGGATCCTACAAGGAAAGTATGTAATTTAAAAGGGAAGTGCTTGAACAGCTCTCAGAAGACTCAGAGACTTATCCTTGCTCTTATTATAAATGCATTTTAGATCATTAAATCGAAGAGAAAAAAATACCTGCTATTGAAGGTCGTGTGTGATGGTGGACCTGAGGGAGAATGAAATCCTTGTTCTTATTTTTCTACAGAGGAAGATACACTGGAGAGTTGCCGGTAGTACATGAGACTAATGGGCAAAAATTGACAACCATCCTTGGGTGAATCATTGTCAAATGAGTGCTGATCCACTATATTTACTTCACATTTTCTTTTAATCATATGGTATGGCCTTTTCATTTTTGTAGTTTTCATTATATTAAAACATTAAGATTCAGAAATAACCTTATTTATCAAATGAAGTTATCAGAGCACCTGATAGTGCTTATTATGTCCATAGTACTTTCTTAGGTTATGATTGAAAAGTTTACATAAAATCTCTCCTGGACTTTGAGTCCTTTGGGAGTTAGCACCATGCTCACCAGAACCCACTGCCATCTGGCTGTCTAGCTAAAGTGTCTCTCCTTCAGAGATATTTTAGAAAATATATAGTCAACTTTTGATTCTCTGGGCTATTTATGATTTAAGTGAAGTTTTGCTTGACAGAGAGTCCCCTTACCAAGGATAATTTGAAAATCACATTATCACAAGAGAATTTGAGCTTTATCACCCAAGAGCTACGTGACCTTGGTCACATTGCTTAACCTTGCTGGGCTCTACGTCGCTCATCCTTAGCATGGGACAACATGACACTTTAGAAGGGTTGCTGAGGATTAGGAAGGGCCATGTAAGTAAAGGATCTGGCACAGAGTGTGGCCCATAGTGGACACTGCCCGGTGTACTCCTTCTCCCCGACTCCCATGTCTCATCCACTCCCACCAGGATGCCCTTGGCACATGTGCTCTGTGTGAAATAGCTGTTTTCTCTGCCTGTTCTCTAAGCTGACCTCCTTGCCAGGGGAAGCGCTTTTCATTTTTCTAGAGCCACCTCGACTGCACCTCTTCTATCTATCTCCCCTGCCTCACCTGGGAGAGTTGGCTGTCAAGGTGCTTTGCTCATGCCAGCAGTTAAGCCTGATGCACTGAGAGTGACTTGTCCAGCTTCTGTCTCTATCTGATACCCAAGGGTATAAGCAGTGAAAATGGACCTAAGAACAACCCTCAGAACAACCAAAAGAGGGGAATGAAGCCTGGCCAGTGTGCCTCAGTGGATGAGCATCTACCTAGGAACCAGGAGGTCATGGTTTGGTTCTTGGTCAGGGCACTTGCCAAGGTTTCAGTCTTGATCCCCAGTAGGGGGTGTGCATGAGGCAGCCAATTAATGATTCTCTCTCATCATTGATGTTTCTATCTCTCTCTCCCTCTCCTTTCCTCTCTGAAATCAGTAAAAACATATTTAAAGAACAAAAGAGTGGCATGGCAATTGGAAGGAGAGTTTCTGTTGTTTTCTGCTAGTGGTGTTACCACTGGCAGTGTTACAAAAATAGAGCCCACTGCCGCTCTGTGGCAGCAGACGTGAGCAGTTGCCTTTTGGAGACCAGTGGACGGGGTTCTGAAGAAAGGCTGCAGCCCTCTAAGAGTAACCCTTTCCAGCCCCCAGGAAGATTTTCTCTCCATCCTCCTGGGGAAGGGGCAAAGCAGCTGCACTAAGCAGGAACTTTTCCACTAGCAAGCCTGCCCACTTTCTATTACTCAGTTTCTTCTGTTGAGTCATTCTTCTGTGGCCAGGCTCCTCAAGGCACCTGCTCTGGGCTCGTAGTGACTCCAGACCAGAAGCAAACCCTTTCACCCGATGAATTGTGGGAGCTCCTAACGGTTAGGTGTGGCGTTCTGTTGTGTTTATGACTCCTCTCAGTGGTTATTGAATCGTTGAATTAAATTGAAGTGGGACAGCCGCTCTGAAGGGTTTATTAGCATTGGGTCTGATAGTGTCATCTTGATTGAGGTGTTGTTCTTATCCAGCAAGGATATTAGTATTAACTAGTTCAGAGGATGAGCCATCCTGAACAGAATGAGGCAGCCAAGTCAGGGCATGCTGGCATTCCAAAACATAGCCAGATGGAGAGTTTTAAATGACAATAGAAAATCCAGTTCTTTGCTTGGCCTTATTCATTTGGATGTTTTGAAACATCCACGAAGCCATTCTAATAAAATTTGAAATTGAGCACTTGAATGCCTGGCGGTGGCAAATACTCTGGTTCCCATAACTCATAACTCAGCCGTGTGTCTAGATATTGCTTTCTAGGTCTTTCTGAAAATACTGATCAATAAATTATGAGCTGTCATGCTAAAAATCCAGTGTCTTCCGTTTTCTTTTAATTTTTAGTGTTTTATTAAATCACATTTGCTTGGTATAGAGATAAAAACGAATATCAAAAGGTGGTGAATATTGTCTTCAGAATGAGTACAAAGGATTACTTTTCCCTTTTAAAACTTTTCTAATTCTGGTAATTATTAAAACTTTGAGGGCCAGTGAACCCAAAGAAATCTCTAGGAATAATTTATTTAAATAATGTGGAAAGAAAGAAACCACTTCTTAAGTACTTTCTCAACATTATAAGTTGTTTTTATCAGTATTTCATATAAAATAAATTTCCCCAATGACACATCTATTTTTTAGTTTATTATAAACATTTGTCATGTTACTGAAGTTTTGGTAAGCATACCTTTCTAGAGGATGCATTATATTCTGTTACCTATGTTTTTAAATTACAGTTTTTAATTAATAAAAAAGGAAATACTAATTTTTATGACATTTAGAACTTTCATTTGCAATTTCCTTGACTCAGGAAAGAAAAGAATGTTTCCCAAATGTATTGTTGGATATTTTGGCATTTTCTATCAATTTGAGGTGATGATCAAATCACACAGAAGTTAAGTTGTGAATGGGCAGATAACTCTCCTGTAAAGTTTCTGAACAGATTTTTTTTCCTTCTTTTTAGAAGCTTCTCAGTGTCAGATTTGGGGTTATTTTTCTTTTTCTTCGAATATTACAAAAGTTTACACTTGGAGTACATTTATTTATTATCTCTTTGCAAAGTATTAATCTTTAGCACTGTGGTAGAAACACAAGAAGACTGTTCAGTCATTTTTTAATACAATCTTCTATATAAATATACATATTAAAGCCTAATATGCAAAGTGTCCCCTTGGGAGTTCGACCAACCAGGAGTTCGATCGCTCACTATGACGTGCGCTGACCACCAGGGGGCGGCACGGAATGAAGGAAGGCCCCAGCCAGCATCCGGCAGCTGCGGAAGGAAGGCCCTGGCCGACAGCCGGCAGCCGGCAGCCGCTAGGGACCCTACCCATGTACGAATTTCGTGCACTGGGCCTCTAGTCATTTGGATAAAAATGTGGAAGAAAGTAATCAGAAAAAAAACCTAGAAAGGGGATTCCCTCGGTCTAACATTCTGCTGCCTGCATGCACTTTGGGGGCATTACTAATTATGGAGATTACATAATAAAACTTTAACTTTCTTATGGCCTGGAGCCACTGCAAGGCCTGAGGTGGGCGGGGCTCCTGGCTGGGATCCTGTGCCGGGAGGTGAGTGACTACAAGGAGGGATGATGTCAGGGCTCTGAAGGACTGATGTCACCTGAAAGGTGGCTTTTTACAACCATTTTTATAATCTATTTGTTCTTCCGGAGATCTAACAGAGTTCCTTTAAATTCTAATGAGTTTATTGTCTGGGATTTGTTTTGTTAACCTTATTACATAAGGCAGTTGTCTTATTTTGCCAAATCAAAGTTCTTTCAATAAACACTTTTAATACACAATAAAGATAAACACTGGCAGAACACTCACTAAAAGTAAGTTTATAGATCGTTTTCTAGACGAGGCTGTTGAACAAGATCTTTCCTCCTTCCTCCAGTTCTTTCATCTCCACTCAAGTCCCACAAAGAAAATGCCTTTATTGAGAAGCCACTGACCAAAGAAAAAATCAATTTCTTTGCAGTTCTGTAATTTTATAATTGCATCATGTTCTGCTCGGAATAAAAGGAGGCTTATAATCTTGTAACCAGCCATCTCTCAGGCCATTTTCCATTTTGCAGACTTTTCTAAGAGTCTGAACATCAACCAACTCATAATGCTGTGTAATCTCACATTCTTATAAACCACAGGAAGAACTTTCAGATGAGTTTTTAGGGACGATCTTTTGGCCATGCTTTGAAATGCAAATGAACAATTATCCTTAGGACAGGAAACTCCCATTTTTCTGAAATCATATTGACATTCTGGGAAAACTTGTTTATTAGGGGAGAGTTCTTAAACTTGAATTATCTAGACTTTTCCTATAGTCTTCATTTCACTTGTGTGTATGTATCTGGGTTTATACAACAACTGACGTAAAGTCCTTGCTAAAAATATCTAAAGTATTAAAAAAGCTTTCTGGTTTCCATTCTCTGAGGTAATCCCAGCCCCATCCCTGAAAGGTAAATGACCTCTAACAAAGTGAAGCAGGAGCTCAGACTGGGACAGTGCTGTTCTCTGAAGAGGAAGGGTAAGGGAATTCATGTGGCAGCATTTGAGATGGGAAATCTCTGCTGAAAGGGAGCAGCTGTGTTTGCTTGAGGCAGAGCTGGAAGCTGCTCTGGACTGCGATTCTGCCTGTCGGAGCAAGTGAGGGTGCCCTCATAGGTTCTCTTTCACTGTCTGCTTTTAGAGTTACTAAAAGAAGCCATGTTTTTGTCAGCCATAAAGACTGGCACATGGGAATTGATGATCTTTTCAGATGAGTCGGGAGAAGGCGTCTGAGCTCTACATCTTAGATGTCATTCCTCCCTCCCACCCCCCAAGGGATGCAGCATTGCCCAATCTCTGTCCCTTTCAAACTTTAAGGAAGCCATTGGCATTTAAAAGCTATCTTGGAGGTTAATGCTGAAATACTTTTACACACACACACACACACACACACACACACACGAAAACAAAGAAACTAGTAAAAATATCTCAGCAGATATGATCTTGGAACATTTTCTAATATAAAGAAACTAGTAAAAATATAATCTCAGCAGATATGATCTTGGAACATTTTCTAATATAACAAGTTTGCTTTGCATTACAATACTGTTATTTTAAAACTGTTAAAAGGCTGTATTCCTTTCTCTTCATCAGCAGCATTTGAAAGCCAGGTCCTTTTCTAGAAGACCCTGCAGGACTCCCAGCCCCTCCCTGACAGAGAACCTATTTCCAAACCTTTCCATTGTGGTGGAGGCAGGCACGTAGCTCATTCATCAATAATCCTTTACTGCTGTTAAAAGTGAGTGGATAGAAGAGTGCTCTTTCTTTAATTATCAATTCTAGTAAGAATCGACCTTTACGACTCTCTAGCTCTATTATTTTGTGACAGTAAGTCTGTATGAGGGTGGTAGCGTAAGGCACCGAAATGCTTGAAAAAAAAGAATGAGGGATCCCCTGTCTGTAACTAACAGAACCCCAGCTTTCTTCTGTTTATAATAAAGATAATGTTAGCAACATTAAAGACCTTTGTAAAAACTCCCATAATTCCTTCGTAGCAGAACAAATGTTTTTATTTGGGTAGGGTTGTTTGAAAAATGTTTGTATTGATTTTAGAGAGAGAAGAAGGGAGAGGCCTAGAGACATAGACACTTCCATCAGAGTGGATCAGCTGCCTCCTGTATGCACCCTACTGGGCATCAAGCCCGGCAATCAAACCAGTACCCGCTTGGTCCATGGGTTGACGCTCAACCACTTGAGCCACACTGGCCGAGCTTGATAAGATTTTTAACAGGTTGGGCAACCCTGGATCATGTGGACATGATCACCTCATTTCTCAAGTTTGTTTATAGTTGTTTGAGCCAAGGGGACTCAGATCTGTGGAGGGAATTGTAGACCAAATTCACGACAGCTTCCTTACCCTTAAACGTGTTTCCCTGGAATAGTCAGTCATACATGAGGCTTTTTGGCAACTGAACTTAAAAATAGATAGGTTTAAACCTTCTGTCTAAAATGATATAGATCCCTGTCTAGTTTCTGGGTGTCTTTTTTTTTTTCTCTCTTTGGAAACTTTTAAAGTCCTGTTTGCTTTATGTGAAAAGAGGAAAGAGCATAAAAATGTGAGGGTAGATATTCCAATGTTTTAGAGAATTGAAAATTTATAGTGAGTTTCTGCTTCTCAAAATAATTTTCTTTTCACAGGTGGAAGTTTTCATAATGAGATTATTGTGAGAGTAGAAGGGAGAATGACAAGTACCACTCAGGAATGAAGAGAGCAAAATTTTTAAAATTCATTAACTTCACCACACTCTACTCTAGTGGAGGTCCTTTGGAGATTATCATGTCCACTTCAGGAATCTGCATGTCAAGAGGGAAGTGAAGGAGTTGACCATTTAGGTGAACAGTAAGGTTTGATTAAGAAGTTGGAAAATGTGGGAGGAACTAGGGTGATCCTGGAAACAAGAAGGCTTGTATTAATGGTTTTCAAATGTAAGAATCATTCCTCCCTCTTTAGGGAAATACAAGTTTAAGAGGAAATGTACTTAAACTACAATATTAGGAAATTAGCTATTTGTAAATGCTTCCTCACTAAGTTGATAACTCCCAAAATGATTTCTCAAGAGAGGTATTAGATCTGTGCTTAGAGAAAATGGGGCCCATCTCCTTGGTGTGAGAACTCATGGCTTAGGTGAGTTCTGTTTCTGTTGATGTTATATGTGCGTTCTTGCTTATGTATGTTTTCACACATGTGTATCATTCTATGGTATAAATTTACATATCCCTATTTTTTTCTATTTCTGATAAGGTGATTGATTATTTTAGTGAGTGACATAATTAGGTTATCATGCTTTCTCAATCTTGATACCAGAAACAATGACTATATATTGTAAGTATATGTTTAATTTTTAAATAATTATGGTATTTTAAAAATTACATGCATCACTCAATTATAAACACTAAAATTACCAAGACTGGAAAAAGAAAGCATTTGCATATCCTTCCTTAAAGCATACTTATTGCAGTGTATGTGAATTACATCATCAGTGGTTGCTGATAAAACCATTTAACTCATGGCATTAGGCTTTAAGTGGCAATAATTTTAACACTAATCATTAAGTTCACGGGGAAGGCAAGCAGACTTATTATTTAAAAAAAATGACTTCATCATTCATCTGATAAAGATGTATTGAATATAAATATAAAATACATTTTATGTAAAATATAAAATAATTACATATAAAATGCTATATATTCTAGCTCCATTATCTTTTAATAATTAGATAGGTCAATGATATTTTCATTGCCTATCAACTAATTAGAACCTTAGAATATAATTTTAGATTAGAACAATGGGTTCTTGGATTGAGGTAGACTATAGAAGATCTAAGATAATCCTCTGATTTTACATATGAGGAAATAAAGGTTTAGAATTGGACGCAATCATACAGCAAGATATTAGTGGAAGCAGGAACCAGACTGGGGTGAGGGATTGTCTTCTAATTCCTAGCCCTGGGCACATTCCACTGTAGTGCACTGTCCTGAATACCAAGTGTAGCTTTTGAGAAGCACAGGGAAGGTGCATGCTGGGAATAATGACAGGGAGGAGAGCTATTTCAGTGTTTGTACTGTTAGGGGAAGAGTGAGGCATGAGCCGCAGGAAAGTACTAAGGAGACCAGGACCTGTAGTTCACCAAGCCAACTCTGAACACGTGGGAGCCCTGTACATGTGTGACCCCTGTACATGTGTGTCCATTGAAAGGTGCCTTCTCAAATATAAAGGGTAGGCTGGGTGAGGTAACTATTACCTTAGAACTCAAAGTTCATCTTTCTGTGAAGGGAAATGCCTAACATTTACTAGTGTGAACTCTGTGTACTTTGCTAGGGACTTTGCGCATGTCTTCTCATTTGATTCTCACTGCACTCTATGAGGTAACCATTCTCCATCTAAGAATATCCTAGAAAAGTAAAGCAACTTACCCTTGGTTGCTTACCAAGTAAAGGGTTTGTCTCCGGGGCTCTTGCTCTTTTGACATATGTTGCCTCCCTCAACACACAACTCTATCATCATATAAGAAAAAAACTTGAGAAAACAGATGTTATCAACCTGGAAGTTATGTGGCTCCCAGGGCCCTCCACCAAATAAAAAATTCATGTGATAGGAGGCAAGCAATGATGCAGCTTTTCAGAATTTTGAAAACCATTCATTTTAGATACTGAAGATCAGAAGCCAGATTTTTAAGGCCATCAGTTGATTCTGATGATTCACTGAATTTCAAATTGTCTCAGATTTTTTCAAATTTCTCAGTAAAATTTCCAGGTCATTTGTGCTAAGGGACATACATGCAAGGCTCCATGGTCTCACCTCCTGACATGAGCTTCCATTGTTATAAGGAAGCTATGGGGTCCTCCACCCACTTCTTTGTTAATATGCATTATTTACAGTAAGAAGGCTTAGCCATGTGAAAATTGCTAGTAAAAGTTATTCTGCTTTCAAGAGCATTAAGCACTTGTTAGGAATGGCCAGAAATAAATGTTTTGGTTTCCTGGATGTTCTGGTTAACTAAGAATTACTATAAATGCTTTATCGATTTTTAAAAAGGCATGAAAAATAAAATGTGCAACAGCCTCCTAACTATTTTCAACTATGATTCAATCTTTCTTTGATTACAAAATCTCACAGCCTGATAGACATGGTTATAAATCATACAGTTTTGTTTATATTTTATCTCAGTTGTTTGAATCCTGGAGAAACAGGATCTTATTCTACTTCTCTGTCTTCTGGTTTTAACAAAAACGTGTTCTGCAGTTGTTAACTGCAGCAGCTATAGAGAAAATTTGAACTAAATGACCAAAGGCTTCTATCGTATCATATCGTGTGAATGGGACACGCCTTACGTAGGTGCTGTTTTGTAGAGGGCAGGAGCAGCAGGAGAGTGACCTGCGTTCAGACTAGCTCCACTACTTCCTTTGTGGTCCGTCAGTTCACCTCAGTCAGCGGTTTCTGAATTTACAAAGTGAGTCTTGTACTGCCTACTTCATAGGATTGCTCTGAGGTTTAAATGATGTGAAAAGGCATGACAAGAGTTGATATTCTTTATGCACTTAAAGGTGAGAATCCTGCCTTTTTCATGAATATTTCTCCCCCATGGCATGGGAGGAATGCATTGCATATAGTAGGTGCTTAATAAATGCTGATAACGGATTGGGACTGTGGGAAATAAAATAGTGCCCAGCAAGGAGCAGATGTCCACTAAGATCAGATGTCGGCTCATTGCCTGGCAAATTCCTTGTGGAGTCAGCGCCCAGGTTTGAGAGGTTGTGCTGACCCTCCAAGGCCGCCTTGTGTGTTTGATTCCTCTTCCCGGTCTTTCTCGCCTCCCCTTCATTCTAGCAGGAGTTCTCAACCTTCTCGCTGTTTTCAGTCTGGTCCATATAATTCTTTACTGTGGGAGCTCCTCCTGTGCATTGCAGGCTGTTTAGTCACAGCTGTAGCTCTACTTACTAGATGTCAGTAACACTGCTCCCCCCAAGTTGTAACAATAAAAAATGTCAACAGACCTGATCTCTTGCCGCTGAGGAACAAAGTTGCCCTCAGTGTGAACCCCTGTTCACAGGTCTTCCAGCTTTGCGATGATATAATCATCAGTTTGCCTGCGCCCCTCCCCGCTAGCCAGCCAGCCCCTAGAGCGGGGTGCTGTGTCTTTCTTTGGGCCAGAGCTCCCCACGCATGGTAGAAGTGCAATACATGTGGATAGAGGAAAAGATAATTAATCAGTTACAATAACTGTGTTGGTCCATTATATGTAGTGGACTTTTGTTTTCTTCTGGACCAAAAGGGCAAGCACTTGCCATAACCTCAGGTCTCTTTCCTGAGGCCATCAATGTCACCACATTCTCAGACTTTTCTGCCCCCTATGCCCTGGTCGTTATGCAGTGTGTTCACTCTAAGCAGAGGGTGCTCTGAGCCTGGATTCCTGAGACGTTAGGCTTCAAGGTCCAGGCAGATTTTACAGTTACCTCTCTCTCCCTCCCTCTCTCAAACTCTGTAACACCTCCTGCACCCAGGCTCCAACTAGCCCCACACCCTGAAGATCCCTAAACATGTGTGTCTAGCGTACAGCCTCCCTATTCATTCAAGAATCAGGTTTTCTAGTCCTACAAGAGACCCCCTCTTGTATATTTTATAAGCTCTAGACACTGAAGCCCGGTGTGTATAAACCTGAACTCATTCTCTTCCTTCTTTTGCTCCTTGTAAACCTCCTTCGGGATTTTTTGTCCCGGGAATGGTGAGGGCTCAGCAGTGAGTCTTCCTTCACCACTTGATAACTCAGTGCAGGTTCTTTCCTCCTATTGCTTCACTTTCCCCATCTGTCAGATGGATACTGGTCTCCCAGGATTGTTGTGAAGATTAAATTAGGTAATGTATGTAAGTTAATTAAATGATGCAAGTAAATCACTTAGAAAATAATGCCTGGCCTGCTTAATAAATGGTCAATGCTGTTACTGTCTGAAACTTGCTTTAGCCCAGGTACCTGAGAGCCATCTCTTACTCCATCCTCACCATTTCCCTGTTCCCACGCACAAAACCCTGCATTTTGTTAACCCTCCCTCCCATTTCAATTCCATGTGGCCCATCTTTATCCATTTCAAGTTCAATGGCTTTAGGGCAGGCTTTGCCCAGATGAGTACAGTAGCCTTTTAACCAGCCTCCAGTTTCACATTCAGCCTATCTGTCCGTTGCCTTGCTGCGGGGTGGAGCTATTTCTTAGTGTCTCCTTTTGACTTTTAATGATGGTCAGCCTCTCAAGCATGATGTAGATGGCCTCTGTGACCTGCCTCCTGCTTACCTTTCAGTCTCACCATCGATGTTTCCCGACATACTTTAGCAATCAAATCCTGTGCTTTCATGCTTTTGTACAGGCTGCTACCTCTTCCTTGTTTTTCTTCTCTTGTCTTTGTTGGGTGAGCATCTATTCATCTTTAAGACAAAGCTCCACCATCTCTTTATCTTAGAAGCAGTACTTGGCCACCCTTCATTGAAGTCATTGCTCCACTGTGTGCTTGTCCTCTTACCACGTAACACTGTGTATATGTATCTCATAGCACTTACCAAGCATAACTTTTGTTTCTTGATTGCATCCCCCACTAAATTGTGATTTTTTTTATGTTGAATTCGTTTTGGTTTCTATATGAGTGGCTCATTTCTTAGCACATAGTAGGTGTTTGATAACCATTCATTGCTGAATAAAGCTAGGGTTTCATAAGGTTGAGTTAGGCAGCATAGACTGACAAAATTGTAGGAAAAAATTGAATCAGAGTAAGTTGACAGAATACCAAGGTTCTGGGTGTTAAGGCCTCCTTTTATTGGCCCTGACTTTAAGGAACTTTGATATCACAAGTGAAAAACACCAGAGGAAAAATAAAGCAATTCCTACAATAGAGGGCTATTTAAAAATGTGTGTACCTTGTGTCATGGCATTAGAGACAAAGTAATTTTTCAAGTGGAGGTACGTCATTACCTGGGGGTCAGAAATGATCAGGTCAAACCTCAGAGGCAGATGTGCAGTGGGCACATGTTTTACATCACTTTCAAGCCTTCAGTGTCTATAACAGTATCGTGTGAGGGCTCGATCAAAGATCGCTTTCAATAGCCCAGACAGTTTTGGGCTCACATGGCCTCAACCACAAAAGGTGCCAGTGTTCTGTCATTTTCTGCCTTAGCATTAGTTTGCTGCTAAAAGCCATAGTGTCAGGAGTCCTTTTTTCAGTAAGATTATTTTCAGGCATTTCACGTGAAGCAGGGAAACACGGTGTCCACTTTCTCAGCGCTGAGGAGAGGACCCAAACATCATTTAGTGACATCACTAACCATTTTGACTTAGGACTTTTTGAAAGGAACTGTATTGGTCTCCTTGGTCCAGGGAGCATGTTTCTACATTGCCTGAATATGTGCTTTTACAAATTCCGTTTGAAAAATCTCGAACTGCATTTTGTCTTTTGGAATATCATCTCTTCTTCTGAGAAAGGACTCCCATCCTTGATCTTACAATTGAGTAGCGCACATGGCTCTTCAATTAGAGTCATAAGTGAGTTTCGTTCCCATTATTTGTACACTGCTTTGTTGTTGAGGTGAAATAGCAATACATCACATCCCTGGTTGTAGTTAGTGATTCGATAAACTGAACTTGAGAGTCAGTTGTTAGGGTTTGAAGTCAGTATTTGTCCATTTCTCACAAAATAAACTGTACTTGAGAGTCAGTTAGGGTTTGAAGTCAGTATTTGTCCATTTCTCACAAACCTTCCACCAGCCCTGGAAGATTTGGCCCTTGGCTGCTCTGTATCCAAGGAGCCACCACCGTTGTGCTAAACTCAGGCTGGAGTCTGTAAGCCAGGTCCTGCATAAAGGAAAATGCGGGACTGATATGCAAGAAGGAATTTTGATCAAGGCGTGGTATGGTTCTGCTGGGTGCACCTGTCATGTTGAAATTCCCTTCCATTCCCACAGAAGGGAATACTTCTGCCCGCAGGTTCCTGCCAGGAACTGGAATGAATCCCTCTAAGTACGCAGAGTAGCAGGGGTGGCAGAGCTTTCTCCCCTCCCCCGGCTGCCCCTGCTTCTGGCAACGGGTTGGGGATCTGCAGGGACGCCCCGCCTCTGCACAGTCTGCTCTGGGAGGTGGGGGATTCCTCTGACTTCCAATTACCAGTTTCTTTACACGTGGGAGGACATTTTTTGGCACAGTTTATCCTCTCCTCTTCATGTCTGGCTGACAGCGCCCTTGCTAATTTATTTTTTGACATTCTTTCTGCATTTGTTAAGATGTCAACCGTAGATACAAAGCATCGGAGTGAAGGTTGAATTTACATTCTGGAGCTTTGGGTAGGTCTGAGGTATTAGAAGCCTTCTCTCTGCAATAGAGGTTACAGCACTGGGTAAATAGAGGAGAGTGGGTGTGATTTACTTGCCTCCTTGCAGAAGTCTCAGTGAACAGTGAATTACAGAATCTCAAACCTGGAAGTGGGTAGGGATTTGAAAGTCCGTGTGATCTATTGCCCTCATTTTCCAGCTGGGGAAATGGAGGCTGGGAGCACTTAAGTGACTCAAAGGCCACCCAGCTGGCGGGTGCTGGAGCCTATGCCAGAATTCTGCTACCTCTTTGTCCTGCGTTCCTCTCACTATATCGCAATGCTTTGAAAGTAGTAGGCATTCAGTCAATTCTATTAAGGATCTCGAATATCTATTTTCATAGTGCTTCCTGCCCATAGGATGGAAAAAAAAGAACCTCTCTCCTTTCCCCTTCAAAAAAAGTCTGACAGCTACAAGCCATACTGGATGGATTGGCCCAAATTCTTGCAGCTAGATTGAATTGCCGGGAAAGGGGTCACTCCAGTCGTTTTCCCTCTCTCACGTGGTTGGAACCATGGTTGAGATGCGAGCCCGCTGAAAAGTGTCAAAGTCCATCTGTACTGTTGGAGGCTGTGGAGAGGCCGTTCCCATCGCCTGCCCTGGATGGTCTGTTCTGTTACACCATCTGAAACACGAATAGCAGACCTGGGAAGGCATTCTCGGGAAGAGCTGGTCTCACCAGTTATGCCCTCGGAGGGGATGATTACATAAACAACGAATTTGAACGAAAGGATAGTAGCTCAGAAAAAATGTCAGGTTCTGGTTGAGAATGATAAGTGCTCAATTCATTTTTAAAAAGCTCTTATTTAACCTGGTATTAGGAAGTGATTTTTTTTTTTAATAAAAGGTTAATGGTTTGGGTTTCTGTTCATAACAGTTTTTTTATTTCTTAATTTTTCAATTGCAGTTGACATTCAATATTATATTAGTTTTCAGATGTGCAGCATAGTGGTTAGGCATTTTTATAACTTATGAAATGATCCCTCCTGGTGAGTCTAGTACCCACCCGGCACCATAGTTACTGCAGTATTATTGACTATGTTCTTTATGCTGTATTTTACATCCCTGTGACTATTTTGCAACCTCCAATTTGTACTTCTTAATCTCTTCCCTTTTTTCATCCAACTCCCTAACCCCCTCCCGTCTGGCAACCATCAGTTGGTTCTCTGTGTTTATGAGGTTGTTTCTGTTTTGTCCTAATGATTGCTTTTATTTTTATTTTAATATTTTTTTATTGATTTCAGAGAGGAAAGGAGAGGGAAGGAGAGAGAGAAACATCAATGATGAGAGAGAATTATTGATCAGCTACCTCTTGCACACCCCCTACTGGGGATTGAGCCTGCAACCCAGGCATGTGCCCTTGACCGGAATTGAACCCAGGACCCTTCAGTCCGCAGGCTGATGCTCTATTCACTGAGCCAAACCAGCTAGGGCATAACAATTGCTTTTAAATTCACTGGCCAACATCCTGTAGGTGCCACGACTTCTGATCTGTTTCCCACAGGGCCACACTCTCTCTGGGCCACTCCCAGGCGGGGTACCATTGAGGGGCCAATTCTGCCCGCTACAGAAGTCATCTTGTGGGCAGGCAGTCTTTGCTTGAGTTTGGGCTGGCAGAGACTTCATCAGAGTCTCACGCATCTTGAGGCTCCTCCTACTCGATTCTTCTTTCTCTCCTTTCCTCTCTCAGGTGCCAACAGTTTATGGTGGTCTGAAGCTTCCTCTGCCTATTTCTGCACCCTACCCCCTTTATCCATCACAGGTGTTTCCCCCAGTCATCTCTTATATTTCTAATTCTGTCTGGACATCTGCTTCCCATAGGACATGAACTGACACATGGTGCCTTAAAGTCTATTTTTAAATTTTAGTGTATATTTTTAAGTGGTTATTTATGTCTTACCCTATGAACTAACATGCTTTTCCTTATATAAAATAAACTGTTTTTATGAAGTCAGTGGTAATCTTAACTAAATTAACTCAGGACAGATTGGACCTCTGGGCATACCAAGCCTTTTTACATAAGTTTATTGTTTTTTACATCTACCTGGGATCTGGCAGGCTTCTGGAGGACTAGTGCAGAACCGCCAGCCTTGCTTTGGTTCTACTTAAGAAATACATCTCATTGTGGCAGGCTTGGCTCAAGTTCAAAGAGTTGATGGATAGGAAATGCTTCAGACAGATAGGGTTTTTTCCCTGTCATTCTTATAAAGTATTTTGATATCTCATGACTAGCAGGTGGTTAGATAAAAAAGGAAGATAATTCGAATCTTTAAAAGCCTGTGGCCTAGCATTTGAGAAGACAGAATTAATTATAGCCAACCATAGTGTGATTTTTAAGGCAGTTTTTCTCTATGGAGTATTGTGCCTTACGCATGAAAGGCACTTCTCTCTCTCTCTCTTTAATAAAAATTCACTGTTTAAGTAAAAACAGTGAATCATGGTGCTGAAGTCGGTTGTAATCTTCAAACATCAGAGAAGTATGAAAGTTAGTTTACATAATCTGGCTAATAGCAAACTTGTACACTGCATTTATTTAAAAATAAAATGCTAGGGTGAGAATCATGTTTTTTGAAACTGAGATGAACGTGTTTGAGTTAAGTTGTGGAATTGAGCCTTATCTAATCTCCTGGGCAGACTTCCCTGTGATCAGAGCTCCTTCATGGGTTCTCTATTAGTGGGAATTCCCTGTGTGGCCCAGGATTTAAGGACCAACCTCATGGTTTTGGCTGCACTGCGTTGCTTTCATCTTACACATTAGAATCTGTCCAGTAAGAGGCAACTTAAAGGCTGACAAAAATTCAGATGCATTCAAAATCTGTGGAATGGTCAACTGTTAGATGCCTTTAATATTAATGTTTCCATGAAAAACATTTTAAATGCAAATAACATAATTGTGATTGTGGGCATTTTCTAGTAAGTTTTCATTTAAAGAGAATACACAGTAGTTGCTTAAATGTGAGAAGAACCATGTAAAGAAAAATTTCTCACTTCTGTGAAAGTGTCTAATAGTGCTAGGAAGTCTGTTTAGTAAAAGATTTCAGGTAGTATCCTAATTTTATAGTATTTAGAACCTCTGTTTAAACAAAGCTAAATGATAACCAGTGAACATATAAAAAATGATTACTCCAAAAGCCCAAGTGAAAGGTTAAAGAACGTGTGTCATAATTCTGACTAAGATTGAATTTGGGGGCATGGCTTCTTATTTAATTAAGAATAAGTTGTCAGTGTTGCCGTAGCGCTAGGGAAACCACAGTGGATGTATGCTTGGCTACAATGGGAGGCTGCCTACGTCAAGTGGAAGTTTGGAAAATCAATATGGCCTCTCAGTTGATAGTGGAGATTTATTTCAAACCAATAGTTGACTATTCTGCAGTGAGTGGATGGGACACTAAAGCAAATCAATGCCATTTTTTCAAGTGTTTATTTTTTAAAACTCATGCTTACAGTAAGTTTGTAAGTATAATAAAAAAAACTTTTTCCCCCTAAACCACTTGAAAATAACTTGTCCGTATACCCTCACTTTCAAGTACTTTAGTGTGCATTTCTTACACACAAGGACATTCTATGTAACTACAATCCAACCATCAAGTTCAAGACATTAATATTGGTACACTACTACCCTCTAATCCTCAGACCTCATTCGAGTTTTCCCAGTCGTCTCAATAATGTCTTCGGGAATAAAAGGATCTAGTTCAGAATCGCGTGTTGGATTCAGGGGTCCTATCTCATCACTTTCCTTCAGGCTGGAATGTTTCCTCCGTCTTTCCTAGACTCCCCTGCTCTTGAAAGGCCAGCTATTGTAGGATGTCTCCCAATGCGGTTTTAGTGGATGCTTTTTTGTTGTTAGATTCAGGTTTGGCAGGAGTTTCACAGAAGTAGTAGGAAAATAACTTTTCCTCTACCTTCTTTGGTTTAGTGTTTGGAGGTCTGCAAATTAAACTGACAGATTAGCAAGAGGAAAGAAAAACACTTAATTATGTATGCACATGAGTTCACAAAGAAATATGATTCGAAGAGGCACCTAGGATTTGGGGTTTATATATCATCTTAATAGGGAATGGGGAAGGACCAGCCAGAGGAGCACTTCTGGGAGAACAAATGACTTCTTAGAAGCAAAGGGGGCAGAGGGAGGTGGGGCAGGGGGGGAGAAAAGGGCACTATGGAAGAACAAATGATTTTTAGGAAAGATAGATGGGAGATATGATAGTTTTGTGACAGTATCTATTTAGGTGTGGTACCAACTTCTGAGTTCCCGGGTTGGGATTTATGACAGTTGAATTTTTTTTTTTTACTTCTTTTGGGAGGTTCTGCGTTTAGGCAAATAAGAGATTTCAGGAACTCAAATGCCTTTGGCTTAAAACAGTTTTTATGCCACAGTAGCTTATTCTGGGTCCCTCCATGATGCCGTATTCTCATTGTGTCATTTAGTGCTTGAGGTCAGCTCATCTCGTGATGATGATGATCATTTTGATCACTTGATTAGGGGTGTCTACCACTATCAAGTTTCAGATAGATTTCCATTTTTAATTAATAAGTATTTTGTAAGGGGGTGCTTTGAATTTATACAAAATATCTTATCCCTTCTTAAACATTCAACTTATTCATTTGTTAATTTATATTATTATGGTTTCATTTTTAATGGGTCATAATCTGTTACTGTCATTTATTTTGATGCTTAATTGTCCCATAATTGGCCAGTGGCAGATTCAAGCAGGCTTCTATGTCCTTTTGATAACCTCTATTATTCTCTGAGCATTTACTTGCCTTTTTTTTGGCGGGGGGGAGGGCTGTTCTAAAATCATTTTATACTTTCCCTGCCCTAACTCTGAAATTAGCCATTTCTCCCAGATGCCCTGATTCCTTTTAGTGGAGAGTGGTATTTAGAAACCAAGATCTGGAAGATAGATGTGCTCATTGCTATCCAGGTATCCTACAGAGACCATCTCAGTAGGTAAGCAGCCTCTTATCACTGCTGCCGTCATCCCACCCCATGGGGACTCTCTGTTCAGTGTTAGTGCCCTGATTCCCTGCTCTGGCCTACTGTGCAATACCATTCCTTCCTCATGCTACTGAGGTGTCAACACCCATGTCAGGCCTCCTCACATCTCCCACAGGAGTCCTGTCACACCTGGCCCTGCCTCTGACACCCTGTGCTGGACCACAGCCCCATATGGAAATATCTCTCGCTCTAGTCGGGCTCTGAGACTCAGTGGCTGGGCATCCCCACTCTCTCCCTGTGGGGATGCCTTCTTTGCTTTGCTCGATATTTAACACCCTGATTGGGGCTGCCATCCTTCTAAGTGAACATCTTCCTCGTGCCAACCAAGTTCTGACATCCCATTCTCCGGACCATGGCTCCCCTCCTCCTGTGTGGATTTCTACCTTGCTTAAATGGCTTTAGAATGAATTATTCATGAAGGGGAATGGGACTTGATGCAATTTTAAAATGTTGATTTAGAAGTTACCTAATCACTTCTTAAACTCAAAAGGTCTGTGGTCAGATTTTTCCACCAAGATTCTGGAACATACAATTGAAAAGTGATTGCTTAAGTTTCCTCATGCCAGTTTATTTTTCATGTGAAGATACATATTTTAATAAGGCAACGCTTTGATGTTTAATTGATTCTGCATTCAGTGAGAAACAAATACATATTTTAGCATGTCTTCTCCGAAATAGACATGTGCTCTGAATACTCTGCAGAGGATTTTGTATCTAAAGAAATCCACGATGAAAACTTTTAAATCAAGTACCAGCAGGTCCCCATTTACATTCCATCAGATCTGTGGTCTTTTAAATCAAACAAAGGGTCAAAGGCACTTCTCCGTCTACACGTGAGGATGTATACTGATGACCCCAGATCTGGACCCTGGAATTGCCTGTAGAGTCCTCTACTTTGGACTGCCCGTTTGTCTTAATTGTGCCACAACCTTGTCATGGAGATGCTTGTGAAATATCAAAATGGACATGTCAAGTAGGCATCCCCCGGGCTTCATGCTCCTGTAGCCAGTGCCTTTGTGACATCTTTATTTTGATGTCTCACAGGCTTCTCACACTGAGCATGCCCACACCTGAACTATTGATTTCCCAACACTGCCTTCCCAGCACAGATTTTCTTCCCAGTCTTCCCTATCCCAGTGAATGACACAGCCATTCTTGTAGCTAGGGATCTGGAAATCTCCTTGGTTCTTCTCCTTTATCCCTTACGTAGGATAGATCAGTGCATTCTGTGGTCTGTTCTGTTCTTTTCAGCACCTCCTGTCCCAGTCCTAATCCAATCCACCAACATCTCTTACCTGGTCTCCTTCTTACTCCATCCCTGTTACCTGGGGATTCATTATCCTCACAACTGCCAGAGTGATGTCTGCACATAGGATCATGTCACTAACCTGCTTAAAAGCACTTCATCAATCCCACAGTTCTGTGTACAGCTGCATGAGCAGCCCGTCCATTCCTGCAGTCTCATCTTGTGCTGGTCACCCCTCACTATGCCCCAAGCTCTTGGCCTTGTCCCTGTTCCTGGAATATATCAGTTTTGCTACCTGAGAGCTTTTGAACATCATTCGCCTAAAATATCATAAACTTTCCTATTCCAAATAGAACCTTTAATCTTCACATGAGAGCCTAATGCTTACTAATGAGTGTGATTTGGGGATTAATTTCTGTCTTCTTACAATATTATTTATTTTGTACTTGAAGGAGAATTTCAATGGCAATTAGTATGCAATAGTTGTTAAACTTAATTTACTATTAAGAAAACAACAGTCTGCTTCCGACTGCTTCTAAAATAAACGTCTTAATAAAAATCAATGTAATTATAACATTTAAAATATAAATTGGAAAAAACCCCACAGTGTTTATAAAATATTCAGTATTTGAAACCTGAAATAAAATGGAATTCAAAGTATTATTGTTATCAATTTATTACTAGTTTAATTTTCACAAGACTCATTCCAGTAAAGATGAAAAATTTATATTAATTGTGTTTGTAAATACTATAATAATGCATTATATGTTCATAACAGTTCAGTGTACAAGCATGTGTGCATGCATTGTCTCTCTTGAATTTCCAATCTCATGAGCACACAGAAGTGACTTGTGTAGGAGCGTCTCTTGGCCAAGACTCCACCTTCATTCAGTAAAATTTGTTTGAAAATATACTATTCATCAAACACCATACTATGAATTTGTGAACAAAATGTTCTCTTAGAGCTCATGATCTAATGGAGGAGACACATAACAAACAAATAAGCCAGCAAATACAAATAAAGGTTGGAGGGATATATTTTGTTGCTCATACACACTGTTTTTTGTTGTTGTTGTTTTTTGTGGGGTTTTTTTTTTGAGCCAGAAACATACTGAACTTCCAAACCAACCTTCGGAAGTGAAATACAAAGAAAAGGGAGAGTCAGAGACTCTTGGCATATTAACTCATAGGAGGTAAGTTATTTAAGGCAGTATAAAAGATTTTATTGTTTTGTAGATCATCTATCCACTATCACTCCATCCAGAAGAGAATTCATTGGCATGGAAGGACTTGAAAATTTAGCCTCTAAGGAAGCAGGAGGTAGAGAGGCGGGGGAGGAGTGTCGGGAGTTACAGACCATGATTGACGGAAAGAACTGAGTTTGGCCCAAAGGGGAAGGATTTTTCTTCTCCTACAGAGTGTATGATAAGGTGCCAAGGTGAGAGGATGAGCAGAAGAGAGTAAGGGAACCGCTCCCACCTGCAATTCCCCATGCATCCTGTAGACACCAGCAGAGAAAATTGGAACCTGAAGAGACAAATTGTTTAGTATGCTCTCTTCATTGCTGTAGGCTTGACTGGCCGACAGCAAGCTTCATTATTAATGAAGTGTATCGTTCCTTGGTGAAGAAACCAGCCCTTTATAATTTAAAGAGAACTACATGTCAGTAGTTAGAAAAAAGAGAATAAAAGTCTCCATAACATGACACATCCTTAAATTTTGAGCGGACATTCACAGTTGACAAAATTATGATAAATCTCCCCACCCTTCCCCTGTTTATAAGATCTCCTTTTCTCTATTTAAGTGTCATTCATTCGATGCCTCCTTCCCTGCCCCGAACAAAACAATTCTTGGAGGGTGTCTGAAGTTGTGCCAGTATGTAAAAACAAAACAAAACAAACAAAAACCCAATTGCCATCTGATGTGTAAAGATTCAAGGAGGTGAAGATTAAATCTAAATTGTTCATCATTTTATCCCTGGCCACCAGCAAGGTGCTTTAGGCATAGCAAATGCTCAGTAAATATTTATTGGGTAGATAGAAATGCATACATGAATTGAGTGAGTCAATGAAAGCCTGATATGAGTATTATTTAAACACTTATTTTTGGTGTTGAGTCATTATGACAATTGGAGTTCAGAGAAACCAAATGAAAATTTGAGCACCAATGGATGGTACTTTTTAAAAGTTTGAAAGTATCATTAACAGTCTTGTCTACTCGGGTTCAGTGGACTTGGCAGTGTATGGGTACATTTAGAAAGAATCTTTTGGGTGATGAAATTTAAACATACTGGTAAACCCTGAACTAGCCGGAAGGATTCTTTATGAACATGTATATGGAGTGTAAAATCTAGAAGATACGGTTTTCTTGAATTCATGTTACAACATATCTAAAAAGCTCTCTAACATAAAGGCTGGTCTAATATATAATGTTACACTCATTGGAAATGGACAGACGTATTAAGAACCCAGCAAAACCAGGAAGTAGACACACATCGAAAAAATAAAAAAATAAAAAAAAAAGTTACATAGATGTCATAAAAACCAAAGAATATGTACACCCAAAGTCTTCACTCCACTCCAACTTTACTTGCTCTTAATTTGCACAAAGTATCAATAAACCTATTCACTTGGCTCTCATTTCTAAGGCCAAAGCCCCACACAAGAGCTGGGCAGGCAAAGTTGCTGCAGTAACCCACTGCTCCCAATGGCAGCGTCGGCCGTCTTCCGAGTCTTCTTGCTCTCCTCCAGACCTTTGTGGACCTTTACTTGTGTGATAGCACTAATCACGATTATGCTTTTAAAAAGTCATTTCCCATTCTTGACCTTAAGTTTCTTAAGAAAAGACCTTGGCTTTTCACAACGTGTCCAGAGTATATCGCACAAGACCATGTCCTAGTTGATATTCCAATCAAAACAAGGCAAAACCACTCTGAGTCATCAGGACAAAATTAAATTGTGTTTAATATTGTTTGAGGAGCCTGCAATAAAGTATTACATTTTAGAAATATTTTCATCCCTAATAATGAAAGTAAAAAGCTTTTCTTCTAAAAGCAGTGAATACAAAGTATTACTTCCCCCCTTTTTAGAGCCATTTATAAACCAGGAGTGTCCCAGAGCTGAAATTTTACTATTTACTAGTTGTAATTCTATTAATGTGCAGTTTGCAAACCCTTTAAACTGAACCTAGTTCATAGCAACCTATGAGGAAAGGAGGATAAGTATTCTCACTTTATAAATAAAAACCTGAAGCCATAACTTAAATTATGACCTCAAGATGATAGCTATTAAGGACCAGAATTTTTAGTCTTTTTGGGTGTGCTTTGCCATGAAAGTAATGTAGTTTTGTGATAAAAATCCCAAGCTTTAGTGTCAGAAAGATCTAGGTTTGGATCCTTCTTTTGGTCACATAACAGCTGAGTCACCGTGGGCAACATGTTAATCTCTTTAGATGAAGGCAGTCTCTGAGAAATTTTTGGTCATGTGATATTATCACATCTCAGTTTGGCCAAGTATGAACTGGAATCACAAGAGGGACTCCTTGAGGAATCAGCTAATTAATTTCCTTTAGCTCGGGAAGCCAAAGGATCAGGCATTAAACAAAAATTCATTTACTTGGTGAGACTACCCTTCTATGTGTTACTAAGGTATTTTTTAGACTCTCCAACTCATTTTCTTTATATAGAACATTGGAATAATAATAGCACCTACCTGTATCAGTCAGAATAGGTTATGTGCTGTAACAAGCCCCAAATCTCAATAATTTGAAATAATGAAATGTATTTCATTCACTCATGTCCATTGTGGATTGACCAATAGCTCTTCCACCTCATCCTTGTACGAGAACCTGGGATGATTGGCTTTTTACTCTCTGGAAGGTTATTGGTCATCATGGCAAGGGGAAGGGATGATAGCAAATTGCACACTGCCTTTTACAGATTTTCACCTAGAAGGGACACACATCTCTACTTCAGAGGGTCAGGAAAATACAGCACAATAATGGGCCTGTGGCCTGGAAGGAGAACTGGAATGTTGGTGAACAGCCCTAATGACCACTGCCAGTCCTATTAGGATTGCCAGGAGGACTAAGTTAGTAAATGAAAACCTTACGTGACAGGGGTGCTTTGCGACAGTAAGTCTGATACCCCCATTAGTATGGGGTATCATACTTTAGTATCAGATGTCCAGTCTATCCAGTCTAATTTACCTTACGAGAACTAGGTAAATATTAGGGATTGTTCTGACTTACATTGCTTACAAACTTTATTAATAATGATACCTTGAAGCTTATTTCACCTTGTTGCATGTAGAGTCCCTTAAGAAAATGAGACATGCCACTGCCAGTCCTATTAGGATTGCCAGGAGGACCAAGTTAGTAAATGAAAACCTTACGAGAACTAGGTAAATATTAGGGATTGTTCTGACTTACATTGCTTACAAACTTTATTAATAATGATACCTTGAAGCTTATTTCACCTTGTTGCATGTAGAGTCCCTTAAGAAAATGAGACATCTGGAATGAAGCCTGTCTAGAAAAAAGTAGGGCTGCATAACTTCATAACCTGTGCAGTGGAAATGTCTCAGTGTGCTACACAGACAGCATACTGACTTGGATGACTTATGTGTAACAGTGGTCAGTTATTCTTTTCCATCCAGATGGGAACTTTGTGATTAATAAACTGCTAAAGAACAAAGAGAGTTGGAATTCTACCTTTCATTTTCTGGAGCCACGTTCATTATTTTTGAGTGTGCAGCCTTGTTTCTGTGCATTCCTTTGCTCCATGTGAAGCTGCAAAACACACAGTCCTGCTTATGGTTCACAGATCCTTCCAGGTTGATAGGAACCAGGTCAGACTGTAGTCAAAGCAATTTAGGCAAAAATAGGTCCTAATGGTTTTTAGAGTCTTCTAGGTGTGACCCTAGGGGAAGCAAGGAGGGGTCTCTCTAATCCTACTCGCACTGCTGGGCGCTCTTGTCTCCAGCCATATTTCTCTAATAATAGCATTCCCTCCCCCACCTTCTTCCACCCCAGAAAAAGAGTCCTGTTTTAGAAGAAATGTGGTCAGCAATTCAACCCCCCCTCGCTCCCCCTGTTTCATCTGAGCAGAGGCTGGGCCTGTTGAGGAAATTCCTCCATCTCAGTGGCTCTCAAACATGAGCAGGCCTCAGAATCTCCTGGAGGGCTTGCTCAAACAGAAGGGTAGGCCCATCTTCTGATTTTTTTTTAAACATTCTACATTCTTTTTATTTTTATTTTTAATTTTTATCGATTTCAGAGAGGAAGGGAGAGGGAGAGATAGAAACATCAATGATGAGGGAATCAAACTGTGACCTCCTGGCTTATAGGTTGACACTCAACCACTGAGCCACACCAGCCAGGCCATCCTCTGATTTCTGATTCAGTAGGCGGCATTTGGTCCGTGAATTTGGATTTCTGACAACCCCACAGGTGATACCAGTGTTGCCACATTTGAGTGGCACTACTCTATCTGAATGAACTCTTCTGGTGCTCCTACCTCCCCTGCCCCAAGTCTTCCTGGGCCATTTCTTTTCAGGTACTGGTTTTGCTTCTTTTCTCACGTTGCTTTTGAACTGTTGATTGACCCTGTTTCTCTCCCTTTATGATATTGCAATACTAGTGTTTCCTGTTATGTATCTGCCAAAATGTTTTGATTGTTACGGATTATGAATTCCTACGCATTGGAACTATCTCATGCCAGAAGACCTTATAGAAAGAAAGCCCAGGGAGTTGCCTGCCCAGTACTTGTGAAGGCTGTATTTGGTCTTAGTGAATGTAAAACAATAAACACAATGCCAGCTACCTTACAAGGGTAAAGGGATGGTTTCCTTGTAGCAGAGACATTTGGACCTTATAACCAACTATTTAAGAAATTTATGAGTGTTTTTATGATACTCCTAGTAGCTAGCTAGTTATTCAGTTGGCCTTTTTTGAAATCATTAAAAAAGAGTTATTTCAGCTATATCGGTGGGAGATAAAATTAGTGTGCCTGCAATTTTTCACAAGGAGTTTTATCATGTTGACTTATTTGAGCTATAAATTTCATAGTTGTAGCTCTTAAATTGCTCTTAATGTAACAACAAAGTCATTTGACTTTTGAAAATAAAGGCATATTAGCCCAATGAAATGAAATTCCAGATTTTTAAGTGATCTTCTACTTGAGATGTTTATTAATAGATGAGCAAAGAAAAATTATATTTAGCTGGACCATAGAGTGAGCTCTTTTCCAAATGGCTTATCAGGATTTTTTTTTATGTATATTTTTTTTTCTCTGAGCCTTTAATTATAACAGGGCTATTTGTGTAGCTCAGTCAGTAGTAGACTTTGGACAGCTGTGTACATTTTTGTATTTGTTCTCCAGCTCTGTTTGTGTATATACAAATATTTTTTAAATGAAATTGCTTGCCCTATTATGTTTTTCTTATATTCAATTAACTTACTTATTGAACATTTTTTTCCTGTCAGACATTTTGTCTACATTTTAAAATGACCACATAGTATTCCTTTATTTGAATGTACCATAATTAATTGGTCAAATCATTTTGTTAATATAATTGAAAGAAAAATATACACGTTGCCAAATTACCCTTTGGAAAGACATAGAAAACTTTCATATAAACACTAGAGGCCCGGCACACGAAATTCGTGTGCGGGTACTGTCCCTAGGCCTGGCCTGCAATCAGGGCCATCTTCCCCAGCTGCCCGCAGCCGGCCCTGTCCCCCGCCGCCACCCATCCCCAGTTCCCCGTTTGCCATTGGGTAATCGGGTCCCCGCTGGGGGGGCGGGACTGGCCTGGGCGAGGGGCCGTGGGCAGTTTGTAGGCCGCCCACGCCCCCAGCTTTGTCAGGAAGGATGTTCGGAATGACGTCTGGAAGATGTCCAGTCTATCCAGTCTAATTAACATATTACCCTTTTATTAGTATAGATTGCTTACAAATATAAAAGCTTTTGCTGATATCTCCTAAGCTTATACTTCTCATATGATACTTTAGGGAGGAAAATGAAATCATTAAACTGACTGGGCTCTTCGTTTTTGTTTTTAAATTTATCTTTATTGTTGAAAGTATTACAGGTGTGCTTTTCTTCCCCCACCCCCGCCTCCCCTCTGAGGTTCATCAGTCTGCTGACTGGGTTTTAAAATATCAATCAGTTTTTAGAGTGATAGGAGACATGTTTTAATATCCTTCTCTTAGTTTTGGAGACAGATGGTCAAATCTGTAGCAATGGAGAGATAAAATACCAAAAATTGTGCCTTAAAGTAATAAGATACTTAGGAAACGAAATAGATTTATACTGTTGCCAATGTTACCTGCTTTTGGGAATATTTGATCTTTATTTTACCTATGCATTAGGTGATATAGTTTTGGTGTGTATGGTTTTTTTTGGGGAGGGGGCTGGGGGAATTTGATTATTTCCCACATACAGACTTGATAATTTTTATAGAAATGGGTTCTTATAAAGGTTAGAAGTTGAACTCATTTTGTTCTAACCAACAAAGTTACTGAGGGCATGGTGCTATGCTATGCAATTCAGAGATGCATTTGATTTCTTTCTTTAAATGACATACTTTGTTCTTATTTAAATAACATTTTTTCTTACTGCATTCTAAAATCATAACTATGAACTCTTCACTCTCACCCTCATCTGCTTGTTTTCTCTCAACATTTCCAATTATGTATCCTGCCCCCAATCCTATTTCTGTTAACATGCAGTATGATTGAAGGAGAAATCACGTGCTTTTGAAACATTATTCTTCTACTTCTTGGCTCATGGCATTGAGCAAATTACTTACCCTCTCTGAGTCTCAATGAAATGGTAGTTTTTTTTCTCTCCTTTACACAATTTTACTGAAGATTAAACATGATAATATATATTAAGTTCCTTAAAAATATCAGAAATAAGCAAATGCTAGTTCCTTTCTCATTCTGATTATGCATTTTTTCTTCTCAATTTTTTATACCTTCCCCCAAAGTCTCCAGATAAATAATTTGAACCTCTTGACAGTTCTCTTGGAAAAGATTCAAGATAAAACTTTTTTCTTTCTTTCTGGAATTCATCATTATTAAAAAGTCACCATTTAACTAATGTTTACTTTGATCTCAGTAAGCCTATAGACTTTAGTTTAGTCAACTTTATTTTACTGAAGTCTGAACAAATCCTAAAATGACCTTTTAAATAGAACATAGCCCTCAACTATTTTATGAGAAGGAATTACTATCCGAGATCATGGGTTGAGCAGGCAGGGCTGGGTGGGGGAGGCTATGATAGTCACCAGTGGCTCCATCAATTAAGACTTAGAGATTTCCTCAAAACATTAAATATGGAACTGCCATTTGACCCAGTGATCCCACTTCTGGAATATATCCTAAGAAACCCAAAACACCAATCAGAAAGAATGTATGCACCCTTATGTGTATAGCAGCGCAATTGCAATAGCTAAGAGCTGGAAACAGCCCACGTGCCCATTAGTAGATGAATGAATAAAAAAGCTGTGGTACATTTATACCATGGAATACCATACAGCAGTAAAAAAAGGATCTTTTATCCTTTGAGACAACATGGAGGGACCTGGAAAGTATTATGTTAAGTGAAATAAGCCAGTCAGAGAAAGACAAGTATCATTTGATTTCACTCAATGTGGAATGTAATGAACAAAATAAACTAATTAAAAAAATAAATCCAGAGATGGAAGGCAAGGGTGGGTGAGTGGGTGTGAAGAGATCAACCAAAGGACTTGTATGCATATATGCATAACCTATAGACACAGATAATAGGGTGGTGAAGGCCTGGGGTGGTGAGTGAGGCCCGGCTAGAAGGGGTCAATGCGGAAAATAAGGGGACATATGTAATACTTTCAACAATAAAGATTAAAAAACAAAAGACTTAGAAATTTCACCACTGAATTCAGTTTCTGCCTTGGGATTGTAGATAGAAAGTTATCCTTCTTGGGTCTAAACCCCCAACCAGTCTGAATTCATGCGAGCGTGTTTATGCTATACTTGTGCCTCATCTTCCCTGGAGCTGAAGATCTCTGTCCAGCCTTTATGGCTGCAAGTTTTATGAGAATAATTCTGAAGCTACAGGGCATTCTCAGAAAGAAGCTCCTTTCCATAAGTGAATCGGAGTTGTAAGGTGAGAGTAACTGGAGGACTTCAGTGAGGTTGAGCTTTGGGGGAAGAAAGCCGTCCCCCCTCTGAAGGACAGAGGGAGCTGTTTGAATAAGTCAGGGTCACCCTGGACAGATGAAGCATATCAATCCTGATAAAGGATTTGCTTTACAACGCAGAGCATTATCCTTGAGCAAAGTCTAGAAATTTCTTAAAGGCAGATACCAATTCTTTTTTTAAAAAAATAACGTATAACATAAACTGATGAACAAAAACAGATCCAGAGACAAAGAAGCATGGATCAGACCGTCAAACCTCAGAGGGAAGGGAGAGAGATCAACCAAAGGACTTGTATGCATGCGTATAAGCATAACCAATGGACACAGACACTAGGGGGGTGAGGGCATGAGCGGGGGTATTGGGGGGATAAGGACACATATATAAGACCTTAATCAATAAAGAAAATAAAAAATACATTTTTATTGATTTCAGAGAGGAAGGGAAAGGGAGAGAGAGATAGAAACTTCAATGAGGAGAGAGAATCATTGATCATCTGTCTCCTGCACACCCCACACTGGGGATCAAGCCTACAACCCGGATATGTGCCCTGACCTGGAATCAAACCGTGACCTCCTGGTTCATAGGTTGATGCTCAACCACTGAGCAACACTGGCCGGGCTTTTTTTTTTTTTTCAGATACCAATTCTTAATTCTTCCTGTATGTTACCTTGCACCCAATAGATGCAGGTGTTGCTCAGGTAGGCAGAATTGTTTCCTGTGCTTTAAGATTATGGTCTAAGTAAGTCTCTTTCCTGAATTTATGATTTAGTCTAGTTAGTGATTTTAGCCATTTGCTATTTTCTTGTGTTTTTTTAAATGAGCCAGCCCATCTAATTACCCAAATGTGTATCAAGTTGGTCTCCCTTTTACTCTAATTTTCAAAACTTTAGCATCCTTTTCTCTGCCCTGTATTTAATTAGAGTTCCAGAGTGGAAATGAAATAAAAGCAGTGCATGCTCCTTGCAAAAAGGTGAATAGTGAGGTTACATATAAAGTGAGTGTTGTTACCTATCACCCGCAATGTCACCCTTTAAGCGTAAGCTCTGTTAATAAGGATGTTGCCTCCCATATCCCTCCAGTATGTATTCAAACACATGTTCTGTATGTTTGCCATAAGCAGGACCTTACTCTTTATTTCTCTTTTAAAAGCTACAAAATATGATGTGAACATTTTTCCTTATTGTCATACATTAATCCTTTAAAATATCTATGTCTTATTCCATTGTATAGATGCAGCATAACTGATTGAACCAACTTTCCATTGATGTGCACTTAAGCTAGTTCCAAGTTGTTGCTGTGACTGCTGCGTGAAATGTGTACTTTTATGTATGCGTGTCTACGTCTACAAGTCTTTTGAAAGGCTGGTTCACAGAAGTGAGATGGAGGGGGATGGGCATTTAAACTTGCAAAAGTCATTCCCAAATTAACTTTTAAAAAGTACCATTTCATCCTCTCATTGACAGCTTATTAGAGTTTATTTCCTTATACCTCCCTAGTAATGGGCATAATCAATCCCATTTTTTTGTTGTTTTTGTCAATTAGGAAGTGAAGCTATATTTTCACTTTTGAAATTGCTTTAATTTGCATTTCTTTGCATACTATTGAGTTACTCTTTTCATTTGTTAACTGGACAGTTGTATTTTTCTTCTGTGAATTGGCTATTAACGTCTTTGGTCCATTTTTCTTTGGGGTTGCAATCTCTCACAGGAAATAACCAGTGAAGCACACCATAATAAAGCATAACAGGTATTTGAAGCTAAAAATATCTCAGGCATGACCCCAAAATACCCTCCTCTAGTGAAAAGTGGTCACCTGCATATGGTGTTTTGGAGACATGGTGTTTTCCTCTGTTGTTAGGTTAGGCCTCCCTTGAAACCGTTTTTTACTGCTAAGCATTCTTCCCTGTCTTTTTTATACTTCTGATAACTTATGCAGTTTACTATTCTCAATTCTTCCTTTTCAGGTTACATCTTTAGAGTCAGGATTTGGTAGATGATTCAGTAGTCCCAGCAATCCCAGGAGATAATTCCTGTCCTTATATAAATGCTTCTTAAAAAAAGAGATGGAAAGAAGTAAGGATCTTACAGAAAATATGTAGGAGTTAGTCGTCATTTCGGATAGTTACTGTTTGCAATAGTAATCCCTTACTTTCTCCCCCGGTACATGTTTCTCCTTTTCTTCCTCCACTTTATCCCCCACCTTTGCCCTTCACCTGCTCCTTCGTTTCCTTTCCTGGTCTTCCTCTCCAGGAGCAGCTCCGAATCAATTAATTTTGTCTCCTGGAATTCTAGGTAACAACCCTAAATACAGCAGCATTGATTGGTGTCCTTCTTCTGGTGAAACAGGCACGCCAGTTATACTAGGAGAGAGGCAGGGATGTCTGGGTTGCTTACTTGTTCAACTTTGTTCAATATCTGTCACCTGGATTGAAAAATAGCAATTGCAGATTTATAATTGGGGAAGAAAATGGTATTATAGCTGGATGATATAATTGTATTTCTAGAACATCTAAGAGAATGAACTGAAAAAAAAATTTTTAAAAACATTGATCAAGTTCAGTAAAGTAACTTAGTACAAAATTAATGCACAAAAATCAGTAGCCCTCCTATATTCAAACAGCCACTTAAAGATAGAAATGCTAGTGAAAGAAAGCACAGTAGAAACCCAGTGAGAAAATACCCAGGAAACAAAAAGTAAGAAATGAGAAAGATCTTGTTTTTAAAACTGACATAAAATAAAATTTTTAGATAAAATGCTGCAGTGGTGTAACAATGTCAGTTCTCATGTGTTTATGTACAGATTTAGCATGATCCCAATAGAATTACTAACAAGATTTAAAAAAATCAAATTCTAGAGTTCATAGGCAACATAAAATGTTCATAGGCATAGAAGAGGATAAATGGTGATGGGAAAAATAAAATTAAATTACTTTAAAAAATGTGTACTTCTCAGATTTTACTTACAGGAAAAAATAAAAAGTAAAATGCTCCAGTGGAAATGATGTAGTTTGAACTATTTTCTAATGTTTTCCTAAGGTTTTAAAAAATTCTAATGGTAGCTTTGAGCTACCATCTTTGGAAAACTTTACGATAAATTTGATGTATGTTACTATGGATTAAAACATAACACAGCTCATTACTAATTTAAATGGTGTTTTTGCTCTGGTGAGAGATGATTCCTTACTTGCAGTAGAGAAGAAATGTCTTTTGCATCCTTAACAGTGTTGGCACAGCTGGGTAACATGCAAAACTGATAGACTTATACAAGATGTTTGATAGAAAGTAGAGCCGCAGGAATTGAAACTTACTACTGCCCTCCATCATTCCCCCTTCTCCTATATGACTGTCAACAGTATGTTTGGATTTTCTGGGCATTTAAAATCACTGGAAAGAATGTTAGTACCTATTAGAGTCTCACTTTCTTTTAAAAAAATATTTTTTACTGATTTCAGAGAGCAAGGGAGAGATGCATGTGAATATGTATTTAGTGATTTCAGCACCACTTGTTGAAGATATTATTTTCCCCCATTGGCACTCCTGTCAAAATCTGGTTATCAGTCACTGTGAGGGTTTATTTCTGTACTTTAAAAAACATTTAAATATATTTTTATTGATTTCTGAAGAAAAAGAAAGAGAAATATCAATGATGGGAGAGAATCATTGGTAGGCTGCCTCCTGCAAGCCCCATACTGGGGATTGAGCCTGCAACCTAGTAATGTGCCCTGACTGGGAATAGAACCATGACCTCCTGGTGGAATGTGCCCTGACTGGGAATAGAACCATGGCCTCCTGGTTCATAGGTTGACGCTCAACCACTGAGCTGTGCCGGCCAGGCAGAGTCTCACTTTCGAATGCTGTCTCCACAAACATGGTCATCATACCTCTAAGTGAAGTTCCTGTGTATGTTCAGCAGAGGAGGGATCTGTATGAAAAGTCCAATTTGTGATTTTAAATGCTTCAGCTCTCTATCCAGGGATAGCTCAGCTAATTTCCTGCATTTAGTAAATATGTGACTTCTTTAGGGGTAGCTTCCTTATACCAATTCCAAGTTGACTTCCTGTCAGGAAGTGCAGTGTAAAGAGAGGGTGACAGTCATTATAAGAGCTTGTCCAAATTTGAAGAATTGGGGTCGAGGGCAGAAAGCATATTTCTATGTTGGGGGAAATAGGCTTCTAATTTCTTAGGTTCCTGTGGAAAACGTCTCCCACTGGGTCTCAGCAGGGTTTTCTCTAATAGCTCATTATGGATCCGTTATTTGGCCTCCTGGAGACTTTTGTGCTCTGTGGACTTCATAGATTTTAGTCACTGGAGAGCAATTGTTCCATGTCATTGTTACACAGCTCATAATTGGTGTGGGCCCATAGTTTATGGTTTGTGAGGGTGACAGGTGTGGAAGGCATTGGGAACCAAGAGCACATACAAGTGCAGTCTCTACTCCTGGCATTTTCTGCACATTCAGGATGCACTTGACCATAAGTGATATTTTATATTTAATGACTTACCTATATTCTGCTAATTATAAAAAATTCTATACTTCCCTTTAATTCCAGCTTTTGTGTGAATGTAGTACTATCCTGAATATTAAGCAACCATTCTCTCCAAGACAGACCAGCAAGGCCTTCAGAGTGCACATAAAATCACAGCTTAAACTTTTTGTCAAAAAATTACCATTTTGTGCACTTTCCCTTTATTTCACCCTTATGGTATCTTCTCTGGTCCCCATCTCCCCAACCCTCATATTCCTCTTTGTTTTCAGACTGTTTTATGCCCAAATGTCCCTACGGAAACAGAATGGTGTTTGCAGAATCGATCAGATTATTCTTGGTTCAATGGCATCATTAAGATGAGTAAAAACATCAGATGGACTGGTTTGGGTTTTTCTATCTTGCTTTTATTATTGCTATTATTTTTTGTTACAAGTCTTTAAATATGAAGAAATAGAATGAATTAAAAAGAAAGGCAGGGCCCTAACCGGTTTGGCTCAGTGGATAGAGCATCGGCCTGCGGACTCAGGGGTCCCGGATTCGATTCCGGTCAAGGGCATGTACCTTGGTTGTGGGCACATCCCCAGTGCGGGGGTATGCAGGAGGCAGCTGATCGATGTTTCTCTCTCATCGATGTTTCTAACTCTCTATCCCTTTCCCTTCCTCTCTGTAAAAAATCAATAAAATATATTAAAAAATAAATAAAAATTCTTCTTAAAAAAAACTAAAAAAAAAAGAAAGTCAGGCTTTATTCTTTCTATAATATATTCCCCACCTGATCTCTTTTATGTAAACTCTTCTTTGCAAACATCAAATTATTCATGCTCTGCCACTAAAATGCACAGACTCCATTCAGATAGTTTTTGACTCTAAATCCCAGGACAAATTTTCAGTCATAATTTCCTTTCCATATGCAGTGAGCCATCACTAAAATTTAATTTAATACATTAAAATATAGTTTTGGTTTGCCTAGCTGAGCAATGAAAGAGTTAATAGTGAGCAATGAAGAGTTTAATAATATTAGCTAAGTTATTGAGACCTTAGTATAATCAACACTGTAAGCATTTTATATATATTACTTAATTTTGAATTTTGTCCTTAAAAAGACCTTAAAATCAGACATAGCTGATGTCACTAATGTAGACCTTAGTTCCCAAACACTAAACTGTGATGTGCATTCATTATTTCCTTTGCTTTACAACAACCCTATAGGTACTGTTACTGTCCCCATTTTACAGATGAAGAAACTGAGGCTCCAAGAAGTTGGGATGCACTGTGTATCAAAGAGTGTTTTGCCATCCTACAGATGGAAGAACTTAGCTAAGGAGTTTAAGACAACTTGGCTAAGGTTGCATGGCTATCAAATGATGAAGCAAGGTTGTGACCCTTGTTTCTCTGATTCCAATATCCATGTGCAAAACCATTATGCTACACATTAAAAAATGATTTCTATTCTATCTTATCTTTTAAACTTCAATATGATTGAACTATTGGTCACCATAGGCATTTTCTCTTTGAACTCTGGTAAAGATAGATAGACTAGAAATCCTATTCTAAAAGTTTAAAATGTCTCTATTGGGAAGAAAGTCCTAAAACTGTTCTGGCTTGAACAGAAAGTATTTCCATCTGTCACATTTGTGAATACCACATGGGAATTTTTATATAATGTTTTTGTTTGGTCCTAAAGGCATAGATTAATTTCTATTTCCATTTGGTAGAGAGCCTCACATTCTGGCGAATTTTTAAGCTTTGAGATAAGAATAAAAATTCAAACATGTGAGTAAGACATTGTTAAGTATATTTAAAATAATTGGCACACTTTAGGTGAAAAGAGAAAGAGAAAGCATGGGGCAAGGACCCCAGTGGAAGAATTAGGGACAAGGATGAATGAGAGTCTGTCTGCCTGGCAAACTCCTACTGATGTACCAAGCCTTTGATAACTACTGCTGCTTCTTGGAAGCCTCCCCTGATACCTCCAGATCATGTGGAAGAACATTCTTCAGTGTTCCCATGACTCCATCATACAATCAGTTTATCATTTCATGAATGTGCACTTTGCTTTCCCATTGGACTCCAGACTCCTTGAAATCAGTGTCCCTAGTGTCTCACGCATTTCAATGATATTTAAGCCAGTGCACAGTCAATAAACTTGCTGAGCATTTATTATATTCCAGGCACTCTGCAAGGCATTGGGATAGCATACAAAAACAATAGAAAGATTTCACCAAAAATGAACATTGCACTGGGCACCTGAAATCATGAATACCAATCCTGTTCTTCCTGCTAATTCAGTGGTTCTCAACCTGTGGGTCGTGACCCCTTTGGGGGTCGAACGACCCTTTCACAGGGGTCGCCTAAGACCATCGGAAAACACATATATAATTATATATTGTTTTTGTGATTAATCACTATGCTTTAATTATGTTCAATTTGTAACAATGAAAATACATCCTGCATATCAGATATTTACATTACTATTCATAACAGTAGCAAAATTACAGTTATGAAGTAGCAACGAAAATAATTTATGGTTGGGGGGTCACCACAACATGAGGAACTGTATTAAAGGGTTGCGGCATTAGGAAGGTTGAGAACCACTGTGCTAATTCATTGTTGGAACTTAGACAACATTCCTGGTCCTTAATTGGCTAAAAGGAATGTCTCTTTCAAAAATTTGAAAAGTCTCTCAACTATGCAAGCCTATTTACTTATCATCAACTCAGATATTAGTATGTGAGTGCATCTGGAACCATATCTGATGTATAGTAGGCTCGCAATGTGATCAAAAGACCTACATGTTCAGGAATCAACTCCCATGAGAGTGTGAATACTAAAGAATGGTATAAATTAGTGCCATGAAAAGCAAATTACAGAATGTCCTTAAGCTTGTAAGAAGGGTGGAAAGGATGACAACAATAAGGCTTTAAAAATTGTTATCAGAGCAAGAATAGGAGAGAGCAAGCCTGATGATTAGACAGAATGGTATAGTGTTAACACGTGACACACAGGGCAGAAATCTTCTGTCAAGGAGAGAGCTTTTGGCTGAAAGGGGTAGAATAAACATGGTCCGGAGGGAAGATGAGCCCAAGGTAGGCGAGTAGACTGTAATAGAGTGCTTGAATGAGTGCAGGAGTTCACATCTGCACTGAGAAAGGTAACAAACAAGATTGAAATCCTACTGATAAGTTCTGAGATCTGTGATAAATGGGTAGGATGGTAAAGGCCTGGAGACAGCCCTGCAGGACCCTGGTTTGAACAGTGAAGAAGTTGTGCAAATTTTTTAAAACATATTTTTATTGATTTGTGAGACGAAGATAGAAACATTAATGATGAGAGAGAATCACTGAACAGCTGCCTCCTGCACATCCCCTACTAGGCACCAAGCCTGCAATCCCGGGCATGTGCCCTGATCAAGAATTGAACCGTGACCTCCTGGTTCATAGGTTGGATTCAACCACTGAGCCACACTGGCTGTGCTATTGTGCAAATTTTAAGCTGGTAATCTTGGTAGCAAAATTGTGGCTGTTTTGTGAACACTGGGAATGGAAAATAGGATGATTAATATGTAGCCAAGAGTTAATTCAAACTAATTTTTTTTTGGTTGTCGACAGAAGAATAGATGCATATCTATCTTTTCATTTGGCCTTTGATAAAATCATAAGAATATTGAAAATATGGAAACCAAATGCGGCTGATCATCTAGTTAGGTTTATTTATAACTTATCAAATGACCTCCTCAAAAAGATAGTTGCTGATCATTATATTCTTTGGGCCAGGAAACATTTTGAGCCCTATATCTATTGCATTTGCAGACACCAGTTTTTACTAATTACTTGAATGAATATCTGCACAAGTTAACAATGTCCACCTAGGTCTCTAGTGAATGCCACAGGGCTTCGAGTTGCATAAGTTTGGATAAAGCTTTGAATCCAAAGACTGATAAGCAAAAACTCTGCCCAAGTTAACACAATGAAATTCACTGTAAGTCTTGGCCCACCCTGTAAGGGATGGAGGAGAGCAAAGAGGAGGAGTGTGGAGGGGGCGGTGGGTGGTCAATTTTGAGCCTGCACCTTCATGTGCTGAAGGGCATCTAAACAGGTGTGAGAGGCCCGCTGCTTGCCCAAGGATGGTCCTCATCTCCACCCCATGGCTTTTCCCATGTGGTCAGTGTGATTTGAGAAATGGCAGTTGGTTGGCCCATAGTCACAGTTTTAAAGACAAAGATCATTCTTTTTTAAAAAATATATATTTTATTGATTTTTTACGGAGAGGGAAAGAGAGTTAGAACCATCGATGAGAGAAACATCGATCAGCTGCTTCCTGCACACCCCCAACTGGGGATGTGCCCGCAACCAAGGTACATGCCCTTGACCAGAATCGAACCTGGGACCTTTCAGTCCACAGGCCAACGCTCTATCCACTGAGCCAAACCGGATAGGGCCAAAGAGCATTCTTTAAAATCTGCTGTTCTGATGGAAACAGGAATCAAAACTGACAGGGAAAGCAAATTTGGAGGCCCGTCCCCATTTCAAATTCTGTAAGAGCACAGGCGCTGGAGCCAACCCTGAGCTGTGTGACCCTGGGTATGTTACTAAACTCACTTAGCTTCAGTTTTCTCCTCTGCAGAATAGAGATCATAACAATTATATCCACTTCCAGAATTGTGAGACTAAACAGGTGCTTATACCTGAAGCGCTTAGAACAGTGCCTGGCCATAAGTTGTGTGTTTGTATGTTAGCTAGCATTACTATTATTGTTATTATAAAAATTGAGGAGAATGCTGACTTGTTACAATAAGGAGACTGTAGTTAACCTGGTCCCTATGCCCTGAAACACTCCCCCCTCCCCAAGTGATAAATGTGTGGGATGTGGCTTTGCAGCATAAACCAAAAGAGAGATTTAGGCTCTTTTATGCTTATACTGAACAGTATGGACCAAGTGGATGTTGCAGTTTGAAGAAGCAGTGGCCTGTGCATCTCCTCCCTCTAGGTTGCATGGTTTCACTAGGCTTCTTGTTGCAAAGCTGTCCTTAGCATCCTCAGGCTATTTCCCAAAACCAGTCCTGGATGACTGCTTTCATCTACAAATTGAGATTAATTTTCCTCAGTTAAGGGCAACAGTACTTGTGTCTTACTCCAACCCCATTGCATGTGAGTGTAAAACTGAAGCATTTAGGTGTGCCACTTGCTAATTTCCAAGACCGGGCCCTCCTTTCCTTTCTAGCCTTACCTGGTTTCCTCCCTCAGTGCTGAGCTGTGTGCTAAAGGCAGGTCAGAGGTTGGTATCCAGCCATTCTTTCTCAACCTTCCCTGAAATGCTAGTCACTTGATTTTTTTTAAAATATATATTTTATTGATTTTTTACAGAGAGGAAGGGAGAGGGATAGAGAGTTAGAAACATCGATGAGAGAGAAACATCGATCAGCTGCCTCTTGCACACTCCCCATTGGGGATGTGCCTGCAGCCAAGGTACATGCCTTTGACCGGAATCGAACCCGAGACCCCTGAGTCCGCAGGCGGACGCTCTATCCACTGAGCCAAACCGGTTAGGGCTAGTCACTTGATTTTTAAGTGTTAATGCTTTTGTCTGCCTGAAGCCTGTTGCAAAGGCTCCCATCATTCTCGGGCAGTGGTTCTCAAACTTCCTAATGCCGTGACCCTTTAATACAGTTCCTCATGTTGTGGTGACCCCCAATTTCATTGTTACAAATTGAACATAATTAAAGCATAGTGATTAATCACAAAAACAATATGTAATTATATTTGTGTTTTCCAATGGTCTTAGGCGACCCCTGTGAAAGGGTCGTTCGACCCCCAAAGGGGTCGCAACCCACAGGTTGAGAACTGCTGTTCTAGATACTAGTCCTTTGTTAGACATGTAACAAAGGTCTAGTATCTATTGTAAATATTTTCTTTCAGCCTATAGGTTGATTTTCATCCTCTTAACTGGGGACTTTCATGCTAAATATTCCTCTTTAACAAACGAAATATGTTAATATTTACTTTTGAGCTAGCTTCCCATGTCCTCTCATGTATTCCCCTGCCACAGAGAAGATGAATGCTCCAGGGCATCTAAAATTATTTTTAATTCACCGATGTAAAATGTAACCTAGACATAATAGGAGGATGAAATACAAAATTAAAAATTATTTTACCGCTGTTCTAGGGGTTAGCTCATTCTGTTTTAGGTAGATATACTAGCTCTTTGAAGCGGTGTCTGAGTTTGCACACCTTGGCTTTCCCCTCAGGGCTGGGCCCGAATCACAATAGAGGTTCACTTAGTGTTGAGTTGTCTCCAGTGGAATTAAGAGGACAAGGGCTCTCCACCCCGACCTCTCCACCCGAGTTTGCTAATCCTGGGAGTGGGGTGCCCCTGCCCAGACCCGGCCAGGGTAGACTGGCTGAAGAAGCTGTGTGGTGCTTTGATTTTCCCCAGTTCAGTCCTTTATTTCTAAGCTTCTCCAGGCATCTTCTCTCCTTTCATTTTTAATAAACGTTCATCCTCTTAAACTGCCCTTGCTACTTCTTCATGTCTGGTCTAACCTGCTTTGCTTGCTCACAAAGGAACTCTGTCCCTCATCACTCTTTTCCACTTTACTATTCCCATCTATCTTTCAGAATACATATATTTTTCTTTCTCAGCCCCCTTTCCTTGGTCAGCCTCAGAAATGGAGAATGGCACAGCCTGCAGAAAATGTTTTAAAAAGGTGGGGGGGGGGGGGGGGTATGGAATGATAACTCATGATGGTTATTTTTAAACCAGATGAAAGCCTTTTGCCCTTGTTTTCATTCTATTCTGAAGGATTTCAGAGTAAATCCTTATCCTGTCATATAGGAGTAACTGAGTTAGATGGCCGCTATCTAATCTAAATGTTTTATTCAAACATTTATAACTGTTTTGATTTAAGAAAACATAAACTGACACAAAGTTTTGTTTTAGCCAAGGTTTGGGAGAAGTTTTAAACTGTAATATGTATACTTTGATAAATTTAATAGACTAGAGCTATGGGTTACAATATAGCTTGGTATTCGAACATTAATCTATTTTAATCCTAGTTATAACTCCAACGCAGGCTGGATTTACTAACCAGCTTGTTCAACTAGCTAAAACTGTAGATACCATCCACAACGCTGTTTTTTAAACACAACAGAAATCATAAATAGAAATTCAAAAGGATCGCTTGATTTTGCAAGACAAGATTTGATGCTGTGAAGAAACCTTCTCAGAAATTCGCCAGAGACCGTGTGGGTCTTAAAATATCCTCCGTATCCTACCAGCCAGATTTGGCAGCTTGAGAACTAGTCATTGCAAATAATGACAAATATTTACCAACTCACAAAATGTTGCTATTTGTTTTGGCTTCAATTTTATGTTTTTTTAACTAGGAAATTTAGTATACTAATATTATGGCCACTCAGCAAATCTCAGGGAAGAATTACTCCCTTATTGAGCATTTTAGCACATAGGTTTTGAATACTGGCTATATGCAAGTACTACATACAGTGAATGTTTCTGGTGATAAAAAAGTGAATTAAATTTGATGTTTGACCACAAGACATGGAAGAACTGACATTATACAGTGAGTGCCATAGAAAACTTGCTGAAATTCTCTGAGGAATGAGAGCTCACGTGGGATTTGCTATGTCATTCAGAGAAGGCTTTATAAAGAAAGTGGAAAGAAGAGCTTTGATGACCAGCTAGACGCCAATATGTGGAGTTGGGGGGAGTAGGAAGAAATTCTAGATGAATGAGAAACATTATTAACAAAGTCTCAGAAACAGTATAATATGGAGTATAGTTGGGTTTTAGTTTTATGTAAATGAAAGGGTACAGTTGGAGATAAAGCTAAATTCCATGGGTGTGAAATCCCAGATTAAACCTGGGTAGGTGGTGGAGAATATTTTATGAATTATTCCACTCTTTAAACAACTTCAGAGCTGTGTTTCAGGGTAATTAATCTGCCTTCAGTGTGTAAGCTTGATTGTGGAGGAAGAGAAGTTGGAGTTTGGAAGAGCAGCTGAGAGGTTATTACAATGGTCTAGTACCAAGAGTTAGTAAGAGCTGCTCTGGGCTGGGAAGAGTAGGTTGGAATGGAGGGGTAGAATTGAGAGAGCGTGTAGTGAGAATTTCTGGGATTTACAACCTGATTGGAAGATGTGAGGAAGAAGAAAGGGATAAGTTAAAAATGACTGTAAGGAGTCAAGCCTGAGAACTGACACCATTAAAAAAGTTAAGTAGTGCTGGTAGGAGGTGAGTTCAGCTTTGCTAGTGGTGCATGAATGTGTATGTGCTCCCCACTGGGGAGTTGGAAATGTGGAACTGAAACCCAGGCTATGGTTTGAAATAGAGACTTGGGAATCATTAGCATAGAGGAAATGGTAGAAGGTGTAGGAGCAGATATGAATGCCAAGGGAGAGTATAAAGAGAAGATGGCCAAGGACAGGGCCCTTAGGGAATGGTGGTCTACTTTTAAATGAGGGAAGATGATCCAAAATTGGAATAGTGAGGTCAGGGAAGAGCCAGAAGACTTGGGATCATAAAAACCTAGACAAGAGTTTCAAGAAAGGCGGGGTCAGTAATATCCATGGAAATAGAGAAGTAAGGAAGATGAGAATTGAGAAATTGAATGTTGGAGTTTAAGAGTTCTTTGGTGACTTTCACAAGAGTGGGGCTTATTCTTCTTTTAAGTCTAGGGTTTGTTTTATTAAGTATTCTGGATTTTTCCATTTCTGTAAAATAACACAGATAATGAGGATAGTGTGTGTGCGTGTGTGTGACAGAGAGACTTAGGATATCACCAGGGAACTATTTTATATGATAAGTAGTAAAATTATTGAAGTAATATATACGTTGAGCTTACATTTCATTAATAATAAAAACACTAATTCAGCCAAAAAAGGAAATCTCCAGGATTTGACTGTAGTCAATAATAAACCTTCTACCCAAATTATGCCAATTAAAAAGCTATTCTTCTGCCCCATTTCATTGTATGAAGCAACAAAAATTTACAAACAGTGGTTGAATTGATGAGCATACCCCTAAACATGGTGAGATTATTATCTTTTTCCCTTCCTTTCAGAATAAACGACGGAGCTATGATAGCGACTGGTGGAGTGATAACCGGCCTGGCCGCCTTGAAAAGGCAAGACTCTGCCCGATCACAGCACCATGTCAGCCTCAGCCCCTCACCTGCTGCCCAAGAGAAGAAACCAGTCAGGCGTCGGCCAAGGGCTGATGTCGTGGTTGTTCGAGGCAAAATCCGGCTTTATTCCCCCTCCGGTTTCTTCCTCATTTTAGGAGTGCTTATCTCCATTGTTGGAATTGCAATGGCAGTCCTTGGATATTGGCCCCAAAAAGAACATTTTATTGACGCTGAGACCACATTGTCCACAAACGCAACTCAGGTCATTCGGAACCAAAGTGGCGTGGTGGTTCGCTTCTTTGAGCAGCATTTACATTCTGATAAGATGAAAATGCTTGGCCCCTTCACCATGGGGATTGGCATTTTCATTTTCATTTGTGCTAATGCCATTCTTCATGAGAACCGTGACAAAGAAACCAAAATCATACACATGAGGGACATCTATTCCACAGTCATCGACATCCACACGCTAAGAATCAAGGAGCAAAAGCATATGAATGGCATCTACACGGGTCTGATAGGAGAAACGGAAGTAAAACAGAATGGGAGCTCCTGTGCCTCGAGACTGGCAGCGAATACCATTTCCTCTTTCTCGGGTTTTAGGAGCAGTTTTCGGATGGACAGCTCTGTCGAAGAGGATGAGCTTGCGCTAAATGAAAATAAGAGTTTGGGGCATCTTATGCCACCTTTGCTCTCTGACAGCTCTGTCTCTGTCTTTGGCCTGTATCCATCTCCTTCCAAGACAACTGATGATAAGACGGGTGGCTCTAAGAAATGTGAAACCAAGTCAATTGTGTCGTCATCCATCAGTGCTTTTACATTGCCTGTGATCAAACTTAATAACTGTGTTATTGATGAGCCCAGTATAGATAACATCACCGAGGATGCTGAGAACCTCAAAAGTCGGTCGAGGAATCTGTCTATGGATTCCCTTGTGGTCCCTTTGCCCAACACCAATGAGTCCTTCCAGCCAGTCAGCATGATGCTCCCTCGGAATAATTCCATTGGGGAGTCATTGTCTAGTCAGTACAAGTCCTCTGTGGCCCTTGGACCTGGGGCTGGACAGCTCTTGTCTCCTGGGGCTGCTAGAAGACAGTTTGGGTCCAACACATCTTTGCATGTGCTCTCATCACATTCAAAATCCTTAGACTTAGACCGAGGTCGCTCCACCCTAACTGTTCAGGCAGAACAGCGGAAACATCCAAGTTGGCCTCGGTTGGATCGAAGCAACAGCAAAGGATATATGAAACTGGAGAACAAAGAGGACCCGATGGAGAGGTTGCTTGTGCCCCCAACTGCAATCAAAAAAGACTTTACCAATAAGGAGAAGCTGCTTATGATCTCAAGATCTCACAATAACTTGAGTTTTGAACATGATGAGTTTTTGAGTAACAACCTAAAGCGGGGAACTTCTGAAACAAGGTTTTAATGTTAAAAAATATATAATTTTACAAGGCTGTATATTTTAAAACTATTTTCATCAGTGTTTCCTTGTTAAAGCTTTGGTGATAAGCATTTTTAATCAAATGGTTCATAGTGTATTTGACCTGGCTGCTTAATTCTGCAATGGAGATAGTTACATGTTTGGGTTACTAAGATTGTAGTACTCTATGTTATCATATATGATTTTATTTTTTCCATTCCTTTGAAAGCATGATCTGAATTAAAGTTTATTTTCTTTACTTTCATGTTCTCGTTGATGGTCATATTCATAGAATAAAGTGTCCAGTTTGGAAAAGGTAGGGAACCAAAGTGTGGGCTAGAAGTACCAATTTCAGGCCCAAACCTCAATATAGTATACTTGTAAATGAGTAGGAGTGCAAATCTTAGGTGTGCTTTTCTGAATAATTGCTTTTATGCAGGATTGATTAGACTATTTAAAAGGAAAAAGGTCCAGCTTCTGTGAGAGCCAAATGATATGAATTGTTTTAATTCTGTGTGAGCTAATGGATATGAATTGGTTAAGTTGGTAGGTAGGTATTTTTTCAACATCAGTTCTATTTTAGTGATATTTTATCAAGAAACCATGTATTCAAGAGCCATGGCTGAGAATGTGAGATAGTTTTAGTGGTAGATGATAGAAAATGTTACTAGCTATATCTTTAGATATCCAGAATTGAAATTTCTTTGCAACCGACTTGAAAAATGAATGGACCAATTAAGTTTTTAGTAATGCTACCTTAAAATAATAATATACATGAAGAGAATGTTGAGTAATGAATGAAAATATATTATATGCTAGTTAATGTTAACTAGTCTCAGTACCTTTTACTAATCATCTCTATTATCATCTAGTATCCACTCATTCTCACATCCTTATTTCTCCCCAATATTTTTTAGATCCTATTATTTGGAAAAAAATCAGCTAACCTTGACATTTATTTTTATCTTCACATATCACTAGCTTGGTGGTTTAAGAAAATTCAGTCCTTGATAAATTGCCTTGAAATTTATCTTGTGCTGGAAAGCCTTATGATGACTCCAAAGACTCTCTTATGGTATAATACATTTTGGGGATTGTGGTTCTCAGTTATCGAAGATAATAAATATTAAAATGGGTGTTTCCACCAGAAAATTTTCATGTTTTCCATTAAAGTAATATATAATTTTAAGAATTGGTTAGTGGAAGACTCAGGAAACTTGACAGGTTTTCCCCAATGCCTAAACATTTCTGAATATCAGATTTGCAGTTGTTGTGGAAGAAGAGAAGATATCTTTGCAGGTTCCCGCAGTTTCATCATGAACTTGAAGTACAGTATTGTTAGAACATCAAACCTGTGTATTGTAATAGAGTGGGCTCGATATTTTACTATAAAACATTTAATAAACTTCTGTTCTTAATAGAAATTTGTGTTCTTCATACATTTGCTCTAATTTTTTAAATAAAATAAATTTCTGTTTAAAGTATTGTTTTTCAAAATTTCAGACATATTCTACAGAAGGTTGTTGATACTTTTGTGCATGTATTGGTTGCTGTGGCTTTTTTATTTTGCCTCTGTTAGATTAGAGAGCCTAGTTCCATTCGCCTATTTAATTAGGCTGTTTTCGTATTTTGTTCCCTTGGTGTGATGGTTAATTTTCTGTGTCATCTTGACTGAGCTAAGGGATGCCCACATTGCGAGTTGTGTTTTCCGGAAGAGACTAGCATTTGAATCAGTGAATGAGTAAAGAAGATTGTCCTTACCAATTCCAGTCAACATCATACAATCTGTTGAGGGACTGAATAGAACAAAAAGGGAGAAAAAGGGTAAATTTATGCATGACCTGGGACATGCATCTACTCCTGCCCTTGGACTCAGGTGTACACCATTGGCTCCCCTGGTTCTCAGACCTTCAGGTTTGGATTGGAATTATACGCCTGCTTTCCTGGGCTTCCAGCTTTTAGATGGCAGGTTGTGGAACCTCTTGGCCTCCACAATCACATGAGCCAATCTCTTATAATAATTATCTATCTATCTATCTATCTATCTATCTATCTATCTATCTATCATCTATTCTCTTTCTATCTATATCAGTTTCTCTGGACAATCCTAACTAATACACTTAGGATCATTTTCACTTAAAATTTCATCAACTCTCAGAAAAATAACCAGATATATATTACAGTATCTACCAAATGTCAGTGATACAGATTTCAAAACAATGGCTCTCAACACCCCTGATGTGACAAATGACTAAAGCCATATAATTTTCTCAGTTCATCCCTGAAAGAGCTTTAAGAATTTGAAGAGGATTAAACAGCTTGGGTCTTAGAGGATCCAAATAAAAGAATTGGGGCTTAAAGCAGTGATTCCTGTTCAATCTCTCTCCATCAACAAACCGGAGTCCTTTACCAAACAAATCGAGTTTATTAAATGATAAGTAACCCCATTTTAAATTAATGAAAGGAACATGCTATAAGTAAAGCTTCAGATGAAAATGATAACATTAGTGTTACTGTATTGGAATTTTAATTAGACTATTTTGTACATTTCCCTTAGGCTTTTATAAATAGTGAAAATTGTTCAGAAACCCCATTTCTTCTTGTGGGAAACCTCAGGAATTTGAATCATGGGCTGACTTTGGCCAGGCCAAAGAGTTTCTAAAGCTTGTGGCCTATCTTGGGCTGTGTTGGTTTGTTAGGGCTACCATAACAAAATACCACAGGCTGGGTGGCTTAAACAATAGAAATTTATTTTCTTACAGATCTGCAGGCTAGATTCTAAGATCAAGGTGTTTGATTTCTCCTGAGGCCTCTCTTAGGCTTGTGGATGGCTATCTTCTGTGATCCCACATAGCTTTCCCTTTGTGCATCAGTTTCTCTGGTGTCTCCTTCCTTCTTATGAGGACACCAGTCATGTTAGAATAGGGCCACATCCTATAGGCTTCTTTTCACCTTAATCACCATTTTTAAAGACCCTACCTATCTCCAAATATATTATATTCTGAGGTACAGGGGTTAAGACTTCAACATAGGCATTTGTGGGGATACAATTCAGTCCATAACATGAGGTGTGCCATTGAGAAGTGGCAGAGCTGAGTGAGTGTTCTGAGTCTGCAGTTGGTGAGAAGAGCACAATATGCCCCAATGGCTTTACTACTTCCACTGTGTAGCCTTGAGTAAATCACGTAATCTCTCAATTTTAATTTATTCCATTTCAATTAATTTCTTAATTTCAAGCCTTTAGATTCTTCGACCATGAAATTAGATGAGTAAGAACATAAACTATAAAGTGCTACCTCTAAGGGTGAAGGGCTCTTGGTGCCCTGGGATGAAGATCGCTTTGCCTGTCACTATCCCTGCAGCAGTTTGTTTTTCAAATGAGGGGCAGAAGCTATGGTAGAGTAGACTGGTTAGACTCATGGATGTTGGAGCCAGAGGACCAGGATTTGCACCGGACTCCTACTTTCTGGTCATGGGCCTTGGCTGCTGACCCATCAGAGGTGCTGAGAACTACTGAGGCAAGACCACTGGTGTGTAGCAATGGAGTACCAATCCCACTCCTCAGCTGATATACATTAAATGAGTTTATGCTCTTAGTGCGCATTCAACATATATATATGTAATATTACTATCTGAAAGTATCATCTAAGAACTTTCCAATCTTCACCTTGTCCCCATCCCAAACCCAAGTATATCCCCCATGGTAGCGTGAGTAAAGGCCTCCAAAAACGCCCATGTCCACAATCTGGAACCTGTGAATGTTACTCATGTGGCAAAATGAACTCCCAACTCTAAATTAAGGATCCTGAGATAGGAGAGATTATCCTGGATTATTCAAGTGGGCTCAATGAAATCACAAGGAAGCAGGGGAAGATATGACTACAGAGAAGATGATGTGGCCAGAGTAGAGGAAGAATGGATGATGCTAAGATCCTGGCCCTGAAAATGGAGGGAGGAGCCATGAGCCAAGAAATATAAGGAGCAAAGGTCTAGTTGCAAGGAATGGATTCTTCCCTCAGAGCCTCAACAGGAACTAGTCCTGCTGACACCTTGACCTTTGCTCTGTGAAACTGATTTTGGACTTCTGGCCTCCAGAACTGTAAGAAAATATATGTGTTATTTTAGTCCACTAAGTTTGTGTAATTTGTTACAGCAGCCATAGGGAACTAATACATTCCCCCAAACCAAAGTGGCTTTTTCAGAGCAGTGAGCCAGTTCTCAGCAGACTTATAAGCAAGATGAAAGGCATTCATACCAGCTAATGGCAGGTGGCTCAAAGCAAGATGTATGATTCACTTACATTAACTTTAGTACTGATAATGTAAGCGTAATAATTTAAACAAAGAAGGTAGAGCTTCTTTGAAGCAGGAAATAATTTATTTCGATAGATAATAAAAAATATAAAAGCCCACAGTTGGTTTAAGAGTAGCCATCATACTTGTATGCATGCATATGAGCATAAACAATGGACACAGACAGTGGTGGAGGGCATGTTCCAGTGTGGGGCGGGGCAGGGAGAGGTCAATGGGGGAAAAAGACTTACGTAATACTTTAAACAATAAAGAATTTAAATTTTAAAAAAAAGTAGCAATCAGTTGTAAAAGCTTTCAGGCTCAAATGAATGTTCCTAGCTATATAATTTTAGAAGACACAGTGGTAATATAAGTTAAACATTTTTTATATCAAAATGGATATTACATTAGCATTTAATAATTTGCTAAATAAAGATTAATTTTTAATTATTTTAGCAGTTCAAATTTAACCCCCCCTTTTTTTCATTGATTTCAGAGAGGAAGGGAGAGATAGAAACATCAATGATGAGAAGAATCATTGATCGACTCCTGCACACCCCATACAAGGATAGAGCCCGCAACCCGAGCATGTGCCCTGACGAGGAATCCAACTGTGACCTCCTGGTTCATAGATCGATGCTCAATCACTGAGCCATGCTGGCTGGGCCAAATTTAACCATTTTCATGCTTACTGAAACACACCATGAATGACTAAAATAGGCTAAGTAAACAGTTAAAATTTGTCAGTTTATCAAAACTTTAACTATAGTGCCCTGCATACTAAAGCTGTGGCCATCCCAGTGATATTTTTCTACAGCTGTGGTATTCAGATTGTTCAATGATCTTAACCACTTGTTCTTTAAGTAAGAACCAGATATGGATTATTCTGACTCTTACTTTCAATGAATTGCTCTGTTACCCTCTTCCCATCCTATATGCAATCCTACTTTAGACTCTATATCAATAATAGGGTATATAACCTTGATATTGGATCACCTCCCTTTTTAATGATGATCTAAGTCCTCTGTGATTGGAATTCAAACTGAAGTAATTCTATTGGCTTCTCTCTATATTCTGTTTCTCTCAGGATTGTGCCACAAGGGAAAAAAGGCCAACTTTATCGAGGTGCCTTTTACTCATTAATGCCATCTTGAGGTAGTAACTTAAAATTCAGGCCTGCCCCAAAACAGCTCATTAAAGTGAGCGAAAGAAGTAATTCAACCTTTATATGTCAGCAGGTCAATTCCTATTCTTGAAACACATCTTTGGTATATTTCTTCTTTTGCTAACAGGTGTTTGAGAAAATAAGTGTTATATAGGATACAGGAAATCTCTACACATAGGATTTTGCCATTCTCACAGCATCAAGTTGGTTTTTCACTATACTGCATAATCTTAAATTTCATGTATTCCCTTACTACTTTTCTTTACTACCGATTGGTGCAGTAGTAGTTTTATTATAGAAATGATTGAGGTAATGATTTATTTTTGTCTCTTCTCCTACAAATTTACCATTTAACATATTGAGATTTCTAATAAATCTCTAAGTCTTTCCATTCATCAAATGGTATAGATTGTATCTCCAGGAATATGTGTACTCTACAAATTAAATTTAGAGATTTTGTTAGTAGTGCAATTGTTTATAATCTAGACAAAACCACAGTATTTGTGGTATAAAAGATTGGACACTTGCTAATAGAAACATAAAAATATAGAATTTAGAAGCAATAAGGACATTGCAGTTGACACCTAGTGGAACACACAAGGTAGTGACAGAATCAGCACCTGAATGCAGGACTGTTGATTCTCAGTATCAACATCAATGAAAACCAAACCAGGTTTTTTAAAAGGGGTTTATAAAAATATGTTGAAAATCTAATGAATAAATTTGACTTTATTAGGACTGGTACAGAGAAAAGTATCTAAGGATATATCCCATACAAGGATAGAGCCCGCAATTTCAGGTGGAAAACATAGTGTTGAAATTTTCATCACATCTTGGAAGTGTGTGGGGGTGGCTGGGAAGGAGATGATATACTAGGAGCTGACATTAGAGATGTTGCATAGTCTGAAATGGGAATTCTTAGAATTCATTTTATGCACTGGTTTCCTTTGTTTTAATATATTAACTATGTAACTGCCATGAAAATGATGCCATCATGTCCTTCTGAGCCATTATATTATCTTTGAAGATGATCTATAGAACTAAAATGAGTCATTTACATGCATATTTGATAAACCACATGTACTAGAAGGAAGGCAGGAAGATGATGAGGAGGGAATGAAGAGGTGTGGATTTGGGGGATAGAGGAGAGAGAATGACATGTTTTCCTGCTTTTTGAAAACCCATGCACAGCAAAAGGCATTCTATTCATACATTATTTGGAAATAAACCAAACTCATAATTTTTAATTCCTAAAGCAGTGAAAAATATTCTTAGTTGATTTTAAAATACACTACCAGTGTTTATTATTCAGTTTGAGTCAGTCACCCTAAGGGTTAGTGAATTAATCATTAATTTGAGGTTGTCAACTAATGAGTCATCAATAGCTCAAAGCTGTTTAGAGGTTGTTATTTAAAAAATGAAGTCACTTTTTTTGCACTCAGGCATTTTCTGTGTTCATTAGATATATTTTTTCCCTAAAGCATTTCAAAATTCCAAATGTGTTTCCTTGTGTTATCATTTACAATGTTCATAACTTGAGAAGTCAAATTAACTTTTCAGCCAGCTGAAAAGTTCAGGAAATATCATACATTTTGTGAGTTTGTTATTATATTTTATTACTATTTCAGGGCCTTTAAGAGGGTCAAATAAAATATATATGAGCAAAAATTATGAAGAACATTCAAAACCTGGATCATATTCAATATGGGCTATAATTAATTATCCCTTACAGTATAACATGCTCATTATCATTTATTAGACAGGAAAACTCTTTCCTTATGAATAATTTAAGTGAAATATATTCTCTTTGGCATATGAACACTACATTGTATTTAATACTGGCTAGCAAGATGTTTAACAACTTACAAAGTCAATTTAATATAAGCCATTCCTTTCTTACTCTAGAGTTCTGGCAATGATAGACACTAAGAAATTCTGATACAAAATTACTCTCTGTTTATAAATCATACCAAAAGAGTCTAGTCCTAAAAGTATAGCCTGCTTTCAAATATTTAAATATTTAGTAGTTAATCTGTGGATCATTCAGGCTCTTCTCTTTCAACTTCTTTTATATATATATAATCTCATTATTACTTTTGTTCATGGTTTTATGGTTATGTTCTCTGGTTGATAGGTTAAAGGAGAGGTAAAATTTAGTATTGACCATTCTGCAACAAAATGGTAACACTGGCATGGGCTCATAATGAAAGAAAAGAGAGAATATCTGAGAAAGTGCAATGGGGGTGGGGGTGGAATTTCTAAGTACATGCTTTCCATGTGTTACCTTTGTTCTTTCATTCCTGTTGCTGTAGTCAACCAAAAGTCAACTGTTGGTCAGAATGAAGGTTATTGTCAGAATGAAGGTATGTCAGTGAATTACTTATTTATTGGAAAGTCCAGGAAATTCTGGAATTGATTTTAACATATTCTTTGTAGACTCCCTTCTCAATATTTCTATTCTTCTAGATTTTAGACTTGATTCATCAAGATGCCTTAGAGTATTACAGTGCTGGTACATTTTGGACTCCCAATGCATATTGATCCAGTTAATGTACTTTTTAGTTCATGGTGAAAAATATAGTCTATATTATATTGAGCTACACTTATGGGTCAGTTTGTAAAATACTCTATAATAACAAAGGGAGAACATATGTGGCTGGTTATAAATGTTTAAGTTTTATTGGACGATAAGGCATGGACTGGCTTATAAACCAATTGCAGGAAGGTAAAGGAGTAATTAATCTGGTGGTACTTTTGATTCTAGAATGAACAAGAAAAATAATTTCAAAAACTGTATGTTTAAAACAAATTTTTAAAACAGGAAAGCTACTTCTGAAATGAAAAAGGAATTTGGTACTTGTAGAGCTGGTCAATGGCCTTTTTGAAACTTTGTATTATCTTTTTGTCCCATATATTTGCCTAATGTAAAGGCCCAAGCCCTATTTGAAATGAAGCAGATATTCCATTTCATCAATTACCCATAAGTCTAAATAATTATCTTCAGTTCTTGTGAATCTCAGGTTATAGTTCATTTACAAAGATCTTGTGATTAGTATAGCACATTTTCCTCATTACCTAGTCTCCCAGGAATTCCAACATTACCTGAGCATGCAAATTACTTTCATTTCCTAGTTGTAAATCTGAAATAAGAACTTGCTCTTAATGAACTTTTATATGTATGAGCTAACAGCAGATACCAGGAGAATGAGAAAATATATACTTAAGATGCAAATATTCATTCTTCCGAGTTAAGTATGAAAAGTAATTATGACATTATAAATTTTTTAAATGAGTAGAAACATAGATTTTTAAAAGGACTCTTAAATATCTTAGATATTTTGGATTCCACATGTAAGAGGGATCATAGAGTATTTGTCTTTCTCTGTCTGACTTACTTCACTTAGCACAATGCCCTTGAATTCCCTCCAGGTTGCCACAAATGGCAAGATTTTATTTTTTTAGGGCTAAATAATATTTCATTGTATATTGGCTTTTAAAACTAATGCCCATGACTTCCAAACTTTCCCCTTCATCCCAGACTCTTGTCTTTTCCACTTGGAAGACTAATAGACAAATACAATTTAACATATCAAACACTGAACTCTGATCATTCCCTTCAACTTGATGCATTTGTAGTCTTCCCTTTTCTCAGTTGATGGCAATTCCAATTGCTCAGTCCAAAACCTTAGCATTATCATTGACTCCAGACTTTTTTTCACATCCCATATCCAATCTGTCAGCAAATGCTGTTGGTTCTGCCTTCAAAGTATATCCACAAGCCTCACATTTCTTACCACTTCCAATGATTCAGTCCTTCATCATATCTCACCTGGAATTCTGAAATACCCACATAACTAGCCTTCCTATTTCTTCTCTCCTTGTTTCCATGCAATCTCTTCTCAACATGGCATCCAGATTGATTATGTCACTTCTCTTCAAGCCTTGCAATGGCTTCCCACCCCTAGCAAGACCCTATATAATCCGTCTCTTATTATCCTCCTCCATTACTCTCCCCTTTACTCAGCTCTCACCATTCACTTTTCTTGCTGTTCATTAAACACAACAGACATCCTCCTGCCTTAAGGCTTTCTACAGTGTGTGCCTTTTTGCCTAGCCTGTGGTCGGCAAGCTGCGGCTCGCAAGCCACATTCGGCTCTTTGGCCCCTTGAGTGCGGCTCTTCCTAAGCCTTAGGAGTACCCTAATTAAGTTAATAACAATGTACCTACCTATATAGTTTAAGTTTAAAAAATTTGGCTCTCAAAAGAAATTTCAATCGTTGTACTGTTGATATTTGGCTCTGTTGACTAATGAGTTTGCCGACCACTGGCCTAGACTATTATTCCTCCAGATAGCTGCCCCTGCCTTAGATCAAGTGGCATACCTTCTTCATCTCAGGGCCTGAGTTAGTATTTCTGGTTTATTCTTGTCTCATACTCTCCTTGTCCCACTTCCCCAAGGCAGAGAGAGCTTGGACCCTGAATGTGGTCCTGCCTCATTTGGATAATGATGCTGCTTCTTACTAGAGCTATGTCTTTCAAAATGGACCTGAATAACTTAGAAAGTGAAATGTCCCTCCCTTAGATGGCCACTATAACATTCGCTTTTTGAGAGCCATTGTGTATCAGGCATTGAATTAGGTGCTGCAAAAACAAAGCCAGATGAAAAATTGTCCTTTAAGCAGCTTGCAAAACTCAAATAATGAACCCCCCTTTCCTGCATGGACATAGTCACTGTGCTATGACCTGTATCTCACACCTCATTCTAGACACAAACCATCTCTTCTGGCCTGGTGACCCTCCTGCCTCTCTGGCCTTCTCTGGCTGTGTGGATGCACAGAACCCGCAGCTGACATGAGGGATGAGGAGGTGGAAACAGTGTATTCAGAATGAAGAGGCTGGATGAGGCCAGGAAGACCAAAGGCAAATAGTTTTGAAAAGGCTGTTTCTGAGATGATCCAGAAACTTAAAGGGTATTAAGTCATGTCACGTATAATTGAATAGATTTATGGATTTGAGTGATTCTAAGTTTCTTGCTTTTTCAGAAATAGACCTTCTCAGAACTAAAATCATTATTAAAAGGGGAAAAAGAAAAAGTCTCCCAAAACTTGAGAAACAGAGTGGCACATATCCTTACCTACACTTGAAAAAGCACCCAGGCAAGGAGTACTTGACCCAGCCAGGGGAGATCCTAAGGAAATTTTGAATATATGTCTGTTTACAGTTCAACCTCTTCCTATCTCTACACATGGCTCTTTGGAAGCAACTTACTCCATCCCTTCAGCTCCCAAGAGGAAAAGATCTAAAATAATCATTCCTGCCCTAGCTGGTTTGGCTGAATGGTTAGAGTGTCAGCCTGCGGACTGAAGGGTCCCGGGTTTAATTCTGGTCAAGGGCACGTGCTGGGTTGTGAGCTCAATCCCCAGTAGCGGGTGTGCAGGAGGCAGCTGATCAATGATTCTCTTTCATCACTGATATTTTTTTTTTAATATTTCTATTGACTTTTTACAGAGAGGAAGGGAGAGGGATAGAGTTAGAAACATCGATGAGAGATATTTCTCAAGGTCAATCCATTGAGCCAAACCGGTCAGGGCTCATCATTGATATTTCTATCTCTTCTCCCTCTTCTCTGAAATCAATATATTTTTTAAAAATTAAAGTAATCATTCCTGCTTGTTAATTGAATAATTGATTACACTCTGATTTTAAGCCTTCTATCTCTAACTATGGAGTGAATATCTTTGTTCTCTTTGCAAGCAGGTGGACATGGAGAATTTATACTTCTGCAGGCTCTACTCTTCTGAAAACTCCCTTAGTTGTCAGAGAACTATTTTAGAAACTGTTGGGAATGGAGGAGTCTAAGTCCCATGCCTCCTGCTTTATCTAGGACCTAGAGCTTCTACATGTGAGTCCTTTATGTTCCCTCCATACCAGCCCTTCCCCCAACAACTCCCGCTCTCTTTTTTTGCCTGAATTTGGATTCCATTCTGTTTTCTCATACCCTAGTCTTACTCCTCTTCCAGCTTTCTAACCCTCCATTTCAAGTCTCCTGAGCATATATGCTTCATGGTTTGCATTACTGGTACAAAGTGACCTATGCCAATGTGGGCACAAATAACCATTAAGGTTTTTTATTATTGTTGATTATAATACCAAATGATTACAGATCAGTGACTTAATTATTGGTGAGTATTAAGTTAGTCTCTTACCTTGCTACCAAGGTTGTAATGAAGGCAAGTTTCCTACCAAATTCTGAGACAATAAAGACACTTATTAGAAAGTAGGAGAAAAACAGTTTGTTCTGTAAGCTCCGTAAAGTTATAATTCTCCAAAAATTCATAAGCTCCTAGTACACTCTAGAGGAGAAAACAGTTTTCCTCGAACCTCTCTGAATCTCTGATGGGGTCTGAAAATGAAACTGACAAAGACAGATTGACAGGAGAGAAGCATACAAATTTCATTAAATTTGTATATGTGCATGGGAGTCTTCACAAGAGAATAAAGACCTGTAGAAGTGACCAGAAAACAAGAAAGACTTCTATCTTTTATTTTTTTATATTGTATTGATTTTTTACAGAGAGGAAGGGAGAGGGATAGAGAGTTAGAAACATCGATCAGCTGCCTCCTGCACACTCCCCACTGGGGATGTTCACACAACCAAGGTTCATGCCCTTGACTGGAATCGAACCTGGGACCCTTGGATTCGCAGGCCGATGCTCTAGCCACTGAGAAAAACCGGTGAGGGCAGGACTTCTATCTTTTAGACAAACTACACAGTTGTGAAGAATTGACAAGACAAAGGGGTTTGGGTTGGGAATAGTAAATGGTGAGAAAGGACCAAGGATTGTTTTACAGCCTCTTGGCCCTCACTTCCCTCGGTGATAAGGTGTCTCCTGCCTCCTGGTACTGAGAGGGCACCTTTCCACATGGCAAGTTTAGCTCTTGCTTTCAGGAGAGAAGGGCACGTGTTGGGGGAAGATTGGAGTTACCTCCCTGTTTTTTTCTGTGTCCTCAAACTTTTTCAGCTTAAGATATTCAGTATGCCAAGGTGCCATATTTGGGGTAGCATGTCCTGAACCCCATCAACATCTTGTATGATAGTTTCATTCAAGGTAGGCATGATTATCTAAAGTAGTGGTAACTTCAACTTTTTGGGCTCAGGAATCCTTTGCTCTTAAATTTTATTAAAAACTCCAAAAAGTTTTGCCCAGCCGGGTGTAGCTCAGCGGTAGAGCGTCGACCTAGGAACCAAGAGGTCACCAGTTTGATTCCCGGTCAGGGCATATGCCCGGGTTGCGGGCTTGATCCCCAGTGGGGGGCGTGTAGGAGGCAGCCAATCAATGATTCTCTCTCATCATTGATGTTTCTATCTCTCCCTCTCCCTTCCTCTCTGAAATCAATAAAAATATATTTTAAAAAAAAACTCCAAAAAGTTTTTATGTTTTATGTCCATGGGTATTTATTTTATTGGAAAATAAGCTTTTATAAAATAACCCCCCCCCCCCCCAAACACACTAGCTGCCAGAGCAATGGTGTTTTCACAGAGTATGTCGCCTCTGGACAACTCCACCTATACTCCTGAGAGAATGCAAGTGAGAAAAGCAAACATAGCCTTATTATTAGGAAAGTAATTTTAACCTCATGAACTTCTTTCAAATCTTGAGGGCCCCCAGAGGTCCCAGAAACATACTTTCAAATTTGCTGCTGATCTAGAGTTAGGATTCAGTTATTCAGAAATTAGCAGATGCAATTAGAATCCTCTGAACCAGGGACACAGGACAATTTAGGAATAAAACCTCAGGCACCATCCCTACAGATGAAAGATAAAGAATGAAGTCAAAGGGATTCCAGGACTTTTAAATCTGTTCATGCAAGTGTAGGGATGATGCCAAAACATTTCAGCCAATTTTCTTGTCTTGAATACCACGGATTTCATAATGGAAGCCCATCTCTCACAACCATTTTGTTTTTAGAAAGGCACAAATTTTAGCAATGCAAAGTCATTTCTAATATCATTATACTAATTAGCAAAGTCTCTGTTGTTGCTGAGAGATTTGAAAAACAAAAAGGTAACTGTCTCACCTGACTTCCACCACCTACTGAATTATTTTGGAGTAGATCCTACCTATACCGTTTCATCTGTAAATGTTTCAACATTTATCCCTAAAGGAGTCTTCTTAAAAAATATTAATTTTTTAATACTATTACATACTTGGTATTAAAGTTTACCCAATTGTTTAATAGTTTTTCTGTTGGGTTCTTTATATCTGAATATAAATAAGGTCCACACATTATAGTTGATTAACATGCCTCTAAGTCTCAATATTTAGCTTCCTCTTCCATTTTCTTTTTCTTGAAACTGCTTTGTTAGACCATTTGTCTTCTATCATTTTCCACATTCTGGTTTAGCTGATTGCTTCTCTCTGATGTTATTTGCCAAGTTTCTCTGCCCCATATGTCCCATATATGGATTGTCTGATCAGTGAGGTATTTTGGTGAGATTTTGTAGGTGTTATTATGTGCTTCTCATTGGATCTAAGGAGGCTCATGAGATTTGTGGTCTCTTGCTCAGTGGGCCATTAAAATTGGATTGGAATTGAGAAATAATCTTTATAAAATTAAACCTCTGCGATTTCTTGGATTTTCTGCTACAGAAGCCATGCTACTCATCATTAATGCATCTATAGTCCCATCACTTTGTCCAGAAGCAGTATTATAAACTAGAGGCCAGGCGCACGGATTCATGCACTGCCGGTGGGGCCCCTCAGCCTGGCCTGCACCCTCTGCGTCCCTCGGCCTGCAGGATTGGGCAGAAACCAGCAGTCCAACATCCCCAGCGGGATATAGTAGTGCGTGAAGCGGCAGGCAGCCAGGAAGGAGCCTGAGCCTGGCCAGGTGCTTTGCCACTCCAGCTCATCCTGGCCTGAGGGCCTGCTGGGCTGCTTGGTAGCGCTGCTGCAGAGGCAGGAGAGGCTCACGCTGCTACAGCTGCACTCACCAGCCGTGAGCCAGGTGTCTGATGCCCGTGGGTCAGCTGAGTGGCGTGCCCACTGTGGGAGTGCACCAAACCACCAGGGGGCAGCTCCTGTGTTGAGAATCTGCCCCCTGGTGGTCAGTGAGCATCATAGCGACCGGTCAAACAGTTGACTGGTTGCTTAGGGTTTTATATATATGGATTATAGGCATCAAAATAATCATCTTTCACATTATCAATTTTTAATAATATTTTCATAATGTAACCCTCTTTACTGAAAAGCATAACCATTTCTATTATTATGTCTCCCTCTAATAGTAAAATTTCTGAGAGAAATATGTGACTGGAATAGTCTTGTTGATAATGATTTTATTGTTTTTTAAAGCCAAGACAGCCTAATCTCCAACCAATCATGCCAGATAACAAAAGATTTTTTTATTGCCTCAACATTCCATTAAGAACTCTTCTGCTTAAGCAATAGTACTTTCTTCCTGCCCAATTATAGACTTTCTTGATAACATCATGTATTTGATGGTTTAGCTAACCTCTCTCAATCAAGGCGATCTCTGTAAAAGCCATAAACATTTAAAACCTCAAAGATGATGATAATAATGTAGAGTTACCAGACTCTCAAAGTATAAGGATTCATAGCAAAATAAAAAACAACAACAACAACGTATTCTTAAGTTTTCCTTTCCTAGGTGTTTTATCATCAAACCTTCATTTCTTCTCCTTGAGTCATTCAAGTCCCCTACAACTGAGCTAGTAAAAAGTTGTTTAGTAAATGAAAATGTAACTGTTTACTAAGAGACTTCTTTACTCAGAGAGAAAAACACATGATGATAATTCTTAAATGGTCTAGAAAAGAGGATTTGGGCTTATGTGTCATCATAAAAGTGTTTGTTGCTCTTTGTTTGGACATGAGCAATTTGGCCAGATGATGTGATTGCAACTTGCACTGTTAGCCCTATTGGCATTAATCATCTCCAAGGTGATCCCAGTTTCCGTGGCAACTGTAATATTGATTTTTGCACACAGCACTGGCTGGTCTCTGATGGAAGAGTAATCCTGAAATGTTAAGCCTCAGTCATAAATTTCTAATTGCTGATGTTGGAAAACCAGTGCATAACTTCCAACTATTCACCTGCATTCAGATAATTTATTACAAATCTGTTCTTACTAGTAGTCAACCTGTCCTTTGGTTGCAGGTTACCAGGCTTTAAGATCCAAAGGGCTTTTGCTGACTAAAGAAACTCCGCTTGCATCAAATATTTATAATAACTTCAAACATACATAATATATCACTGTTATATTTACCTGGAAATAGACTGAAGAAGTCTAAGTATAACTCCCTCAAGGAAAAAGAAACTAAATATTAAGTATAACCTTATATGTTCTTCAAGAGAGAGATATCAATCAAGTTGAACTGACATTCAAGTTTCTGAATTTCATTAAAATTAATAAAATTCTAGAGTAAATGAGGAAAAATCTCTGATCTTTCCTGTCTTCATCAGAAGTAATAAATATGGTGCCAGATATCAAGACTTTCCTAGAAAGGATCCCAAGAACAATGACAGCTCGGTGGATTCCAAGGTGGAAGAAAGCCTTTTTGGAGAGATGGCCTGCGGTAAAATTATAGGTTCTTGGTAGCCTTGCATGAACAGCATTTGTAACCCTGTCAAGTTCCTTCAAGTTCTTTTCATCCTGTGTGTCTTTTAAAATATCTGATTAACCCATTAGACATATAGCTTTTTAAACGTTAGCTCTCATAGGCTTTTAAAAAATCATGCTGTGTAGGCTCCTTCCATCCTGCCTATGCACAAAATTGGCCTGATCCTTTTCCCCTGCCCAGGGTTGGAATGGTGCCACAGAATGGCACACAGCCCTCTTAGAAACCTGTGATCAGGTCTGAGAAAGGAGGCAGGAAGTGGTGTGGTGGGGACAGAGAAGAGGAAGTGTGAGGACAGGCTGAAGTCACCACTATCAGACTGGCCACTTGGTAAGGTCCCACAGCTGTGGCACTGGGGGTCTTATCCTGTCCTATAATGAGAGCTGTGCACCAAGTTCAGATGTAGGAACACTGGTGGCTGCAGAGGAGGCAGGTTAGGGAAGCCAAGCACCCAGAAGGGGTCTGTACACACCATCTGCTCAGAGGAGACACTGCAAAGACATGGAAGGAAAAACCTTATTCCCAGCCAAAGGGGAATGTTTAAGAATGTTTAAGTACTCTCTTAGGTTGCATACATCCACACTTAGAGCTTTTTCTACTCTGTTCCTTAAATTCAGAGACAGTGGATAGCTCCAGATATGAAAATGTGACCAGAGTGAATTCCATTTCAGTCCCTGATACTTCCTCCAAAAATTAAAAAATTAAGTTGTTTGATTTATTTTAATGCTTCCAATATAAAGTTGTGTGTGTGTGTGTGTGTGTGTGTGTGTGTGTGTGGGGGGGGGGTGGGGATAAAAAAACACACACACAACCCACTGCCCGCATGGGACATGGTAATTAGGTCTGTTTCTCTGTCATGTTGCTTCTCTGTCATGTTTTTAGGCTCCTATTGAGGAAAATCCTCAAAGAATCTCAGACTGATGTCAAGGTCCACAGGCATCATGATAAAAGGAATGCCTTGAATTAGACATGAATGTAATTATCTCAGTTCTCTTAAAGAGAGCACTTTATCTTTGAGGCGGCTATTCAGAGAGTGGACACTCCTCTGGGGAAGCCTTTAAAATAGATATGATGGATGTGATTCTTTAAAACCAAATGATTTTATGAAAGTCTGGGTTCCTGGTGGCAGCTGCTCTCCGCTGGTGAATAGAAATTTGGGTTTCCTGACATCATTTGTGCAGTTTTGTCTATGTGCGTGCGTGCGTGTGTGTGTGTGTGTGTGTGTGTGTGTGTGTGTGTGTGTGTGTGTGTATAAAATGAGTCCCTTTGGGTGGAAACAAAGAGAAGTCTACTTCCTCTATTTTTCTTCACCTTTGAGCATTTCTCTTATTGTGTAATGATATTTCATATTTCTCTGTCCCAAGGACAGGGCCACAAAGACACAACAGTTGTTGGGGTGAAGTGCTTACAAAGTACAGGGCACAATGGCCTTGGTTGGGAACCTTTCTCTCCTGCTGGGAAAAATGTGGTAAGTGGTTCACTTACAGCCAGTTCTCCCCCAAGGATGAATATAAGTGCGCCACCTTGAAGCAAGTCCAAGAAAAGCCCTCAGCCACAGCATTTTAGATTTGCAGGTAGCTTACAGGATGACCTTGAGCGAAAGGAGGAAAAGCAGGAGCAGTGGGTGTCTCCATTCTCTGGAGCTCTGCCTGAGGCCAGGCCTGAGGACAAGTGCCGGCCGTCTTGGGGGCCTGGCCTACTGTGGGGCGCGATATGCTTGGAAGACAAACTGCAGCTCAGCTCTATGTTTTAATCAGCATTTTCTCTGTGACTTGGGGAACTTGAATTTGGGGGGACCACACGCAAATAAAATGTGCTAGGAGCTGTGAAACTCACATTGTTGTGGCCTCAGACCCTGTCTCCAGAGGCACAGTGTTTCCAGACCAAGTGAGAAGGGAGGAAAAATAAGAAAGGAAAAGATGTCAAAGATGACAGACTCATGGAAGCACAGAGTAGATAAATACAAATAAACTCTAATGTTAATGCACTTGATTGGACTTTAAGATTCTATGATCCCATCAGAATTCTCTCTCTCTCTCTCCCTCTCTTTACCTGACTTAAATTAAAGCAAGCTTGCTGTGTTTTCTCTTCAGACACTCAGCTCTGAAGCCACTTCCCTTCCAACCCTGACCTTCTCTCTCCCCCATGGTGACTGACGGACTCCTACAGGGTCTGAAAATCTCTGAAGCCCCAGCCTTCCCCGCAGGGATGCAGAGCTGGAAAAATCACTTGGACTCATCCTCCTCACCTCCCTTTTTATTTTTAAGTGAATGAATTCAGAGAATGTCTTAGAGGAAAAAAGAAGGCACGAAAGGGAGTATGCAGTAGAAGGGCAGAGTATAGGAAAAGAAATCGGATGGCACCGAACTGTTTAAAGGGCTCCGGTCTACATTCGCACCAGCTGGGAGGACTGCTGGGCCCCAGTCTCTATAGGTGCCAGGCCCTTGCTCTCCTGCTGGGCCCTGGGGGGTGGTCCAGCTATTTTACCCATGTTCCTCCAATCCCTACCGTTAAGACAACTCTGCTTCTTCACCCAACAGCCTGCCAAGATGGCAGAAGGATATGGCACTGCTGCAATAGAAGCCCAAATTGTAAACTAAATCAAAGCCATCCTAATAGATTAGCTGCTAGATCTATAGAAGCTTGGGAATCTTTGTTCCCAGAGGGTATTTTCAACTTGAATTCTTTGGAATTTAGGCAGCTCATCACGTAATGGGAAGAGCATGGTTAGAGAAGAGAGACCTGTATTCAGGTCATGGTTCTGCCCCTCAGCTTGAGTTTTCCCATCTGCAATGGAGCGCCTTCCTCCTAGGGCTGCCGAGAAGATTACATGAGGTCAGGCCCATTAAACATGGAGGAAGTACGTTACAAAGGTCACCTGTTTTTATTGGCAGAGTCAGCCTTAAGGAAATTTTTAGGCAGACTCTGTTTAATTTCAGAGTCTTGGTTCTGTTTTCAGTTCTTCCACATCTCATTGGGCAGCTTCAAACCTCCAGTACCCAGAGGAATGTCTTTGTACTACATTCCCTCTAACCACACCTAGGACTCTGATAATATAAACCCCTTCCCAAAATTAACCAGGCACATAGCACCCAGTGAAAGCCATGGTTGCAAACTTTATGTATGTGAGAATGTCTTAGGGTGCTCATCAAACACACAAATGTTACTGTGCCAGCGATTCTGGAATGGCCTCTAGGACTCTGCATTTTAATGAGCACAAGGTGTGATTCTGATATTAAGAATATTGTTTTGAGAAAAACTTCAATAGCAAATAGAAGTTTCCTATAACAAAAGTTTTCAATGGGGATGTGTGTGTGTAAATTTGCCTCCAGGAAACATTTGACAATATCTGGAGGTGTTTTTAACTGTTACAACTTGGGGAGGGGTGCTACTAGTGGGTAGAAGTCAAAGTTGCTGATAGACATGCTACAGCGCATAGGACTGTCCCCAACAATAAAGAATTATCTGATTCAAAATGACAATTGGGAAGGATGTGGAGAAAAAGGAACCCTTGTGCACTGCTGGCATCTGGAGGTGTTTTTAACTGTTACAACTTGGGAAGGGTGCTACTAGCATCTATTGGGTAGAAGTCAAAGTTGCTGGTAGACATGCTACAACACATAGGACTGTCCCCAACAACAAATAATTATCTGATTCAAAATGACAATTGGCAAGGATGCAGAGAAAAAGGAACCCTTGTGCACTGCTGGTGGGAATGCAGACTGTTGCAGCCACTGTGGAGAACAATATGGAGTTTCCTCAAAAAACTAAAACTGGAACTCCTATTTGACCCAGTGATCCCACTTCAAGAATATATCCTAAGAAATCAGAAACACCAATCAGAAAGAATATA